>NC_066618.1:197048323-197368323 GCF_025201925.1 Gopherus flavomarginatus
AATGTTTTCATTGACGAGGTTAATTTTCCTCGCTCGCGCTCTCTCTCTCCCCCTCTTTTAAGTTCCTTAAAAGACAAAGCTCTTCAGTCCTCGCAGCAGCAGCGGCAGGGAAGATACAAGTGGAGAGATGTGGAAAATGAATAGATTGGATCAGTTCAATCTTCAACCCAAATCCATTCTCTTGCTTTCCTTCTCTCTCCCCCCCCCCCTTTTTCTTCACCCTCTCTTCCCTCCCTTAATCACTTCTTCTCGATAGAGCACTAAGCAAGCTGCAACGATGAGACGGTAAATTCAGTCACTCCCCACCCTCTCTCCCCTCCTTTCTCCAAGATCAAAGAGTCTCAAAGCGCAACTTTCTCGCTCGCTGGCTTGTTTCAAGCTCGTGGATTTGTGTGTTGTTGTTGTTGTTGGCTTTCTCTGGTTTTTTATTATTGCGCTGATAATAGTTTTTTCTTTGTGCAGAAAACTAGGTCGATCCAGTCTCTCCTTCTCCTCTTAGCACTTAGTCTTAGAGCAAGAAAGCAAATAATAAAAAGGAGTAAAGTCCCCATACATACATATGCACCGGATGGGAAATGTCAGTCACTCCTCCACCTTCCAAACAGTCACAGATCAAACAGTGTCAGCACCGGAGAGGACTACTTTTCTGCCTTGCTCCCCCCTTTCTTTGCCTCCACAGATCGCAGCTTCTTCTGACACTAAATATAATTCAAACACATTTTTATCATGGATTTTTTTGGTTGATCTTGATGTGCAACAGAAAAACAAAAAAAGCCAAAACCAAGAAAAACCCCGGAGACTGTGTGCAAAGGGGGAGAAAAAGAAAAGATATTCACTGGGTGGGAGAGATTAACGTGAACTGTTTTCCCCCCCTTTAAACTCCTGGGAGAGAAAGAGATCCACTCTCCCTCTCTTCTCTTTTCACTGAAATGTAACACACATTCAGATCCCAGAGCTTTCAGACAGTCTCAACTGATAGACAGACACATCGAGCTTGCTTTTCCTGCTTCAGCTTTTTACTCCTCCTCCTCTTGCCAACGTCACCCTGACAATTACAAATAGGTCTCACACAAACCCATACCTGTCAATCTTTTTAATTGCTTTGTTTTCATTTTTTGCCAGAGCTAAACAATATGACAAAAAAGAAGTCTTAATATAGCATAGCATAAAAGATTTCTCATGTGAGGCACACATTGAGGGTTTTGTTATTATAATCCACTTGCTAAAGTGCTCTGCAAGACGCATGTGCTGATTTAACTTAAGCAGATGTCTAGTTCTGGCAAACTTAAAAAGCAAGAGATGCTACCTAGTCTTGGCACACACAAAAACATTATTCCCCCTCCTTGAATTTAGGATGATTTGTGAGAGATTGCAGGTCTCCCTTACTTTAAAAAACCAACAGATTGCGGAGCAAGAACTGCAGCATATGAAATGCTGCTAATAGATTTTGCATAGTTTATGTCTAGGGATTCATATATTGTTAACTGCAAGAACAGAAGGTGTTTCCCCCTTTTTTAAGGAAAGAAGATTAAAACTACATACTGATTCCTAAAGGAAAACACTTGAAGCTATAACTTTTCTTCCTTTAAGGCAAAAAGGTGATTTTTATTATGATTTTAACTATTAATACCATGCTATTAAGAAATGAGTTGTGCATATTGAAATGATGGAGTTAATTCCAGGTGAGTTATACATGGATTCTTCCTACACCTTGCAACAGCTCTATTAAATTAACTTCCACCATCACCAAGTACAGACTGGCAGTTCTATCAAAACATTTACTGGAGTTCTTTGACCTCCCAGTTGATATCCTATAAATACTCTCCCAAAAGTAATTCTACATTGCAGAAGTTGATTTAAAAATCCTCTCCTAAAGATACAGGAGAGTAGAAAAAATATTTTTGGCCAAAATAAATATATGGCAATATTTTTAATGTCATAGCTAAAAGGATCCACTGTTTTTTTTAACTGTACACGGGTTATAGAGAGCTATAAAATCCATGAGGCTATAAAGTGCATTTCATGTGTGTGTCTCCCGCCTAGAAGGACATCAGCAGTATTTTTTTCTTTCTAGACAGAACACACACAAAAATCCTTAAGATGCTTTAAATCCTTTCATAAATCGTAGTGCTTTTATTCTTCTCCAAATCTAAGTGCTGCATCCACTAGTGGTTGCTAGCCGCTCTGGGTTGATTTGTTCCACCTTGCGAGGAAGTGAATGTTTCGCACGGAAGGGGAGGTGCCTGTATCAGCAGCCTGCAGCTCCCCAGCTGCTCCTAATAACAACATTAGAAGATTAGCTGCAACTTCTCTTTACTATTCTAACCTTATTGATCTGATAATTTATTCCTGTTTTCTTTCAACTTTTTTAAAGGGATCATATTCGTCTTTTATAAACAAGGGGCGTGGGAACGCGGCATTGTTTTATATTTCTATATTTTAAATCCCTGGATAAATGCAGCATGCAAACTAAAAAGCAAAAATTTGAACGGAAAATCTTGCAAATCTGTATTTTACTGAAAGTAAGAAATCCCTGGTTGCGGTGATCAGATTTGTTTATATTATATAGAGGCATGCATGTGTTTCTGTGTTGTTGCAGATCACACAAACACATGCACCCACAATTTTTGCTGCAGCAGCAGCAGCTTTGCAGGCGGGACAGTGTTAGGAGGGTGAACTTTGTTCCTGTTTCATGTTAGTGACGGTAAATGCAGATCAGCTCCAGGGGATCATCTTGCTGGTGCTGCTGCTTCTCTAGTGTTTCCGTATTGTGGAGGGGCTGGGCTGGGAGGACGCAGACAGGCTGCAGCTTGCTACATTAGACGTTATTTACATACACAAATAGCTATGTTCAGAGAGTCAGAGTGTCTCATCTTGTGAGTTTGGTGGTGGTGGGTTTTGCAAGCTGTCCGAAGAATCCTCTTAACTGGACGCTCCCCGAGGATGATGAGGGTGGGAAAGAGGTCTAAGGCTGGAAATGAGTTTTAATACAAAAAGCAACGCTTTGCTGAGGTGCTGGGGATCTCGGTTCTGGAGGAGGCGGCGGCTGTGTCCTCTGGAGGGTCCCTTCTGGTCCTGCTTTGGTGGTGCTCGGCCCCGGCCCATCTTGGACATGTCCTACTCCCGTCACTTTCTGGATTTCCAGGGCTCGTCTATCCCCAGCTCCATGAAGAAGCTGGTGGTGACTAAGCTGAGCTCAAACTTCCGAGAGGCTGTTGCCCTGCGGCAGGACGCGCCTGTACCACTCCCGGGAGATGGAGACCTTCTTGTCAGAAACAGGTGAGTTCCCTTCCCCTCTCCAGCCCCGTTGCAACTCCTCTCTTTACCTACCTTCCTTCCTAGCCTTGGGGTCTGAGCCCTCTTCCTGCTCAAACTCCCTCTGACTTCTCACCTCCTGTGGCCTTCTCTTGCTCTGTCATCCTATCAGGTTGTACCAGCTGCTATCTGGCGCCTTATAATTTGATTTTGTTGTTGTTTGTTTTGAATGTCTGATGCCAGAATCATTTCCTCCCATGCATTGGGGAGGGTGGGGATTTCTGCATCTTTTGAGGTGCTTGTTTTTGGTTTGGTTTCTTCTGTCTTACAAATGTAGCTGATCAAGCAGTATTTATTCTCCTACCCGGAGGAAGAACACAGCCTCACAAATCACTGTTTTAGTAGCCATTTTCAAGGGTGGGAAAGGGCAGCTTGAGCTTAAACAGAAAGCTGCACGTGAAGCAAGTGTTCAGGGGGGACTGAAAACCCAGAAAATGATTTCTAAGTCCCTCCCAGGTTTGTGTGCGTTATATTTACATACAATCACCAGCGTGTGTGTCTGTCTTAGCCATGTAAATGTCGGAGTGACATTAATATATAACAGGCTGCCTCTGTGTTATTTATAGCCATGGTCTGAGTGTGTAAGTGTAGATAGACCATACACCAATGATTGTTTTATGTCTTATGTATGTGTACAACCGTGAGGACGTTTCCCTGTGTGTCTGGAGGGGGTCCTCTTCCCCCCCCCCCCCAGTCCTCCACGTCACTAACCTTTAGTGAGTGTGAATCAACAGGAAGGCAGAGGACCCAGTCTGTCAGTGCTAGTCTCCTTCTCCTGTCACCCTTCAACCGCCTGGCCACCACTCCATTCTCTTCTTTCCCCCTGAAGTGCAAACAGTAAAACCAGGAAAGGAGAAGCTTCTCGATGTGCCATAAGCTTTTAACAAACCGCATAAGCCTCTCCAACCTTTTCGAAAGTTTATTGCCACCGTTAGTCTTGTGTGGGAAGCAGGATTTCTAAATTGTTGGCTATTTTTAACGAAACGGGTCACACAGGGAGTAAAGATGTGACATTTTGCTTAGCATAATATGCAGTAAATTGTGTGCTAGCTAGTACTGTCCGTTCAAGCTTCTTGGTCAGCTCCCAAGAAAAGGAAGACTGTAGGGACAAAATGTACCTTTCACCAAATGGCTTATTTGTTTTTATTGGTTCCCGCCTAGATGGTATCGTTCCTTAACACAAAAGTAGGGCTTTTAAAGGTCTAACTTTCCTTGGTAGAAGCTGGAACTCTAGAAGCCCCATGGAAGATTATTTAATTCTTGCTGTCAAGAGGAGAAAGGGGGGAAACCTGTTTTTAAAAGACTTGTCTAACAAAAACCTTGTCCATACGTAGAACTGGTTGTTTAAAGACAGTGCATAATGAAATAGCTAACAGACGTGAGATCGAACTGAAAGTTTAATAGAAGTGTTTGTGTACCTTATCTGTAGTTAGTCTCTGTGTGTGTGTAGTGGGAGGGTTCATAATGTATGTAATGTGCAATACCTGCACACGGAAGAGAGAGGTATGGACTTCTGCGACTGAAAAAGATTCATACAAAACTTTAATCCGCTGCTGCCATCAACCTATAGTATTTTTGAGAGAGAGTTAGAAAAAGCGAGAGAGGTCTAAAGAACAGACTTGCTGCATCTAATAAGGACTGGCCCTGAAACAGTAATGGCATGAAACACGCATCAGGCTGGAGTTAAATTCCTTTTCTTGGAAGGGACCCGACTGCCTTACACTACAAACAGCTACAGAAAAATGTAGCAAGTCTAAGTCTTGCCTAGCTGGACATGATAAGGTTGTTACGTCGTTGTTCTCTAATTCCCCCCCCCCCCCACAACACACACTGTCTCTCCCTCTTTTCCGATGAAATTTTAAAATTTATTCATGTAATTTATTTTGTTTTCAGTGTAACGTTTCCTTCCTTCTCCCTCCCCCCCACCTTGGTCCTGGGTGGGCTCCCTGGGTGCCAGAGGGACGTGCACACTTCAGAGTGGTGGGGTTGAGGCTCTCAGCTCGCCCCAGAGTGAAAGCAGGAGCTGGTCCAGAGACTCAGCCAGGCAGTTACTGTATTTTAACACACATCAGTTTATAAAAAGGGATAGGAGCGGGGGAAGTACTCAATTGAGGTTGGAGTTAAAACATTTTGTACTGTTTGGGGTTGTGCGGAGTTTTCTCTTTATTATTATTTGCTGAGGAATCTCACATCACATCCATATATGTATTCTCTGTTTGTGCCTCCTGAAAGCTGCAGCAGGAAACAAGCCCCTCTTTCCCCTTTTGTACTGTCCTGGGGAAGCTGTTTCCCATCCCGAAAGGACAAAATGTGTCCCTGGCTTTATTTATTCTTGAAAACACATTTTACAATAGGTAGAAGCCTACAGGATCTTAAAAACAAAACAATACATGCCTTGAGTTTGAAGGGTGCAGTTGCGGATTTGTCCATTTTAGTCCCAGTCACGCCCATGAACAGTATTAATTGCTTCGAGCTTTTATGCAAAACAATCCTTATTCACCACAGTAAAATCTGCTTTTGGATTTGGGGGAATAAGGTGGAAAACTGCTTTGGGGTCCTTGTATTTATTGATTTTCAAATAAGATGTTCGTCTATTAAGTGGAACCCCCCCCCCTTTTTTTCCTTTCGGTGGAAAAATAACCCACGATGATTCCCTTAGTTCTTAGCAGAAAAATCCATCATAGCCTTTACTCTCAGAGCAATGCTTTTAAACTAGAAATCGATTTAAAACAATAAACTTTCTCTTTCGGGTGAAGGAGGGAGGGAGAAGGGGAATAGAATCCTTAACATAACCATTTACGCTTCTTATATGCATTTGTTCTATTTTTCAAGAGGGAGAAGGTGCCTCTGTTTTATTGCAGACGAACGACCCAAAGACAAAAGCCCAGGTTTCCCCTAAATTATGCGATGTTTTCGAGCTTTTTGTAAAGGAGAGACAGGTTATTTCGTTTCCAAAATATTTGTAACGTTTTTCTGCTGAGGTGGAAGTCAATAGGGGAAAAAAAGTTTATTGAAATGGAAGGGGGGGAGTTTTTGATTCATGGCTTGGTGGATCACAGTGGGAGGGGTGGGGGATTATTTCTGCTGAGTGTTTGGGTTGAGAATTTTGTTTTTCTTCTGCGCTCCTAGTTTGGATTACTTTGTTTTGTCTCTGTGTTGAAGGCTCTTGTGTTGAATTTCTGTCTCTTACGTTTTGTTTTGGTGCGAGAAGCAGCATTTTCACCCCTCCTTCGGGCTCGTCCTGGATTTATAATAAACAATACTGAGGGGGTCAGCACGCTTCAGTGTAAATAAAGCGGAGTGACTCGGAGTGTGTAATTATTTTGGGAAAAGCCAGCCCCAGTCTGGTTCCGTGTCTCAGCGCTTCAGATTTTGAAAATAGCGAAAGACGGTGCCCTCACCAGACCCTCCTTAGTCAAACAACAAAGACATTTTAAATTTGGGAATTAAAAGAGGCAGATCACTTGAAAAGAATTCTGAAGGTATACTGCAAACACAGAGTGCACGCCTTTACTCCCCCGCTACACCCACCTCGTCTCGCTCTCTCATGTACGAGTTGGGAAGTTGATCTTGTATTTATTTCTGCGCTTAAAATGAAAGGGTCTGAAAACGTCCGGGGCACAGCACAGCAAACCATCTCCCTCATAGTACCTTGACAGGCAAGGTTCAAAAGGATTTAGACAATATGTTTTAATCCCGACATTGTGGTTTGATCTTTTTTTGCATATGGGACATTTAGGGTGACTACCTTTTAAAAAAAACCCACCTATATGCGAACACAAATGGGAATTACACAAATATTGATGGGTTGAGAAAAAGAAGTGGGGTGGGGAGTACTTTAGCAAGCTTGGAGACTATATTGATTAATAATAATGATTCTCCTAGTCCGGAGAGAATCATTTCACATGACAGAGGCAGCTTGGAAGATTGGGGGGTGGAGGGTGGTAACAAATATTACCAGCAAGCCTTGTACACATTATATAGTAGTTCGCATTTCTTTATTTCCTCCTAATCATCTATTTTTTTGCTGAGGCTCCTAGCCCCGTTTTAAATGGAAAATGCAGGGATCGCGAAAAAGAGGACAGTCTTTCAAATGTTTCTCCACAGGCTGACCTGTGTGTATCTCAGACTCCCTTAGTAATACAGCCACCGAATAAATGCAGACCCCAATCCCAGTTGAGATGGAAGGGCATCCGCATCTGCACATAAAGCTTTGTATGGGAGGCATAGCTGCAAGTGGCTAAGTGCTAGAGAAGGAGGTGGAGATGCCGGGGTGGAGAATAGGAGCCAGAGGGAGGGAGTGCTAGGATGGAGTGTCCTCAGAGAGGTGCCCCAACTCTTAGTCCCTGGCCGACCCCCGAAGCCCCGCTGAGACATCACACTCCTATTGGTGCCAATACTAGCACTTTCCCCCTATTACGGTTACCATAAAAGGTGGGGAGGTGCCAGGCAAGCACCAGCTTCTTCTGCACTGTGTCTTTCCCCGAGATCTGCCATTGCATCGTCCTCTCTCACGCCTACACGTTTCAGCTGCTGGTGGAGCCCGGAGAAGAAGAGATGGGGAGTGATTTGCATTTTCTCTGGTAAAAAGCAGCATGTTGAGGACACTTGTTTACCAGACATCTGGCTAACTGCAGTACTTCCAATCCCCCCCTCCCCTTCACACACAAAGTTTCCAGCTTTAGCCGGTTATTTACCTGCCTTGCTCTGTCCCTCTCTTTCCATTTTAAGAACGATCCTAAGTGAAAAGAAGATGGGACCGCTAAGGGTGAGGGAGAAAAGTTTTTATTTTAAATTCCTCCCCTCTCTAGGGTGCATACAGGGGATGCCTATTTCATACAGTGCAAAAATCAAAGGCGCAGGAATAGGCTCTCTGCGCCAGGAGGGAGGTTCTGTCTGTATCAGGCAAGGAGTCTAATTCAGGGGTAAATTGGCTAGGAGTGGAGGAGAGGTGGTAAATCCATGGGTTGAAGGTTATCGTTGTAGGGATAAGAGAGGGAAAGGAGGGAGATAACCATCTCTCTGCTTTTAAACCCCACTGCTAAAAGTTGGGTTTTAAAATCTAATGCAGAATTGTAGCACCAATCGCACCTTAGCTTTCTGATCATTTTTCTCAAATGTCCTGAGGAGACATGTTTTGCTATGGAAGTTGCTGGTGGTGGTGGGGGGGTGGTTTGGTTTGTTTTAGAATGGGACATGGGAATTATGTAAATTAAAGAATAGTGGATTTTTTTAATCTATAAACAGGATGTAGACATTCTTTGTTACAATTAAACAGGAGATTAAATGTAGAATTAAGAAAAGCAACAAAAGTCACATTCTTCTCTCTCCGCCTGTGTGTATATTATATATATTTATATTAATAGATGGTGTGTGTGTGTGTGTGATACACACTTTACATTAGCAAAAGTCTGAGATTCTCCATAGTATAGGGAACTGAAAAATCAAAATAAAGCATTTTTTCATTTTCTCATTTCTTTGAGTACTGTGTGTGTAAGCACTTTTTAAATCTCAGACACACAATTTGAAAATATTGCTAACTGACCATTAAAATTGCACTGTTTGCATATTTCTACAGCTTTTCATATGACACCAAATTCTATAATCTTTAGGTTATCGCTTCTACATGTAGTAAAAATCTGGGATTCTTCTGCTGCATGTGCAAGCTTCTTGACATTTTCTAGTTAAGACTCTCCCCCTCCACTTTCTCCTTTTGTAGCAAGGTATTTTAGTTATGAGCTACATTGACATGGAAAAATATTGTTAGTAAAATATTGCCTGTACAATTAAAGTAGATTGTGATACCATGATTATCTTTTACTGCTAATCAAGTTTAGTATATGTGTGTGTTTTTTGAAAACATTGGCATTCTTTTTCACCTGTTAGAGGTCAATAGGACTTCTAAACATTGAATACTCTGTTACAATTTCAGTCCTTCTGTACAATGCTGTTTTGATGTGTTGCAAGTAATTGATATAAAGCAAAATATTTTAATAAGGTTGAAATTAGCTAATTTCCTATAGTCACACCATCATTTAAAAAAAAAAACTTGCCTTCAGTAACATGTTATGATCAATGACCTTGCAGATAACATTTATACTTAATATTATCGTTAGTCATTAACAGTATTATAATCAGAAATGTAAATTTGTTGCCAGAATCAACATATTTAGCACTTATTTTATTCCACAGAGTTTTTATATCCTTTGCAGAGTGGTCAATTAATTTTAATTTTCCAGTCTCATACACAATTATTTTTGGTTTGCTTATTTTGGTTAAAATGGCCATGTGGAAAATGTCTTATTTTTTAAAAATGTGTCTAAAATTTCTACAGTATTAGAAACATAAGATACAAAAGTCTGATTAAAATCACTGCTATGCTATGTATATGGACTTTTTTTTTAATAGTATGAGGTGAACATTTTTTCTAATTACTGGTATATTTGAATATGCATTGTTATATCTTACCCAGAAAATGTAAGTGGATGCTTTTTCACATGGCAACGTATTTGACAAATCAAGCATGTTAACAAAGTTTTGTTTTCTTCTAGATTTATTGGCATTAATGCATCTGATATAAACTACTCAGCTGGCCGGTATGACACTTCAGTTAAACCCCCATTTGATGTAGGTTTTGAAGGTATTGGTGATGTGGTAGCCTTAGGCCTCAGTGCTAGTGCCAGATACACAGTAGGCCAAGCTGTGGCCTATATGACACCTGGTTCTTTTGCTGAATATACAGTTGTGCCTGCCAAACAAGCAGTTCTTCTACCCTCTGTGAAACCTGAGTTTCTTACTCTAATGGTAAGTGGCACTACAGCATACATCAGTCTGAAGGAGCTTGGACAGTTGTCTGAAGGCAAGAAGGTCTTAGTGACTGCAGCATCGGGAGGA
This sequence comes from Gopherus flavomarginatus, assembly GCF_025201925.1. Lineage (NCBI taxonomy): Eukaryota > Metazoa > Chordata > Testudines > Testudinidae > Gopherus > Gopherus flavomarginatus. The sequence continues at coordinate 197,058,533 of NC_066618.1, forward strand.
ACAGGCCAGTTTGCTGTGCAGCTTTCAAAGAAGGCAAAGTGCCATGTAATTGGAACTTGCTCCAGTGATGAAAAGGCTGGTTTTCTGAAATCCATTGGCTGTGATCATCCCATCAACTACAAAACTGAAAATGTTGGTGCTGTTATTAAAAGGGACTACCCAGAAGGTATGGATGTAGTGTATGAATCTGTTGGTGGAAAGATGTTTGACTTAGCTGTCAACTCCTTGGCTGCCAAAGGGCGCCTGATAGTTATTGGGTTTATCTCTGGCTATCAAAGTCCTACTGGCCTTCAGCCTGTTAAAGCAGAAATGTTGCCAGCAAAACTGCTGAAGAAATCTGCCAGCATCCAGGGTTTCTTCCTGAACCATTACCTTTCTGAATATAAAATGGCTATGGAGCACTTACTCACAATGTATGAAAGTGGAGAACTGGTTTGTGAGGTGGACCTCGGAGACATGTCTCCAGAGGGCAAGTTCATTGGCTTGGAGTCTGTATTCCGTGCTGTAGATTATATGTACATGGGAAAAAACATTGGAAAAATTGTAGTTGAATTACCTAACTCTGTCAACAGTAAGCTGTAAAAACAGAACAATGATATAAATCAAGAGAGAGAGAAAATAGGCACTTCATGCCTCAGAATTACTAGAAACCATTTATTTTTTAAAAAACAAACTTGGTAAATGATAGTATACTAAAACTGTATTAAGTTGTTAATAAAAAGTTTTGATTAAAAAAAAAAATTAGCTAGTGCCTGTACCAAGGACTTAATGTGCTTGTGTTTGATTCTGTAACTTTTACAGGCAGTGGTGCTCAGGCTAATTCTAGATATGAACGTTCTTCTGGGCAATTAGAATAAATGATGATGCAAAGGTTGATCCATCAGTTTCTTTGATAAGATTTTTAAATCCTGTTTGGAAACATTACATTTCATGTGTGTCATTTCAGCAATTTAGATCCTGTGATTTTAAAAATATCTTTCATATACAGCAAAACAAAACATTTTGTTGATGCTTTGTTAACCCTTGACATTTCTGGGAAACCAAAGTTAAAAATGATCTTTTTACTTTTTTGGGTTGCAAACTCAGTAATGATATTATGGCTATTTTGTGCATGGTAATCAAATATCATGACATGTTCTATATGGAGAATGTATCCATTAGTTCTAACATGGCAGAAAAATGGAGGGGATGAGGGAGGGAGGGAACACAATTTAAAAAAAAAATAAAAAATTACAGAGTTTGCAACTACACACAACCCTGCCATTTTCATTCAAGCCTTTGGTTACCGTTTGGAACAGTCGTCTTATACTTTTGCTGTGCTGTTTATTATTTTTATTGTTTACCCTTTATTCTCCCCATTAACCCACAAGATGGGCTAGTTGAGCTTTAGTTCTAAATTGTGTTTATATGTATTGAGGTCCTTTACTTGTACTAACAATTTAATAAAATGCAGAAAGCTATCTCCGTGTGTGTGGTATTTTTTCATATTGATACACTTCTTGTAGATTAGCTCTTCCATAGAGGTGCAGTATATTATAATGTACTTAAAACACTGATGAATATTTGGTACAGCTTCTCATAGCAAAGTTAGTAGTTATTATTTAGTATTGCTACTGTGTAGGTCTTATGGCAAAGAGCAAGGTCATTTGTATAAATTCTCTGGGCCCAATACACATCATGTATAAATAATAACATAAGTAGGGAATTGAGAACTGCTAGTGTAAACTAACTGTGGGTCAGACCCCAAAGTTGGTCACAGCCCCATTTTAATGGGGTGGCCACAGCTGGCGTTAGACTGGCTGGGACCCTGGGCCAAAGCCGAAACCCGAGCCCCACTGCACAGGGCCAAAGCCTGAGCCTCACCACCTGGCCTCAGCTCTGGGCAGCAGGGCTCAGGTTACAGGCCCCCTGCCCAGGGATGAAGCCCTTGGGCTTTGGCTTAGGGGCCCCCTGCCCAGGGTGATGAGGCTCGGGCTTTGCCCCCCCACCCTCCTGAGCAGCAGGGCTCGCTTCAGTCCCCCCTTTTGGGGATATGTAGTAACTTGTGTTGTTAGAAGGGGGTCGTGGTGCAATGACGTTTGAGAATCCCTGGTTTACACCGTGGGTTCAATTAAAATGTTTGTTCTGTTTTGAAAGTTATTCCTGGCTGAAGAGGTGCTATTACCTATACGTAAAATGGGAATACAACCTAGACGTGGAAACATTTTCCAAAACAGTAAATTTTATACTGTACCGACTGTACATTTATTTTCATTACAGTAGTTACACTTTTAGGGGTTGATCCAGCTGCACTCATTGAAGTCAGAGAATTTTAATTTTAATGGACTTTGAGAGCACTGGCATCTCACAAAATCAGGCATCTGATGATAAACTTCCAGTTCCCTTGGATCATAGGACATTCCCATATTAAATAAAAAAAAATCCAGGGTTAATTTTACATCTTGGGCAATAATCAGGACTGGTTGTGCACATAGGATTTAGCTTTCTTGAAAGTAACGTATGTTATGTAAATGCTTCAATTATACTAACATACTTGGAACCCACAGAAAAGTTAAATCACTTTTCAATTTATGATTTAGTATTGCATTCCCACTGTAATTTGATAGTTTACATCTGTTATTACTGGTTAACAGATTAGTATCCAGCAAAGAATCATTGCTTTTCTGCCATTTTTGAATGTTGGTATCAATTCAGCTGTTTTCAGAAGGAAGAGTGGTGTCGGTCTTTGCATTTTAAATTTTTTTGCTTTCTTATAATCAAGCTTAGATTATTCTACAGGGACATTCTAGGGTTCCTCATGTGGCTTGCTGCTAGCTAGTTACCATGGTGGGATGGGTTTGTTTTTACTCCTACTCCTTTTACTCCTTGATGCCAGATAAAGGCAAGGGCACTCAAAACTTTGAGATCAGACCCCAGTCAGAGAGTACTAACGTGATATATTTTTATTCCTCTCTAGTGTTTAAAAAAAAAAGTTAAAATATTCAGATCTATGCACAATAGAAGTATCAGAAAACAATTCAGATCTGTACTAACTGATAAAGTCCAGACAAGGAACCATAGTTGTTAAAAGTCTGTCATGAAGAACAATATTTTGAAATCGAGTAACTAAAGTTGTGTACCAAAATCCATATGTAGTAACTTAAATAGGTGCCCTGATTTTCAGAGGTGCTGATCATCTGAAGTTCAATAGATTTGTGTGCCTATTTTTAGTCATCCCAGTCTGAACATTTTGACCTAAGATTTGTTATGTATAGTAGTATACCATATGCATATATAACATCGAGTATTTCATAAACTGTTAAATTACTAAAGATTATTTAGAAAAGTAGTAAGTCCAAAAGCTCCATCAGTAATACAAATATGATGAGGGAATAGAGGCATCTTTGGTACATTCTTATATTTATATTCAAACATGACATTATTTGTGTTTGTTCTAATTGTACCTTTTGGGCTACTCTTCAGCACTTCAATACACTTATAACATTATTACCAAAGTTCAACTTCTTCATATGTAGAATTTGAATTCCCTGTTTACTGATTTTAAAGACTTTAGTTTATGTTGGCTATAGCAATAGGTTTGTCATTTTTATCAAACTTCTCCAGTATGTTAAAGAGATATCTTAAGATATGTATGATTGTTCTTCTACGAATGAATCCAAGATAGTCAAGGATCTTTATTTTCCCCATTTTTTAAAGATAAGTTTTTACTGGTTGTTTTAGATTACTGAAGAGAGCAGCTTTATCTGGAAAAAATGCAGGTATTTGAGGCATACAAATTATCTTTTCCCTGTTGATACCACTGATAATGCTCAGATATGTGAGAACGTAGACAACTGTTTTTTCTTTTTTTATTCAAAAGTATGTATTGTGAACTCACTACAGTATGCATAAGGCTTATTTTGGATAAGCACGCTGTGGTGTATATACATAATGCTACAGTATTAGATGGACAAGAGAATATATATGGCATGCACACAGTGAGGGTTTAAATAATGATAGGACATTGAATGTGCAAGGAAAAGAAATACCGTAGATTCACAGCAAGAGATTAACAACAATACACTTAATATGCTTGCAAAAAAAGGTGTATTAAAAGCTGTGTGCACAGTGGGGACTTAAATGATTAAAAATAATAATACATGTGCCTGGGAAGTACTATGTGTAGAGAGTGGGGATTTAAATAATAATATTAATAATAGCAATTGATCAAGCTGTAGTCGCTGGTGCTACATCCTAATTTGACCTTTCTAAATGAATTTGCTACGACAGAACCTAAGATTGCTTGTTGAGGCTAATGACAGAGTTCTCCCTTCCTACACAACGCGCACTTCCATGGAAAACAACAAAGAAATGTAATGAAGGGCTGGCTGTATGCTGCTTCTCTCACTCACACACACACACACCCTACTGTATATACAGGTCTGACGCACTCACTACTGTATATACAGGTCTGTACTCCTCAGCACATTTTACAGAGGTGCTCCATACTTAATTACCATGCTGGAATCTCCTAATGCCTTTTTGAATTAAGTTAGATTGCTAGCAGGTTATAGCTTTTAATGGTTTATGGGTTTTGTTTTGTTTTTTTAAAATAAGTGGCCAAGTATAGCTGCCATGTCATATACATACAAATAATTACAGTTGCTCAGGGAAAAGTTTGAAACAGTATTTGAAAATGTTTTTTTTCCTTGTTCAGTCTGAGGAGTAAAGAAATTCCACTGCTGAATGGCCGTTAGTATCTATTTTACAAGATTTACTCATTTTCAGGTACCTAATGTAGCTTCTAGCATGCATGCACAACAATACAATTTATATGGTAAATGGAACCAAATAATGGCTTCACTGAATGTTATGGCTGCACTGAAGGGAAATGTCACGGTAAATAGCTGCCAAATTATGGATCATGCCGAAGTGTCACAACTGCACTAAAGACAAATAGCACTAGAGGCTATTGCCACTGTGATGCTTTTGAGTTATGAAGAAGAGGAGCAGCCTGATGTGAGGCTCTTTGTGTCCTCATTATAGCAAAGGGTTACTGCTGCAATGTACAAGAAAACCCAGTCCAATGTGGTGGTTAGTTATTAATCTGTCCCTTTCAGATCTAACAGCTGTGGCAAAACAGAAAATCTTTGCCTTGAGTTAACACACACACAAACCTGCAGATTTTATGAATGTAAATGTGTATAGGAAATGACTAGTAATAGAAAAATGTTGTAATAAAATAATCTAATCAAAGAATATTATTAAATTTAACATAGTATGTGTCTGAAAGGTTTAGTTGCTTCTTATGCAGATAGATGTGTGAAATATAAGCAATAATGCACTTTCTCTCTTTGTAAAGACGTGCGTAGTAAGGACATTACCAACTAAATTGCTTCTTCTAAACTGAAGTGAGTCCCGGTTTCTTTCATTTTAATGGGAGGGTAATAAAGATGAAAGACTAACGTTTTAACTGATGGATCCCTTAAGCTAAAGAATAGAAATTTATTATGTTTTGAGGGGATATGCTAAATCCTGAAGAGGGGAAAAAAATCCCAGGTAAAATAAAATCTAACTAAAAAATATTCTCATGTAATGTGTTTTTACAAATGGAAAAACTAAGCAACTGTTTTTATTTATGGTGAACAAGACTATTTTCTCATTCAGACAATCTCAAATATATTTTTAAAATAGAGGGTCACAGCTCAGCAAGGGCTCTGTCTTTTCTCAGATCATTGTACAAACTCAGCCTGCAATGTTAAATGCAATGAGTTTGATGGTCTCAGCACCTTTCTTTGCATACTATTGTACACACTACAAATGTACCATCCATAATTCAACACAGTTGTCAGTCTCGGTTTTAGAGAGGGGGCCTGGACTGAACAATCATGGTGGATAAATTACTTCTCAAGTCTAAGGAGAGTGGTCTTCCTTCCACATCAGGCTTAAGGTCATTGGCAGGGCAGTGAGTGAGCAGGGAGCTTGTATATTAACTCTAATGCACTACTAGTGTGTGGATAAATAGAGGGATTATACTAATTAATTACAATTATATTTATTCTTTTTTGGGGGAAAACAGCTGAAGAGGAGTAATTTTGTTCTTATATTTTTCTCCCTTACTACTTTTTTTTTATCTTATGTGCAAAAAATAATAAATAAATGTCCCTATAGGTCATTTTTCTTATAACAGCATTAGTGCTTTCAATTTTCATCATCACAAAAATCCACATCTCAGAGGATATACAAAGTTTCTAAAAAGGTTTTTAACCTGTGGCAATAACACATTCTGTTTAAAATTCTTACAATGTGGTCTAAAGACAGGAGGGGAAAAAAACACCCTGTCCAAAACTGGGTAGAACATCTTTGAATGGCGATTAGTGTATCTAGAATTTATTTTATATACAGTGCAGTGGCAAGTAGCTGCTTTTTATTAAATGAAAATCCTGTGTTATGTACTTCAGGAACATTCCAGTTAATGAGTATGTAATGTCCTTAGTGTAACACAGAACTTCTTTTTGTGTTCACAACCACACGATGCTGGAAACTTGACAAATGATATCATTTAAGACAGATGCCTGCCTTAGGGACCTGTTTTTTGGCTTCCTGTTTCTGGCTTTTATTTCAGTAACATTTGTAATTGCCACAGGATTTGTACCTGTGTAGTGTTTTAACCCCTTCACATTCACTGGATGTGGATGGATAGTTTGCATCATCACTGATGACAAGGAGTTGCTAATTTTTTCAATGACCTTGTTATTTGCTCTCTCTCACATACACCCTGATGCATGTATACATAGAAGCTGAGCTTTATTACACAGTTAGGACAGGAACCACTAACTGTCAGTTGTGTGTTACTGACACAAACACAAAAACTTGGTGTAGCCCAGGCCTAAGGAAAAAAACAGCTGCCGGCTGTAGCTGGCTGCTTCCCTCTGGATTAGAATAAGGATTTCATAAATACTGAATAGGTGCGAAATAGTTTGTTTCATAGATGCGCTCTGGTTACTGTTTTTCTAATTTTTGTTTCACCCCCCGCCAATTACTATCATTCTTTCCTTTGATAAAAAAAATCATTCTTTATTGTGGACATAAATGCAATCTGGATCTATTTACAAAAATGCAAGTTTTATGTTCAGCAATGCAGTTATATTAAAAAGTTGGCTTTATTGAACTAAATACTTAGTAAATAATAGTAGCTCCAGGAGGCACTGTGCAGCCCTGATGGAGGCAGGACAACAGTGGCTTTAAGCTACCTTTGTACTCTGCTCTGGCTCCAGCCAGGGGCAGCACTGATTTATTGCAGCCTCCCAAAGGCTTCTCCACAATCTGGAGCAGCCAAGAATCTTTGTAGCACTTTGTGTTGTGGCTCTGCCCCCTACTGAGGCTTGCAAAAGGGCTGCTGTAGGGCCACTTACTGGCCCTATGTGGTGTCTGCATGAAGGCATTCTTCTCAGGCCCTTTGGGGCTCAGTTCCAATGACTAGCCACTGCTGCAGTGGTGTATATGGGCTTGGATAGGGGACAAAATGAGTCCCTGGGCATTTGTTCCATGGACAAAAAATTTTTGCTTGTAAGGAAAAGTGCAGCTTTCCTTAACATTACTGTTTTATTATGTGGTCATTCCAAGCGCACTTCAAATTCTAGTTTCATGTCACCAGGTATTTTGCATCATGTTGCTTCTGATCATGAGAGGTGTGAAGCATCTACATCTCATATGGGAGGTAGAGCCGAGGGTGTTGAGCACCTCTGGAAGGCACACAGCCCCCAGCAGGTTCAGCCTCCAAAGAGAAAAATGGTCATGAGACCATACTGCCACATGGACGAGCTCTAGGAAATGAGCAGGAAATATTTATCCTCTACAAATATGACCGTAGTGAGGTCATAACAAGAATGGACCAGGCCAAGTCACTTCTGACATCAGAGGGTTTATTTTCAGAATGAGTCAAAGAATGTACACAGGCACATAAATCTCATTATGTGTTATGGGATTTGTGCACAGACCTCTTAAACGCTGTCTGAAAAAAATATACCCTTAAGGGGCTAATTCACAAAGGAATAGAAGGAAAGGAAATTTGTGTAGTTTCTGTAAGCAGTAAGACTTGCCATACAGTGCAGTTCTGGCTGATTACACTATGCCTCAGGTGGGCTCTGAGGCACAAGGCTGAAAGCCAAGTGATTCCAACCACCCAAGACCCGAGAATTCCACAGAAATGCATTGTCTGTCATGTCTTATTGTCACCCGGAAAATAAACAAACAATCAAAAACATATGACCGTATTTCTCTATTTACAAGGGATTATTGGAATGACTATATCTGGCAGCCAATCTGTTTGCATCCAGAGTTCAGAAAGCCTATAATGTTAAACAAGGGTAAGGCCGGAAACATGTTTGGCTTATTTGCCCCTTGACACCTATGTGTAATCCCTCATTGAAGCTGTAATGAATGTTCCCTTTGGGATTGTATAATTTTAACGGTAACCTCTGCATACTGTTAGTATAGTGCACTCTTCCTGCTTGTGCTAAGCATACCACGAGTAGCCAGAAGAAAGTAGGTAAATTACAGAATATTATTTTCCCTCTTATTCTTTGTAAACTGGAAGTGGAGTTTAGTCCGTGTGGGCTTTTTATCATGATGAGCAGAAACAGTGTGCTGTTATACAGTGCTAGTGTAAATCAGTAACTCCATAGGAATCACTGGTGTGAAACTGGGGTCAGAAGCAAATTGGTCCTTTTGTGTGCGCGCGTGTGTGCGTGCACGCTTTGCTGGAGGAAACCAGCTCTGACCCAGACCTGCCTCACCTCAAGCTATTGAGAAATTTGTCCTCAGGACAGTTTGCAAAAGCTAAGGCTTGTCTTATGCTCACGGTCACCAGTGCTGTCACTACTACAGTGACAGCAGTCAAAGCCATGCAAGTATCATCAAATAGATTAGAAGAGGATAGCAAGATGGTCCTGTCCAGAGATGCTGCAAAAGAAGAAAATACTTGAATTCTTGAGCATCGCTGTTGCCAGAACTCACTTCAAAGTAAGAGACAGATTAATTCTCCCTCCCCCCAACTTAAAAAAAAATAATGTTTTTTCTTTCAAATTGGAGAGAGAAACCAGGTGTTCTGGAAAAGAAGCATCCAGGGGAGGCAGCCAGAAGGAATATCTCAAGGTTTTCAATTTCCTACTACAAGCAGATATGGGTTAACTGTGGAGATCAGCTGTCCCTGTATTTCAATGTGCCTAAACCTAGTGGATCATGGATCACTTGATTTGCATATAAGTGGTGCAACAGATTTTGACAAGATTTGTGGCCAATGTATATGACACAGCTCCAGTTTCACCTTAAACAAACAAAACAAACAGATACTACTTTTGACTGAAACATGCAATGTTCTCTTATTCACCGGGGTGGCTGGGGGGGAAATCAACCTCAGCTTAGGTGTTTTCATGTGCTGTCTCTTCAATTTTATCTGTTAAAGCTGTGGGTTAGAGTGATGGCTTGTTCTTTTGCCTTGTCTTTTATTTATTCTATTATTTTTGGTGAGAAGCAGACAGATTCCACACTCACAATCTGTGGGTCATGGAGCAAAGAAGGAGCCAAATACCCTCTTTTTCAACATGCTGAAATTGCTGTTGCATAGACTAGCTAAGCATTGGTTCATGCTGCATGAACCAGAATCCTGAATTCTATTAAGTGAGCAAGAGACTCAAAATAAAGCATGCTGGAGAGAAAGTGGTAGACTATTCAGTTGGGGTTTAAAAAAAACAAACAAAAAAAAACACAAACACATTTGGGACAGTGCTGCTCAGTTAACTGGAGAAAATCAAGACCCATGCTTCACCTCACATGAGTTTTTGGGGTGGTAAGAGGAACATTTTAATCACACATCTAAAAAAACTCTGTCCTAAATTCAACAGGAGTATTTCCTAAACATGTGGTTCTGAGCACTCACACTGTTAACACTCTTCTTGTTGCTTCCTTCCTCCTTGAAGTCATGCATAACAAACAAATGTTCAACTGCACATGGACAAATATACGGGGCCGCTCCAGGCCCCAGCACACCAAGTGCGTGCTTGGGGCAGCAAGCCGCGGGGGGCGCTGTGCCGGCACCGGGACGGCGGCAGGCTGCCCTGGGCAGCTTGCCTGCGGAGGGTCCACTGGTCCCGTGGCTTCGGCAGACCTCTCACATGCTGCGGGAGGTCCGCTGAAGCCGCGGGATCAGCGACCTGTCTGCAGGCATGCCTGCAGGAGGCAGCCTGCCTGCCGTGCTTGGGGCGGCAAAATGCCTAGAGCCACCCCTGCAAATATAGCTTTTTTCCATTGACACATTTCACAACAAACAGCAATGGCACATGCAGTCATGTTTTGGAGCAAGCCCCCTTCTCCAGGGATCTAGAAATTACAGAATTCTTTTTATATGGTTCTCCGTATTTACACTTGGAAATGGATTTGTTGGCTTAAAGCAACCTGTGACAGCATGCAGAGCTCTCCTGGACACTGGCACGCTAGGCATTAATCCCAGCCTGACTTTCCCCTCCTCTTTCACTAATGAGGCAGGGATGGAGACTGCAGGCTAATCAGATTCCTCAGGAGGAAACTCTATAAAGGATTAGCTGTTTGGGAGACAAGAGAAGGATGTTTTGGGGATGAGGGGGCTACACCTAACTACTAAGGGGAATGTGGGTTTGGGATAGGTAAGATCAGAGTACACTGTTTATTATAACAAAAGAAGCAAATCACACTGAAAACCAGAAAGCATAAAGAACATCACTACCACAACTACAACTTTTAATGCCACTTGCACATGTTAGCAAGGGCTTTCAACAAAAACACTGGTCCTGCCTTCATAAAGGGCTTAGGGACACAGTAATTCTTTGTTGGATTTCCTTCAATTTCTCCACACAACTGTATAATCATACAACTACAGTATCCAAACTGAACAGAAAGCAGTTCTCACCCCTGCAACCAGGGTTCAAATGCTTATAGAGTATTTCCCAGAGCCCCCCATGTCCACCCTTCCCCAACATGCTATAAAAACTCCAGGAGGTTGAAAATTTTTACCAGAGCTCCATTCTGGACAGCTCTGGCTGAATTTAAGCCCTGCTTGCAAGCCAGACTTGTAATAATACTAGGATAGCAATGAAGAGTCACGTGGCACCTTATAGACTAACAGATGTATTGAAGCATAAGCTTTCGTGGGTGAATACCCACTTCATCAGATGCATGTATTCACCCACGAAAGCTTATGCTCCAATACGTCTGTTAGTCTATAAGGTGCCACAGGACTCTTTCTTGCTTTTTACAGATCCAGACTAACATGGCTACCCCTCTAATACTAGGATAAGCCTCATTTACAGTAACATTAGTTCTAGGGAGCACAGGGAAAGGAATTTTTCCTGATATCACCACATCTATTGGAGAAAAAGACAATGGGATGGATGACAGCAGAGTAATTCTTGAACTCTTGCTCTGAGTAGTATTTATGCACATAGTCTGATTGACTTCAATAATGTTACCATGCAAATATGTGCTGTGCATTCTAAGAATCTGGTCCACTTGCTTCAAGAGATTTTATTGGAAGAGGTATGTGAAGTTATCTAGCATTTCTGCAAAATTTTGCATAAAGGCATTTTCAGTGTCGTTCCTTCTCATCTGGCTCCCCTAAATGTGTGGGTGTGAGAGAGAAATGACAGTTTCTCCTTTAAATGTACAACATCATGTATTTTGATGCAAAAACAGATAATCACTTTGAAATGGTCCTGAAGTTTATTAATTTTACTGTGAGTATTTTACTCATTTCTTGTGTTGGAGCCCAGATTTTATTAACTAGGCTCCAACACAGCAAAGGAGTAAAATACTCATGATAAAAATCAGAAACTTAAGAGCAAGCTCTCTGCATTTGTGTCACTTCAGTAATATCAATAGGATGGCCTATGAAACTTCAACAGAAAAATTATAATTCTTTCTTTATGTACTCAAGCAGCATGATCAGAGGGAAGGATTAAATGTGTAAGTCACTCTGCCTGACTTTTACTTCACATAACTCTGTTATCACGTAGACACCCCAGCGCTGGGTGCAACATAAATACTTACAAAGATAGTTTGAACTCTGGTTATGGGAAACCATTTGCTTTGGCATTCGCTTTGGTCATAGGAGTTTTGTTTGATTTACTTGCAGCTGGCAACAAGAGAGCATGGGTGAGCCAATTCCCAATAGAGACTGCCTGCAGTCGGGCCTACCCTTGCACACTGCATTTTGAGGGGAGACTCAAGCACTGCTCAAGAAAAGAATGTCTGTTTCCTCATTTCCCCCCTTCTCCCTCTCCTCCCCTCCCCCACCTGCTATTATTCTGACAGAGCTGGGAAGATTTAGCAGAGCATGAGCCTAAGTTTATTCACTGCCCTTTCATCGTTTGGACCTCAGTGAATGTACACAATCTGGAGCAGTCTTTGCTCAAGGCACACAAAGTAAAGGAAGAGAGTGACATTTCAGTCTTTCATTGCAGAGTCATTCGGGTCATTCTCTGAAATTGTAGACACGGGCTCCTGCAATGTTAACGGCCAACTTTAGATTATTAACAGTGCTTTGGATAGCAATGCATTTATGGTGATTGTGCACAGGATTTCTCCAAATTATAAGGTGTCCTAAAATAACCATTCAAACCATATGGACCTATAGAGGCAATAAGCAATGTAATTAAGTCAGTTTTCTGATTTATGCTTTCCCAGCAGAATCCTATATACCCTCTCATCCACTGGATTCTGACCTTTGCATCAGGCCAGGAAAGAGGATTAGAGGGAAGGGTGCCCTTACAATGTCTCATTAAGCAGATGACAAACATTTTGTTTTATCCCACTATTTACAGTCTGAATGATAAAATATTCTTTTCCAGAGCAAAATGTGTCCAAGAACCTTGTGCTACTGTCACTTGTTTTATCCTTTTAGATCTAGGCGAAAGGCAGCCACAGATTCTCTTTCATCTACCGTTCCACTAAACAGCCAGCTTTCCCTCACTAGGTTATATACTGTCAATAGTAGGAATCCCACCAAATTTCATGAACTCCTTCCAAGTATTTTAAGAAATGAGAAGTATTTTGACAGATCTTCCTAGGCTTTGGCAACCCATTTTCAATATAACTGTCTTTTTTGTGACATGCCTGTTAGAATATACTTTTAAAAAATTAATGATCATCTGCAGTGGGGGAAACAAAAGAGAAATTGAAGAGTTAAATAGAAAGGAGGACCTTTAGATTCCACTAAGAAAAGGCAGAACCAATTTCATGTAATGTAGATTCCATACTCACAAACTATGATCAGGAGGTTCCATACTAGTAAAAGATCCTAAGAAGGGAAAACTTCTCGTAGTGGGATTGAATGACTTAACGCAGTACATATATATACAGGAAACAGGCTTCAGAAATGGATGCCCTATTCCCATGTCTTCAGAGGCAATATAAAACAGTTTTTTAACACTACGTTAATCAGACTTTCCCAGTGTTCTTTATTTATTCTTTGTTACAGTCATCCTTTTCATACAGCTGCTGCTGAAATTCTGCCTACACATAACTCTAAGGACAAGTTTTGGCCCTTACTGTGGAATACTTACTTTCATAATGTAGGGAAAATAACCAAACAAGATAAGAGGGGAAACTACAAGTGCTGGGAATTCACTACTTCAGTATAAATGAAGTTCTTTAGCTTTAATACTGTCCTGCTTCTAGAATATAGCACTAATGGATAAGTAACTAAAAAAAAAAAGGGGAGGGGTAAAATCAAAGGTTCCAGAGACAATGAGAGAAACTTAGATGGAAAATGAGAAACAGTGCCATGTAAGTGGTCACCAAGTCTGCTCCTTGCTATAGATTTGGGCTATAATTGCATAAGTATAGGCAGACTTAGGGACCCATTACATCACAGAGACCTACCGACAGCTAGAAAGAATCTCTTTCTTCACATTCTTTTAAGGCAGGGAAGTGTCCACAAAATATGCTTTTGTGGAGAAGCACAGTATCCTCAAATTCAATGAGAAAGCATTGCCTGAATGGCTAGTACAAGTTACATCTACTGTCGTTCTCTGACAGGATCAAGTTGCTTAAAAAAATGGATGAAACACTTGTAAATTTCACAGTCTAGGATTAGTATAACTGCAGGTGCCATTCTCTGGCTTCCGGGATTACAGATTACTCAGCTCTACGTCCAGACACTCAGTGAACTCTAGATATACTGTTTATTGGTCTTTTCAATGATATGTACTCAGAGGGCTATTTTCTAATTGATGGCTTTATCATTCCATTCCAGATGAATACAAATGGCTCCTGCAATATTATCTAGCACTAACTATCATATGTTCTCATTGTTTTACCATTCTCTCCCCCTGTCAGTAGCATCCAAGGTATCCTATCTAAATCTGAGACATGGCAAAGAGAGGGTGCATTATTTGTTGACTCAACACCTTGCATTAATAAATACTTAAGGGAACCAGCACACATACCCCCTGACATCTTTAAGTATTCAATTAAAATTGGACAAGAGAGTATACTGATGCAAATAAACATTCATCTAAATGAGGACTTTGCACTGAATTCTAAAAGTATTTTAATTCAGGTGTTTGCTACCAGGCAGTCAATTGCAATCAGGACACTGATGTGACTGTGAGAATGAACCGTATATAAAAGGGAGCAAGGCAGATTGTTTTATGGTGGAGTCATGGCAGAAGTTGACAGGAGATGCTTCTCCCAATATAGCTAAGCAGAGAAGAAGAACCTATTATATGGATGAGTGGGGCCAGCAATGGCATCTTGTCATTCTAACTTGTGTAAGTAAGCAAGCTTAATTGCTCCTTGTCTTTTCAAGATGACTTTTCACCACCAATCTCATTATCACACACATATGTTTATTGCACATGCTCAAGTCCCTTCATGCAGACCTGAATGCACTGAAGGGAACGATAATACTATGTTATCCAGCAGCATTGTTTGTTCTCTTCTTACCAGATGGATATGACCTGTCTTCCTCTTCAGCTACCAAAAGGGTGACCAGAGGCAATGGAACATATACCAAGAAAGGGAAGGAATAAAACCAGAGTGGCAGCAAGCTGTCATCATGATACTGTGTGAAGAGGAAAATGTAAACATGATTTCTATTTACTGAGATTAATATGTAAAAATGCACATTAATGTGTTTGTCATGGAATGTATTAATATGTATATTTTTCCATTCTGTAGATCTTCTGTTATATTATTTATTAGAAAGGGATATAATCACATTGATGGGAAAATAGTGTCACTTAAAAATTAGGTAATGTCCAGTCAACATATTATAATTGCTGCACTGTCGTTTCTGATTTAGTTATGGTAATATCAGTGTAATTGCCACTGGGGAGAAAATATATTGGCTGCTAATGATAAACAAAATGACAAGAAAGGGGAGCATATTTTATATATGATTCAAAAGCAAAATCCTGTTGTCAGTTTGCGTAACAACATGGCACCATTCACTTACAAAGAGGAAATATGCAGGTTTCATGTGGCAATGTGAAGGTGAAGGCTGTATTTATGACATCACAATTGAAAGCTTAGTTACTGCGTCTAAAAGAGCTTACTGTGCCCTTTTCATAGGAGGGAGGGAGAAGAGAGAACCCTTGTCTATCCTGAAGATAAAATCTCAGATGGAAAAAAGCAGGAAGAGAAAGGAGGAGGAAGCATTTGCGCAAAACAGGTCTCCTGCACTCTTCCTGAACAGCCTTGGAAAAAGAGGGCTGTGCTAAAACTAGAAACCCACATCCAAACATCCCCATCTTTGGCCAAGTTTGCATATAAATCCAAACTCTACAGCATGAGAGCTTCTCTCTATGGAAAGGAAACACCATTCACAAGATGCTTTGTTAGAAAATGCTTACAAGCTGAATGTATTTTAATTGTTCTACACAGATTTTGAATTGTATATAGTGCATTGTATTTAACTCTATCTGCATATATTCTACTGCGCTATTCTAAGTCATTGCACACCGTACAATAGTGTGGTAGAGTTTATTAAGCATTTTGCAAACCTCAGTTCTCACTTCTTAATGCATGAATCTTCTGACACACATGATTTGGGTTCTCAGTCACAAGACAGATATTCAGTGTATAAAGACCGTATTATTATTTCAATAGGTAGGTGACTTAACAAGTTTGCACTTAAGGGTGAAGAACTCAGAATGTACAGCCTTCTTGGTACATGTGTTGCACACAGTATATATTTTGAGTTACACTCAGAAAAAAGTGTTAAATGAAACACTAAGGTTGCAAAGTCAAGCATTTATGGCCTGATTTTTCAGAGGTTTTAGTACTTTATATGTTCAAACTGATTTCATTTGCAGTTGTGAGTGTTCAGCACTTCTGCAAACTCCCACTTCTTTGTCCCAGTCTTCCCCCCACACTTCAGCTCCTTATTACACATCTCTCCTCCCCTCACCCCAAAGATTCTCAAACCTGTTCTCTTCACCCAGCCAGTCCCAGTCTCTCCTCAGCTCCTCATGCAATCTCAGTCCCCCATTTCCCACCTCGATTCCCAGTCTCCTTGCACAGCCAGTCCCAGTCTACCCTTGCTTTGGCTCCCTCTCCTAACTCCCAGACCCAATTTCCTTCTCTCTCCCCCCTTGCCTTCTGTCCCAGTCCCCTTCCCCAGCCTTCTACCCCTGCCACCTCCTGCAGATCCAGCCCATGTTCCCTCTTTATTAAAATCACACAGCTTCCTCCTCTGTACTTCCTGAGCCCCATCAGGGCTGTCAATGAGCGCATAGGAGAGACAGTCTCTTTCCTCTCAGTTCAGGTGCCCAGATTTGGCATGACTTGTAGCGCCCAGAGCCGCAACTGGAGATAAAGTCCTGTTCTGCCCTCTGAAATCCCAGGCTGGAGCATGGGATCTTCAGGGTATTTAGCTCCTAAAATCTGTCTCTGCTGAGCATATATAAACCACAATTTTTCAAAGGCTTATAACTTGGCCAAATTTTCATGGGGACAGCAAAAAGTACATCCTGATACAAAGGCCACTACTCTGCTCCAAATCTTGGAGGCACTAGAATTTTTTTTAACATGGACAGAACAGTCTATTTTCCCCTTGCTTTGTTGCCAGAAATGGCTGAACCATTTTGGCTGAAATTTAAAAAAATAAAAATAAAATCATTAGTAATTCAGCCTGAAGCAGACACCCAGCATGCAAAATTTCACCCCAAATGATTAACATCCAGCAAAGTTTTAAGCAATTGAAAACAGGGTCAAACAGTGGGAAATTTCAAGCAGCCTTAATAATAAGCAGTGCTACCAGCCTTGCCTATGATAAGAAGTGTCTGAACAGTTGGCACTAGCTGAGCCCAAAAAGGAATGTATATGGGGAGACACTCGTAGAAAAAGCTGGATTTTTTTTTTCTGATTCATCTCTTCCACTCACCTCTCTTAATTCATGGCTTTCAGGCCCACACCCAAGATTAGTTACAAACGCCTCTGTTAATCTGAAGATAAAGTTGTTCTAACAAAAGTTATAACTGGAGTTAAAAAACAAACTTTAAGCAATTAAAAATACAGAAAAAACTTCACACATAATAAAACACCACATTACATATTCCAAAAACAACTTTAACTTAGAGCTTGTCTACACATAAACCTATACAGCAGCACCACAGCAGCGTAGATGCTACCTATGCCGATGAGAGAGATGGTAGCTATGTCAACGGAAGAATTCTCTTTGACCTAGCGTTGGTCTACATTGGAGATTAGGTCCAACCAGCTATGTCCCTCAGGGGTATGGATTTTTCACACTCCTCAAGAGATGTAGCGATACTGAAATAAATTCTTAGTATAGAACAGGCCTCAATCCTTATATATACACACAACCTCTATCTATAGACCAGGGATCTGCAACCTTTGGCACATGGCCCGCCAAGGTAAGCCCCCAGTGGACTGGGCTGGTTTGTTTGCCTGCCTGCCGCGTCTGCAGGTTTGGCCAATTGCGACTCCCAGTGCCGCAGTTTGCCGTTCCAGGCCAATGGTGGCTGCAGGAAGCAGCATGGGCGGAGGGATGTGCCAGCCGCCGCTTCAAGCAGTCCCCACTGGCCTGGAGCAGCGAACTCATTATACTCATGTTACATCATCAACATGTCCAGCATATGCTACAAACCTCCTCAAAGCATCACCCACCCACTCACCACAAGTGGCCCATAAACCCAACCAGAAACCATTCTCTAGCTTTCCTATGTACTACTAGCCACAGAACCCAGCATTTTGCCACTTGCTCACCATATACAGACTCAAAACTCACTCCCCTTCTTTCTCATTTCAGGCAAAAAGCCAAACAATTATCTTTTACACTCCACAGACTGTCTCAAAAAAACCATTCAGCTCCAATCTATTATGAAGAAGAAAACACAGTCTCTATGTCATTCATCCTCTCTATATGGATTAGAAATCCTAGCAGTACATATAGGATGAGAAGGAGCTAAGTATGTTTCCTCTTCCACTTGGGAACCATTCTGCACCAATTATGAGATAAGACATAGAAGCTTGCAAAGTCAGAATTAGAATCTTGCTTCTGAAGTACAATCCTCTCTCACTTGAGCCAATTGAAAACCTCTATTACTGTGGTGAAGCCAAAACAATCACAACATTCTCTCCTGATGCTGCAAGCTGCTCCACATGGGAGAACCGCAGGGGGTAACAGGACTCTGTGAATGCACGGACGGCCCACCTATACAGAATAGCTTGCAGGATCAGGGTCTAAACTCCAACCAGTCACCACAGTGCAAACTGGCCATTCATACTATAGCCATTGTAATATAAAATATCCCAAAATCAGGGATAGGTTCTTAACTCAACAACAATTGAATTCATTTTCTTCAAACTTCATACAAAAAAAAGTGTCCTTTGCTTGCAGAGTAAGCCTAGCAATTTTCAGGACAAACCAATTTTATTAACCTGTTTTCTGATGCTTCAAACATTTATGCATGTACTTAACTTTATGTACATGCATGTGTTTGCATTAGCAGGGCCCAAAATTGTAGGAGGCTAGAACAGGGTTTATAATGGTACCCAGCTGCAAATTTAGCATTCTTTTTCTGGTAAAAAAAGAGGGCGAAGGAGGAAAAATGGATAGAGCATCATGCTTTGTAAAATGTGACAGAGTAACATGTATAAGACCAGAGTAAAACATCTTAACTCATGTACAGATGCTTTTGGGAATGGTAAGGAGCATATGCATTTGTTTACCCAAGGATTAGTCAAACAGAAGATTGCGAGGATCTACCTACCCTGGTTTAATTAGTTTGACTTCTTTGCATGGTGATCATTTGTTTATGGGTTGTTATGAATATACCTGAAGAAAAAGGTTTTCATAACATTCATAACACTCCTTGTAATGCAGGAGTATTTTTGTGCTGAAATATTGTTCCTTTGCTTGTGAAGGACAACATCAAAATCTGCACCATTCAGTGACTACAGATTTAATCTGGGTCTGATTTAGGCAGACACTGGTACCCAGTTGGCTCAATCACCCTCTTTCTGAAAGAACTGTGGTCAAAGGAGCAAATTTTCTGCTCGTTTTGGTTTTCCCCCATGGCTAGAAGTGGGATGGCCCATAGATTGTAAACAATTCAGGGCATAGATTGTCTTCCTCTATGTTTACATAGGACCAAACACAGAGGTAACAGTGAAATAACTGCCATGAGAATGTATGCCTTTGCTATCAGTGGTAAATGGGGGGTGAGGGAGGAAAGACAGTACTAAATTTCTCTTTTATTTTTAAGAGCCAGTTGGTACCATTTTGCCTTGTGAGAATGCACCCGCTCTGCCATGGTAAGTGAAAGGAAAAGCATAAGAAGAGAACTTACCAGCTGAATGGGAGGGAACAGCTGCCAAAGGACTACTTCAGGGCTGCAACTGTATCTCTCTGCCAAATTTAAAGGGGCAGCCATTTGCAAAACAAGCTGAGAAAGCTTCCTCTTAAACAGTAGGGAGTTGGAATAGCATCTAGAGAGCTGTAAAGAAAGGCATTTGGACAAAAGGGGATAAATTCCTAAGTTTTGGAGATATCTAGCTGCAAACTATCGTCCAGGTTGGAGCCTGGTGATTTTAACAGCTATATGTTTTTCATATTATCCTCTCTAATAAAAAGAAATTACATGCACCACTACATCACTCAGACAAAGATTATCCATAATAATACTTTGTACTCATATTATGGCTTTCATCCTAAGATCTCAGATAACTTTAGATATGTTAATTAGTTCTCACAACACTCCTGTGAGGTGGGGAAGGGATATACAAGTATCACTTCATGCATCACTGAAAGGTAATGGCTTAGGTAGAAAGCAGCCATTGTTTAGCAGCACACTGCAACAATTCGTAATAGTCTAGACCAGGATGTAAAGCATACTCCACCTTCTCTAAGTGAATCTATAGAGGGAATTCCTGTAGGCAGAATGCAATTACCAGAGTTGGAATTTCACCAGCGTTAACATCTTACTCTTATGAAAAGTGCCATCCCAAGTAATCACAAGCACTCAGAACAACAGGCTTTACATCTCATTAGACAAACAGCACAATATCTCCTTAACATTCTGCTGCAGGGACTTTGACTCAGGCTGGACTTTATGGGAAAGTACCACCTACTGAATTACCAACACCTCATTTTACAGGTGTTCCTTGTCAGACTTTTATTGAACTAGTGATGCCGACCAACCCAGTCCTGCCTGTAAAACCTGCCTGTGAAGGCTGATTGCAGGCTGTATGCTATTTTGCCAAACAAAAATTGTACAACTTACCATTCCTTTTCAGACATACACATTGATGCCATAACCATAGTGTTTTAAAGACTTAATCCTCCCTCCTTTGTCTCTCTCCCCCTGAGCAACCTCAAGTGAAAGTATTAAAATGCCCCATATTGTCCCTGCTGTACATCTATTCCCAATATTCTGAGATAAAGTTTTTGGCTGATTGCTAAGAAGGCCTACTGAATCAAGGTGACTTGAACCAAAAGGCTTGCAGCAGGCAGTAAACAGAACTAACCCCACTAATTTTTCATGCAAATACCATAGGTCTCATACTTCCTCTGAGCCAATCCTCCCCTGTTCAGGATTGTTACTGCTATTCTGGAACATAGTAATAGTAGGTGCCTGTGAACATGGGGAACTCTTTTGTTTACGGAGGTGAAATCAGGCAGAAAATAGTCTTTGGGGCTCATGATGAAACACTTAAACGTAGGAAAATAATTCACACATACACTCTCATTTTAATACTGACGACGAATGGACGGGGTGTAATTAATGGGACAACTGGTATCATTTTACTATATGTTACATTCATACTGTAGGTAGCTTTATAAATTCCAGAATGTAGCCTACTTCCCAAGCACAAAGATTTTGTGCCTCAAGGAACTGGTTGTATGTATAGTAGCTAGTGAGGGGTCAGTGGGCCACCCTATTGCATATGCTGTCAAAAGGGACTGATAATTGGGATGTGAGGAAGGTGTTGTGTCATACTGATTAAGGCCCTGAATCAGCAAATCACTTAGTGTGTGCTGAATAGCAACAGGATTGCTCACATGCTTAAAGTTAAGCATACGGTTAAGTGCTTTGGTGAATCAAGCCTAAACTAAGAACAGCAGCACTGGATAACTTCTTCATTGTGAATAAGAGCAAAAAAATTACAGATCACTGTGACCTAGATACCACCAGAGGTTAGCAAAAATGATTGGTCAGATGTGACAGGTTCATAGCCGCTGCATCAAGCAAGGGTAGGGGGAGCTGCCAATGGAAAGACAGTGGAGTAAGAGGAAGAGAAGGCAACAGCATGTCCTAAATATATATCGAAGCATATGTACACAGCAGCAGAAACTCAGGTTTCATCATTTGCATATACACAAATCACTAGCCATCTTTTGACCAGCCTTTCTGAAGCAACCTTATGACACCACAGCTCCCATGCTCTTAGCACACTTTGGGCTCTATTTCCATAAATCACAGGACACAAGGATCATAATCTGTCAGCACCCTAGTACTGTGTGTAATGTAAAACAGCAACTGCCCAAGCACTTCCTCACACCGTTTACCCCTTTTGTGGGCCAGGGGGAGCCCCACCAGCAAAACGCAGAAGTGTGCCTGCAGTTTCTGACCTGATTGCAAAAGCTAACTAAACTAATTTATCACAGCAGGCTAATCAGAATGACAAGGTTGTGTAGGTGACATTCTCCAATTTGTTTTTTTTAATCCCCACAGCAATTTATTTTCAGAATAGCAAAGTTTTGCCCAAGAATGTTCCAGAATGTAGTCAAGGTTAACTGTACTGTGAGCTTATTCAATATTTATGATTCTTTTTTATTTGTACTAGGACTTTTTGGGGACTTCAAATGGTCCATTAATCAAACAGAGTGACAAAATAGGCCATTTGACAATTTGTACAGGGGCTGATTTTTTTTATTTATTTTTTTGTTCAAGAATAAAGGACCAACTTAACTTCATCAACAGTTCCTGATTAATTGTTACAAAGTGTCATCCATAAATTTTCCTTCGATCTAATAATCCTTTCACAAGACTTAACAATATCCTCAGTGATTTGGGTTTTATTGAGGGCTGAGTTCCTGAAGAAGCGGTGACACAAATAGCTCAAGTGAACTGAGACACCTCCATGGACAGTCTTCACAGAGTTGACAGTTCTGAAATACAATTATCAGTGTGATCTGCTTAAGAATTCATCATCAGCTCCTGCATTCTGAAGACTTAAAAAAATACTGAGACATACAAAGAAAAAGAGGTGATAAGAAGGCATCATTTTCCTCCAGCCTCATAACTGTAAATTGAAGAAAATTATTTTCTTTGCCTGCAGCTCATTGGCATATAGGCAGCATTATATTATAATTTCATAAGCATAAATCCTTTGAATAAATTTCAGAAGAATAACTGAATTAGAAATGCAAGTAAAGTATCTAAAAAACTTAACTGTACTAGGCAGGAAGAACTGGATGCAAGTAAAACTGGCAGAGGGGAAATTTACTGTCTGCCTGCTCATCCTCTATCTGGGAAGGGAAGGTTCCCCCACTGCTCCAGCTAAGCTAAATTTTAAGGAGAAAAAAAAAGTTAGTTTAAAGCATCATTTCCATGCATAGGAGGAAAATACAAAATGTGTCCGACCCTGCCACCTTCTTTTACAGAATTTCAGTTGTATTTCATCCTTAATGAATTCTGGAGATACAACAGGTTTGGGGTTTGTTATAATTATTGCTATTTGTTTATTTATTGGTAGTATGTTACCAATGGGATATGGGAGATCAAAAAGGTTCCTTCCAACAGTTCCCTAGCAACAAATCAGTCACTTATTCACATACAAGTTGCCAAACATTCTCTCCTTAAGTAAATCCTGGGTTACTCTCTCACTAGTCTGTTCCCTTTCCCCTGGGAATGGTCTCGTATGAAGGGTGAGACTATTGTCTGGGACAAAGGTAACAGCCAGTGACCTGCATATATATCTGTTGACTTAAAAAAAAAACACCACCCCCTTTCTAAGAGCCACAAGGAGGAAGCATAGCATTGTGATGGGACTGGCACTTGGACCAGTTCCAAGTTCTGTTACAGACTTCCTGTCTAATCTTGGTCACTTAGCAAAAGCTGTCATGGACTAATCCAGCTGAGCTAACTTGAATCTAGCCAGCGCAGGTATCAATAGCAGTGAAGACAGAGCAGTTCAGGCTTCAGAGAAAGCTAGTGAGCACAGTATGTACCCAGGGTCCATGATGGGTTTATACTATACACATAGAGCTGTCGTCACAGCTAGTACTCATGCTAGCTGGATTCAAGCTAGCTTGGGAAGGCTAGGCCAGCTTTTGCTCTGTAGTCATATCCTTAGCCCTGGTCTACACTATGAGTTTAGGTCGAATTTAGCATCATTAGATCGATTTAACCCAGCACCCGTCCACACGACAAAGCCATTTTTGTCAATTTAAAGGACCCTTAAAATCGATTTCGGTTCTCCTCCCCAACAAGGCGATTTGCGCTGAAATCAACCTTGCTGGATTGAATTTGGGGTAGTGTGGATGCAATTTGACAGTATTGGCCTCCAGGAGCTATTCCAGAGTGCTCCATTGTGACCGCTCTGGACAGCACTCTCAACTCTGATGCACTGGCCAGGTAGACAGGAAAAGCCGAGCCAACTTTTGACGTTCATTTCCTGTTTGCCCAGCGTGGTGAGCTGATCAGCACAGGTGACCATGCAGAGCTCATCAGCATAGGTGACCATGCAGTCCCAGAATCGCAAAAGAGCTCCAGCATGGACTGAACAGAAGGTACTGGAACTGATCACTCTTTGGGGAGATGAATTCGTGCTATCCAAACTCCATTCCAAAAGATGAAATGCCCAAATATTTGAAAAAATCTCCAATGGCATGATGGACAGAGGCTACAACAGGGACCCGCAGCAGTGACGTGTGAAACTTAAGGAGCTCAGGTAAGCCTACCAAAGAACAAGAGAAGCAAACGGCCACTCCACCTCAGAGACCAAGACATGCTGCTTCTATGATGAGCTGCATGCCATACTAGGGGGGGGTGCCCCTACAACTACCCCACCGCTGTGCGTGGACTCCATCAATGGATTCTCACACAACAGGGATGCAGATTTTGGAGACAAGGAAGATGATGAGAAGGAGGACGTTGAAGATAGTGCACAGTATATAATCAGAGAAAATGTCTTCCCCAACAGCCAGGAACTGTTTATCACCTTGGACCCCCTACCCTCCCAACCCACCCAAGGTGGGCTCACGGACCTTGAAGGCGGTACCTTTGTAAATATTGTACATGGTTTTAAAGCAAGTATGTTTAATGATTAATTTGCCCTGAATACTTGGGATGCATTCGCAGCCAGTACAGCTACTGGAAAAGCCTGTTAACATGTATGGGGATGGAGCGTAAATCCTCCAGGGACTTCACAATGAAGTGCTCCAGGATGTACTCCCAAAGCCTTTTCAAAAGGTTTCTGGGGAGTGTTTGCTGACATTCAACCAGCATCTGTTCTTTATCTCTCTGTGTTATCCTCAGGAGAGTGATAGCATTCATGGTCACCTGGTTGAAATAGGGTGATTTTATTAAGTGGACATTCAGACGTGGCCATTCCTGCTGGGCCGTTTGCCTGTGGCTGAACAGAAATCATCCCCGCTGTGCGCTATGTGGTAGAGGGCGGCGTGAAGTGATCATCCCAGAGAAGGAGGGGGTTAGTTTGGTTTGTGCTGCAAGTTAACCTGAAAATCGCAGCCCCTCCTTTTAAATGGCCAACCCATTTTAAATGAGGGTGCTGCTGTTTGAAACCATGTAATGTTAACAGCTTGTTTCACCGTGAAAGAGTCTACTCGTTCTCTAAAATGTGTCTTTTTAAATACCACTCTCCCCTTTTTTTCCTCCTGCAGCTGCAAATTTTTCAACACTCCCCTTATTATCTGTGTCCCACAGGCTAGCAAAGATTAGAAGGCGAAAAAAACGCACTGGTGATGAAATGTTCTCTGAGCTCATGCAGTCCTCCCACACTGAAAGAGCCCAGCAGAATGCATGGAGGCAGACATTGTCATAGTGCAGGAAAGCACTAAATGAACGTGAGGACATGTGGTGGGATCAAGATGATAGGCGGCGTCAGCGGATGAGAGGAGGCAGGATGCAATGCTGAGGCTACTAGAAGATCAAACTGATATTCTCTGGCGTATTGTTGAGGTACAGGAAAAGCAGCAGGAGCACAGACTGCTGCTGCAGCCCCTGTGTAACGAACCACCCTTCTCCCCAAGTTCCATAGCCTCCTCACCCAGACGCCCAAGAATGCGGTGGGGCGGCCTCCGGGCACCCAACCACTCCACCCCAAAGAACTGCCCAAGCAACAGAAGGCTGGCATTCAATAAGTTTTGAAGTGCAATGTGACCTTGTCCTTCCCTCCTCCACCACCACACCTGGTGCTTCCCTCCTCCCACACCCCTCCCGGGCTACCTTGACAATTATCCCCCCCCATTTGTGTGATAAATTAATAAAGGATGAAATAACAATGACTTTATTGCCCCTGCAAGCAGTGATCAAAGGAGGGTGGGGAGGGCGGTTGGCTTACAGGGAAGTAGAATGAACCAAGGGAGCAGGTTTTCATCAAGGAGAAATAAACAGAACTTTACACCATAGCCTGGTGTCATGGTATAATTCCCCACTCTGAACCTTAGCGTCCAAAAGATGGGGTACCAGCATGAATTCCTCTAAGCTCAATTACCAGCTTAGTACTTGTAGCGCTGCTACCAACCAGGAATTCCAGTGCCTGGTACAGTCTGGTCCCCCCAAAACCTTGCCCGGGGACCCCCAAGACCCAGACCCTCTGGATCTTAACACAAGGAAAGTAAATTCTTTCCCTCACCGTTGCCTCTCCCAGGCTTCCTTTCCCTGGGTTACCCTGGAAGATCACTGTGATTCAAACTGCTTGAATCTTGAAACTGAGAGGAAAATCCACCTTCCCCCCTCCTTCTCTCTCCCCCTCCCAGACTCTCCCTGAGAGAGAAAGTAATCCTTAACACAGAGAGAAAATAACCTCTCTCTCCCCCTTCCCTCCTTTCTCCCCACCAATTCCCTGGTGGATCCAGACCCAGTCCCCTGGGGTCTCACCAGAATAAAAAAAGGTATTTAAACAAGAAAAGCTTTTAATTAAAGAAAGAAAAACAGTAAAAATTATCTTTGTAAATTTAAGATGGAATATGTTACAAGGTCTTTCAGCTATAGACACTGGGAATACCCTCCCAGCCTAAGTATACAAGTACAAATTAAAATCCTTTCAGCAAAATACAAATTTGAACTCCTTCCAGCCAAATACACATTTGAACTCCTTCCAGCCAAATACACATTTCCAAATAAAGAAAACAAACATAAGCCTAACTCGCCTTATCTACCTAGTACTCACTATTCTGGACATATAAGAGCCTGTATCAAAGAGATTGGAGAGAAACCTGGTTGCACGTCTGGTCCCTCTAAGCCCCCAGAGTGAACAACAACCAAAAACTAACAGCACACACAAAACTTCCCTCCCTCGAGATTTGAAAGTATCCTGTCCCCTGATTGGTTCTCTGGTCAGGTGACAGCCAGGCTCACTGATCTTGTTAACCCTTTACAGTCAAAAGAGATATGAAGTACTTTTGTTCTATTAACTCTTAACTACCTCTTTATGACACCTGGCCAGTCATGAAACTGGTTTTCAAAGCTTTTCTGATGCGCATCATGCCCTGCTGTGGTCTTCTAACCGCTCTGGTATCTGGCTACGTGTAATCAGCGGCCAGGCGATTTGCCTCAACCTACCATCCTGCCATAAATGTCTCCCCCTTACTCTCACAGATATTGTGGAGCACACAGCAAGCAGTAATAACATTAGTTTTGCTGAGGTCTAACCGAGTCAGTACACTGTGCCAGGGAGCTTTTAAACATCCAAAGGCACATTCTACCACCCTGCACTTGCTCAGCCTATACTTGAACAGCTCCTGACTACTGTCCAGCATGCCTGTGTATGGCTTCATGAGCCATGGCATTAAGTATAGGTTGAGTCCCCAAGGATAACTATAGGGATTTCAACATCCCCAACGGTTATTTTCTGGTCTGGAAAGTAAGTCCCTTGCTGCAGCTGTTCACACAGACCAGAGTTCCTAAAGATGCAAGCGTCATGTACCTTTCCGAGCCATCCCACGTTCCATCCCACGTTGATGTTGGTGAAACATCCCTTGTGATCCACTAGTGCTTGCAGCACCATTGAAAAGTACCCCTTTTGGTTTATGTACTGGCTGCCTTGCTGCTCCTGTCCCAAGATAGGGATACGCATTTTGTCTATTGCCCTACCACATTTAGGAATCCCATTGCAGCAAAGCCATCCACTATGATCTGCACATTTCCCAGAGTCACTACCCTTGAAAGCAGCAGCTCAGTGATCATGTTGGCTACTTGAATCACAGCAGCCCCCACAGTAGATTTACCCACTCCAAATTGATACCCAACTGACTGGGTAGCTGTCTGGCGCTGCAAGCTTTCAGAGGGCTATCGCCACTCACTTGTGAACTGTGTGGGCTGCTCTCATCTTGGTATTCTTGTGCTTCAGGACAGGGGAAAGCAAGTCACAAAGTTCCATGAAAGTGCCCTTACGCATGCTAAAGTTTCGCAGCCACTGGGAATCATCTCAGACCTGCAACACTTTGGTCCCATCAGTCTGTGCTTGTTTCCCAGGCCCAGAATCAGCATTCCATGGCATGAACCTGCCCCATTAACACCATGATGTCCAAATTGCTGGGGCCCGTGCTTTGAGAGAAGTCTATGTCCATGTCCTCATCACTCTCATCACCGCACTGCCAGTGCCTCCTTGCCTGCTTTTACAGGTTCTGGTGCTGCGTACGCTGCAGGATAATGCGTGTGCTGTTTACAGTGCTCATAACTGCAGCGGCGATCTGAGCAGGCTCTACGCTTGCAGCAGTATGGCGGCTGCACGGAAAAAAAGGCGCAAAACGATTCTCAGCTGTTGCTTTCACTGAGGGAGGGGAGCTTGGTGACATGTACCCAGAACCGCCAGTGACAATGTTTTTGCCCCATCAGGCATTAGGAACTCAACCAAGAATTCCAATGGGTAGTGGAGACTGAAGGAACTGTGGGATACTTACCTCAGTGCAACATTGCGCAAGTCAACGCTAGCCTCAGTACTGTGGACACACTCCACCAACTTAATGTGCTTAGTGGAGACACACACAATCGACTGTATCAAATCAATTTCTAAAAATTGACTTCTATTAAAATCAACCTAATTTCGTAGTGTAGACATACCCTTAATCTTGCTGTCTCAGTTACCTGCCTGTAAAATGGGACAATACCGCTAATCTTCTCTCTTGTCCAGTTAGTTGTTTGATATGGGGATTGGGTATATAGATGGTATCTGGCACAATACTGCTCTATTCTTAGTTAGGTTAGCTGGGTGCTACTGTAATAATAATAATAAAACAAATTCTATTGAACTTAGTGGCAAAAGTCCCGATGATTTCAGCTGGAGAAGGTGCAATAAGGACCCATGTAAGCACTGGGGGAAAAAATTCAAAATTGGCTGCCTAAACTGTACGTGAAAATCCCACATTTGTGGATGTAAATGTGGACTTATTGGGACAATTACTTCTCTGGTAGTTACTCACCAGGAAAAAACATGATCCAGGAGGTAACACACTGAGAGTCAGGTGCCAGGGAAAAGTCATGAAACAGCTCCATGCCTCGGTTTCCCCATATGTAAAAGGTTGGTGATGTGGTTTGCTCACCTTTGTTAAGTGATTTTTGCAGGGAGCAAAGTACAGAGTGACATGCTCTAACAGCTGGGCAACACTTTCTCCATTGTAATGTCTACATAGTCCATGGTTAAAAATCGACTGAAACATGAACATATTACTAACATACAGCAAGTCAAGTTATACTCATAATTAATCATAATGACACATATAATATGTGTACCATCAAACTGCCATATAAGCATTATTTAATTAAGCTACACCCTGTTGCTTTGAACTTACTGATGTTTCAACACAAACAGCTCTTAGGTGTGTTGCATAAGATGGAGTACTTAACATGTGTCAGCCTGAAGGGTCAGTTGAGTGAAATCAGGAGATAGCTCCATATTATGATTTATTGTGTCAACAGTGGGTTTTGTGTTGTATAAACAAGGAAGACACAAGGTCTATAGCCAAGGCGCTTACAGCCTGAAACAGACAGAGTCAATGCGCTGGACACATACATGACACAGGGCCTGCTCTCCGTGCTTTGCACACCGTATGGTCAGTTACAAAGTGGGTGTAAAACCATTCATTCCAGTAGGCTTTGGTACTGAATGTAGTAAAGATTCCTTCAGCTCAGCTTCCTTCACTGTGTATATGAATAGCATTTTCCACCATGCAGCTGAGTCAGCCGCACTCATGCATACCACAGCCTGCCTTTGCTCCCAATATGGCTAAAAAGGGCAAAAGCAACCTTACCAATTGTATTGCACATGCCCAAAGTGGGATTTGCAAAGGCTCACAACTCAGTCAATCCAAAGCCAATTTTCCATGCAACTTATTGGAAAGTGTGTGTTACATGTTCCAGGCTGTGCCCAATCCACAGAGAACATGGGTCTGTTATAGCTGTCATCAACAGAGGCTGGCTCTTAAAATGCAAGCTGTAATGCTCTGGAGTCACCTCAGTGTCAGCCAAGATGATAGTCATCACATTTCGTTCCAATGGACTTCTCGAGGAAGGCTATTTCTCAAGTGAACTTCAAATTTGAACCCTCAGATATGTCAGTACTAGACTTGTTCAAAAAACAGTCCCAAGAATTTGCTAAGAGGAAAGTCTATGTTTTCCCTCTCTCCCACTCAAAAACAATGGAAGAATTTGGTCTTAAATTATTAAGCAAAAACTTAACATTGGCAGAGGTCAGGCCTGGAATATTTTATCCTGATAGATGAACATTTTGGAAAGCTGTAAGCAAGTCAAAGCAGAGGATTAGTATGGCAACGCATAATCAGTTGCTGATGCTGCCAGTATGGGCTTGATGTAAGACTCACTGAAGTCAATACAATTCTTTCCATTACCACCAGTGAGATTTAGATGATACCCTCAGATACTAATGCTTTGTGGACTATCACTGAAAGAGACTTGAATGGGTTTAACTACCCAATTTCTATATGTTGTACTCAGTGCCCTGGAGTTAGAATTCACTGACCTGTTACCATCTCACCAATTAATTAGGCCCAGCTCATTCCTTCCCATGAAAAAATCTATAGGAGAATGGCCTGAGGGAGGAATTCTCTGAAGGGCTCCCTCATGACAAATTCCCCAACATGTCCTCCTGGAGCAAAGGGGATGTTGCCTGCCCTGGAAAAGGCTGTGGGGTCTACTCCCAAATCTGGTGGATTACCAGGGAGCCCCAGAGGTCCAGCTCTGGCTCCCAGAGTGACTCCATGATATCAGCAACTACACATGGTTTTAACTGCTCTCAGGGCCCCAGGATGTATATTGCTTTACCTAGCTAATTTCCATTGGCCAGAGAGGAGATGATTTGTTGCTTCACCTCTCCCAACAATTCTTCCTGTATCCTTCTGCAACTCTTGTACTAGGCTGTGCTAGTGTAATACACTGATCAGCATACATTACAAGTCCCCCTTCTGTGCCTGATCCACAGAGAGTCTGTCTAGTACAGCTCCCAGCTATAGAGTCTAAATCTCTCGTTCAAGCTGCAGAGACTCTGCTTTTAGCTCTGGAAATCTTTGGGTTCAATCTCCAGTGTCAGCCAGGATGGCAGCCCTCACATAAGTACAAACTTGGACAGCTCAGATACGCCTCAGCAGGATCCAGGGTGTAGTGGGATGATGCTACAGATGTGCCTGATACCCCCACGTCCCAGCATCTGGAGGGGGGGATATCCATGCACAGAGAGTACCTTCTATGTGAGGATCTAGGGGGCATAACCTTAGTTTAATGTTTAAAAAGCTCTTTGTAAGAGTGTCACAGATCTGTTTTCACACCCCATTACTGACTACCCCCCAGATTGCTAGGGGGGGAGAGGATCCACACCAGTGTGTCTGAATCCCTAGGTGTTTTAACCTACAGAACCTGAACAAAGTCCAGCCACTACCCCCATCCTGGCTGGTGGGCGGGAACCGGGTCCCTCCGGAGCTTAGTGCATGAGCCTCTACAGCAGTGGTCCCCAATCTTTTCGTCTGGCAATCTTTTCGTCTGGTGGCGGTCGAGCATCCGCTGAAATGCCGCCGAATTTCTGCAGCATTTCGGCGGATGCTTGACCGCTGGCCATGGCGCCCACAGGCACCGCATTGGGGACCCCTGCTCTACAGCAAGAGCTAAAAGCCAATTGGCTGTTAGCTAAGGCTGTAGAGCAGACTCATTTAACTCTCTCTCTCTTAATGGTCTCGGTGCCACTAGATGGGACAGAACACCACAGCCAGGAGGTGTGTGGGTATACTCTCTGAGTGAACACTCTGTCGAACACCCCCTTCTGATAGCTGGAACCTGCCTAGTCCCTCTGGATCCTTCAGACTTCCCTGAACTTAAATATACCTTCTCCCAGAGCTCCACCTCAAAGGAGTTTCTGGTTTACAGTTTAACTCTCTCTGCAGGTACACAGTACTTGTGAAGCATTTAACACACAAACACACTTTGCTTAGAATCTAACACACTATTGCTCCTTTACTTAAATGTGTAAACATGGGAGATCCTTTAGAATATTTAGAATACAGATCCTTTAGAAAATAAACATCATAACTGCAATGCTCTGTCTCAGTTTCCTCCAGGGGGCATTTTTTGGAACGGGGTCAGAGTCCCTTGGATGGTCCAAAGTCCTGCTTCAGGGCATGGCTTGTGGACTGGAATCTAAGGCCTTCTTCCCCATAGGCCAGCTTACTTCCTTTGCCCTTAACCAGCCTGACGTCTTCCTTCTTCCTGCCTTCTCGTGTGGCTCTCTATTTAACGCCTGCTTCCAATACCTGGTTTTCTTAGTTCTGTCTTTTGGATAACTTTCCACCACTCTCCTCATTCCCCCGCCCCCTTCAGATAATTGAGTTAAAAATGGTTTTCCAAGGGTACCTACTACTGTGA
Organism: Gopherus flavomarginatus; assembly: GCF_025201925.1. Lineage (NCBI taxonomy): Eukaryota > Metazoa > Chordata > Testudines > Testudinidae > Gopherus > Gopherus flavomarginatus. Next base: position 197,091,127 of record NC_066618.1, read on the forward strand.
CCAAACTTCCATTGTTAAAAGTTAAGTTCCTTCCTTTTGTCCTCCGCCTGAGGAAGACATGCTTTTCATGCCGGTAAAAGACAGAGAAAAGCCTTCAGAACACAGCAGTTTTGACAGTAACACTTTGTCATAACTTCGTATCAACCAGAATGCAGAAGTTCTGCAGACAAATTCCCAAACCATCACAAAGATTTGTTTTTACTAGTTAAGAAAAAAATAAAAAGCCGTGGCATTTCAAACCCACGTTAGGCAGCCTGCTTTCTGCCCTTGAACAAAGAATACAGCACTTGGCATGAGGTGGTCTCATTACTGTCATCCCCAGTGGGCCCTGCATTTGTGGTGGCCCCGTTGGCCACCTGTGTTTTCTTCTGCATGGCACACCCGCTCCCTCACAGGTGCAATGTGTAACGAGAGGGACGTGTAGCTGTAAATCCGGAGTGTTTGCAAGGCTGTGGGTTGCCTAGTTTGTGTATTTATTTATTTATTGGGGGTAGGGAAGCAATGCCATTTTTTTCATCAATTTAATTAGATACAATTTGTCTTAGCTTTTCTGCGTGGCATTTGTTTACTTTCTCATCAGGACCGACACAGGCCAATTAGTGTACCATAATTGTTTAACCTAGTCAGTGTGCTGTACTGGATAGAGTGCAATGCTGGCTGAGACGAAGGGAGGCAGGGAGGAAGGAACAGTAATAGGCCTTGGTATGGTGCAAGGTTCTTCAGAAATCACTGACATGATACTGTACTTTGGAAGTGTAAGTTCCTTTGACATGCCAGCAGTCGTGATTCCTTGTTCTCTGTCACCACTATCATGGTAGGATCAATTTCCAAAGCTAATTCTTCAATTCCATCAAGCCCAAAGCACTGAGCTGCATTAATTCCTTCCTGGGATGCCCACGAAAGTGAAATCCACTGCAACCATAGAAACTAAAGGACTTAAGTGAAGTGTCATGTACATGTGCAGCCCCTGTTTTTGAAACCTTTGCCAAGAACACAACGTGAGAGAGCCTGTGAGAAGGTTTATTTCGTTCTTCCTTCCCGTATATCTTTAGTCATTCACAGTTGATTCTGTCTATGTATAAAGAATACTTATTTCTTTTTTTGATGTTATGCAGAGCTTCTCGAAGAATGACAATGTTTGTATTGTAAGCAAAGCTGTGGAGAAATCCAAAAAAGGGTAGCAACACTGGTACACTAGGCAGCCAACTGCTGAGAATTGGTTTCTCAGAAGAAGGGAGTAAGTGGAAGAGAAGGCAGCAATTGAGTTCTGAATGACAAGATGTTCAGTGCTGCTTCAACTCTGTTGATCAGTTTAAATTCTGAGGAACTACATATAGCATATAGTTTTGGCATTCCTTGGAAGCAGTTTTGCATGATCCTGGAAAAGCTGTCGACTTCTTTTTATGGGGAGAGAGAAGGTGATACTGAGATCAGTTCACTCAGGTATCCATTGTAAAAGAAGGCTGACATTGTTTGCTATAGTTATAACAGATACAGTAGCAACAGGATGCATTTTAAATGAAAGGAGAGTCAAACAAGGAAAGAAATACCTTTCCTTTCTTTCTTTTTCCTCTCCTTCTTTCTTTCGTCTTTTAAATCAGTCTGATGTTGTGATTAACTTGCATTCTGCAGCACAGTTGATATGACAGTCAACCAAATTAATCCCATTATGCAAAATCCAGTTCACAAGTGGCTTTGCCTTTTTTTTTTAAATTATGTCAATTTCCTCATAAATTGGAGAAACCATGTCAGGTTTCTGTACCGCACATAGACACTACACAGTGCTGTATGTCTATATTCCTTTAATGCAGAAAGATACACATTTTAGCTCAGTGGCATAAATGAAGATTCATAACTTTAATGCTGATGTTTCTGTTTACATGGGGCTTGTATGAGAATTGTCATTAGTTTTGGCATTCATTTACATGCTTGTACTTTGCATCATATCAGCTGTAGGAAAACAAGATTAGGAGCTTTAAAAACTAATCAACCCAGCCATCTAAAATAAAAATCCTTAATTATTTTAATACTGGAAACATGATTTTCTCTTCCATGCTTTTTTCCTGTTTAAAGGAATTCACAGGCTCTGGTAACTAGCCTCCTGTGGACTCCCTGGTATGTGCCTAGTGTCAAGCACTTGTAGCATAGAAATCTCCACAACTGCTATTCTCTTGGCTGAGTGTGGCCATGCTGTAGGTGGTCAAATCTGTTTGGCATTGACCAGGCTCTGTGAATTCCCTGCATCCAACCAACGTGTCAAATTAAATCCTTTCCTGCTCTGAGCTGAAGAACAGCAGTGACACTGAAGGTTCTTGCACTCTAGCCCTTTGTCACCAGCACAGTGAGTCTCCAACATCTGCTCACTGGACTTAGCTTTTGCACCTTGTTCATTTATTATGCAGCAAAGCCCTTGCATCCTCAGCACAGAAGCTAAATGTTGCTTTAAACAAAGTGTCTCAGATATTTTTTAAAAAATGGAGTTGAGGCTCCAGAGGCTAAATTACTTACTGAATTCAGTGTACATAGATATATTTACATGGTTATTCTTTTTCATGTGCTATTTTTTATCCTGGTATTGCTTTCTCATACAGTGAAATGTTGACTTTTTTCCACATGCTTTAGATTTATTAGACATGTGTCAAGTTGTCAGCCTCCTGCAGTTTGCATTTGTGTCCACCTTGCAAACAGCCAGGAAATTTCCCCCCCACCCTCCTGTGAATGTGCACTTCTTGGCAGTTCTGAAACAAATTTTGAACAGTTGTTGTTCCTATTGATAGTGATAGTTTGATGTTCAAAAAAGAAGGGGGTTTCATTTCCCTCAAAGTTTCTGACACATTCTGTCACATCATATCACATCCCATCCTGATGCATCAAAAACAACAACAAAAAAGGGAGGGCATGAACTACGCTGTTCACACACAGATCACGAGTCACTGATGAACACCCACCCATCTGTTCACCATTTCACTCCCTTTGTTCTAACTTTATTATATGTATTCTTCAATAAAATGAATCCCTACTACTTCAGCGACATTGCAGCTCACTCTTCTTAATCTGTTTGAACTATCTGCAAGGATCTCTGCTTTCCCCCTTTCACCGCCACCCACGAGTGGAGCTCAGTGACACCTGAAGAAAAAGAACACAGGGAATGAAGCCTTGAAGCACAGAATGTCTTCAAGCCTCTAGCGGGAAGGGGGAAAGCTCCCATTAGCAGTGACGATACAAAGGAAATAATTCCAATCTGGGAATCTTGATAGCAGAGGAGGGCTCAAGTTGCAAAATGTGACTAAAATGCTCAGTGTTATGTATTCATGGTTATTATTATTTGTACTATCGTACTCTTCAGCGGTGCTGGAACTAGGGGAGCTGGGGGTCCTGCCACACACCCCTAGTTTGATGTAGTAATAACAAACACCAAATACATGGTTTCCATCATCAGCACCCCTACTATAAAAATTGTTCCAGAACCCCTGATTGTGTTCATATCCCTCAGTAAAGATCAGGGGTCTGTCGTGCAGAGGTATACATGATCCCCAGCCTGAAGATTAGGTGAAAGTTCTTTCTAGCACTCCAAAATGTTTAGGGATTTTTAGATTTGGAGTTTTGGTCTGTTATAAAAACCAGATTCAAAATTTAGTGCTAGATCTAGGTTCAGAATGTCCTCCACCTAAAGTTCAGAGGTGTCTGGATCTGATTATCTAGCTTGAGAGTATCTCTAATTACTAGTAGTTCACTACTTTCCTTCTCCTCTAACCTTGCTCCCTTCCACTCATCGCAGCACTGCATTCACTGTGCACCCTCCGCAAACATTCAAGTGTCTTAAAAGATAAGTGGCCTGAGACCTTGGCTACCTCCAGCATGATCTGCTGACCTTTGGCCTTTGTCACATTTTCCAGAAATACTCCTTCCAGAAATGGTATTTCAACATTGGAGAGACAACTATTAGAAACAAAGACGCCAATCCTCAGGTGCAGCCGTCACTTTTCACAGGAAAGATGATGGGCAAAGGTAACTGTACATCACTCTTACTGTCCCCCAATCCTCAAGGCTGCCAGGAATCAATTCCAACTATTGTGCATCTGGCTTCGACAGTCTGTCTGGGGGTAGAAAGGGCAGCACCCATTTGCTTAGTAACTATTAACATTCATCTACAGCATGGGTTCTCAAACTGGGGATCGGGACCCCTCAGCGGGTTGCAAGATTATTACATGGGGGGTCATGAGCTGTCAGCTCCACCCCAAATCCCGCTTTGCCTCCAGCATTTATAATGGTGTTAAATATATTTAAAAAGTGTTTTTAATTTATAAGAGGGTGGTCGCATTCAAAGGCTTGCTCTGTGAAAGAGGTCAGTACAAAAGTTTGAGAACCACTGATCTACAGTAATATTTCAAGGGGTGATAAATCGATGATGGAAAGTAACTTTAAAATGCATCAGAATACATGGCCTTGAATGCTGCAAGCTAAACATTTCTGCCACAGTGATGGGTGCAGTTTCCTATCCCCAGAGGCACAGTCCTTGCCTTCTCAAGTGCAGAAGCCTGAAAATGACACTGTTGTGCTGACAGAAGGATTCATGCAGCATCTCTATATTCACTGCATCTGAATTCACTCCTGCTGTAGGTTCAGCCAGTGTGGAATATTACAAACATCTTCACATGTACATTACACTCCAACTCATTGGCTGCTACGCTCTGCAGACTAAACATTTGATCTGCCAGCAATTGTGTTATCATGCCAGCCAAGATGCAAACCTGAACCATATGGGCGGAAGAGGGACCCAGTACTTCCACACTGCTGTCTCCCTTCTTATCCCTCTGGTTCTCCTATGTTGAAATGGACCAGCTATTGCCGCGTGATATCAGGGGGCAAGGTAAGAAAGGGGCTATTTGAGAAAATTATTCTGGGTTTGTTTGTTTTTTAAAGTCTCAGTGCAAATGTTTACCCACTGTTTGCTCATCAAACATAAGGTTTCACAAAAAGTTGTAATAAAACAAATAGAAAACATTTAAAAATCTGTGCAGCAGATTTAGCCAAAATGGCAAGGAGCAGCAGAAACTCACTGTCTCAGTGACTGAGGATATATTCTCTGAGAGGGAAACATGAAATCATCTATTAGGGAGGTGAAAATATATTTGTATTAAACATTAGCTTGTAACAATTAAAATATATTGAAAGCCTAGTTTACCAATTGGGCCTCCACTTCTGTGGGCACAGTTTTGCACCCTGAAGTGAAATTCAATCCTGTGCAGAAGGGCAAGAAGAGACCCACCCATGTACTGCTTAAGCACTCAGCTAGGAAATAAGTGGAATTTAAGTGCTGCATAGTCCTGGTTTGGGCACAATGAGTTGTGACTGCAAATCATTCATGTTGTTAAGAAACACAGGAACTGCCATACCAGCTCCATCTAGTCTAGGCAGGCCACTTGTCTTGTTTTAAGCCCGAAAGTCCTGTTTTTGTGTTGTTTGTCCCCTGTCCAGTACTGAGACAAAACCAGACATGGTTTGGTCTAGTATTATGAGCTGAGGATGCCATTTTGCAGAATACACTGCCCCATCCCCACCGGAATAACCCTACATGGACACAAACAAGGGCCCACATCCTGCATTCTGGGGATGCATCAGTGGCTGTCTCTAACAGTGGCTAATAGTAGATGCTTCAGAGGGAAATGCAAGAAACTCTGCAACAGGTAATTACGTAACAACCTGCGCACAGGGGAAGTTTTGCTGGTAATTCAACATGGACACAAAAATGAATATATACAATTTTAAAATTTAGGGCTCTAAGAGCCTGATCGAATCTTCATTAACATCAATGGAAATCGTTACATTGACTTCACTTGGCTCAGGCTTTGGATCAGGCTCTTAATGATCAGTTTCTCTGCAATAATATGTTTGGAGGACAGCTGCAGTTCTCCTAGTTAACAAACACAAATATTAGTGCCAATCAGGTAATACAGACATGTGTGCATACATATATAGACACACTCTTCCACACTCTCTTCCTCTGAGTGCAGTGCTTAAATTACTTGCAGCTGTATTTGAAAAACAAGTGCTACATATCTCAAGACTCCGGAGATAGGCCTGAAACCAGGAAAAATTGATATTTTTTCATATTCACTGCCAGATATTGCACAGCTACTTGGCCATATGCAAATAGAGGACAATGTGCATTTTATCATGCCGATGATAGATTCCATACTGGCTTTTAAGGAATAAATCATTAATTTAAATCACAGATTTTCTATTTACTACACAAGTTTTTTTCCAAAAAGGTTTTACTCCCATCTCAATGGAAAGACAAAAGCTTTTTAATATATGGCCCAAACTGAGATGCAACTGAGAAAAACCCTGCCTGGGGATTAGCAGTTTTTATGCTACTGTATTTGGTTGAGCTGTTTGAGAGTCTTTTTAACTGCTAGTAATTTTGTCAATGGGATGTTATGGGCAAACCCAGCAGACTTTAGGACAGAGAACAAAAAAGCAGCTCTCTTTCTTCTAAATCTACTGGAAAGTTTGAAGGTCTATTGAGCAGGAAATAGGATCCCAGCAGGTGCCAGCTGTAGAGGTTCTGTAAACTAATGCTGTGCAGCACCTGCAGCGTCTTAATCCTGATTCAGGAGACCCCCCCCCAAAAATGGCTTCTTATTGTGGACACAGAATTCAGTCTCTTTTCTTTACGTGTCATAGTCTCTCTTTCCTACATACCTCTACCTCAAGGCGTTCCTAGGCCTGTCCATTTCACCAACACTTGCTCCAATAGGAAAACACAGAACTTAAGCTCTTTGAGGTAGCGATGCTTTCTAGTTGTGTGTGTTTGTACAGAGACTAGCACAATGGGGCTTTGATCTCAGTTGCTGCCTTAAGAATTACCATAATAAATGATAAATACATAAATATATAGGATGAATATAACACTATTTTTAAATAATAAATTTATAATAATAATAATGGGACTAATGTAACACTATTTATAACAAAGACAGACAGGATTTTGATAGAGATGGGCTGAAGAGCCAGCATTTGGCTCTGGATCAAGTTTAGCTGAGGGCTGAATTAAAGTTGGGAGTCTCATTTGGTAGTGCTGAAATGGTGAGTTGTTCTGCAACGATTTACAGTGCATCCAAAGCTACTGGAAAACAGGCCTTTTTGGATCTATATGTGACTCAGAACCAGAACCATGGGTTCAGGCTCTGAGTAGGGATCTGATTCTAAATGCTCCTCCCAACCACAAAATTCAGAGGCACTCATATGTGAGGTTCTGAGTTTGTCCCATATATCTATTATTTTAACATTTTTTTAAAACTAAGCTAAATTTACACACTACTATAGAACATGCTCCTTTGATTGCCAAGATCTGACTGAAAGAATCAGACTGCTAGGGTGTTAGAGGGCCAGAATATTATATAGCCCTGTGGAAGCCAGGTGTGTAGCTCAGAGGTTTGCAAATTGTGGTCTGTGGACCACCACAGTTTTTGAGAGTGAAGCAGTTTGGAATTGGGGCACTTGGATGCAAGGTTGACTTATGAAACACTCTTTCAGCTGATAAGTGGAGCATAGAATGAATAAACTGGAGAACCACTAATCTACGAAGACAATTTTTGAGCACTTAACTGACATACAAGATCATAGAAGTAAGAGATGGAAAAGACCCACTAGATCTATGTCTATACCCTGACTTAGATATGACTTTCAGGCGTCATATCAACCACTAATTATTAGGCGGATTAGATGCTCAGGAAGTCCTCTGTCATCCATGCAAAATTCTTGGAAGTGGATTAGCAGTCAGCCTCCTGCTCATCAATTTTCAAGTCTCTCATAGCTTTAAGATGTTGCTTACATTTTAAAAATGTTGTCTAAAGCCATAGTAAAACTGAACCATGGCAAAAGACTAAGTAGGACACAAGAATTTTTTAAAACAAAAAAATGTAAATTGGAGGTTTTTTCCCAGATAGATGCTAGCTACTATCCCAGCTCTCTGTAGCTTCTAAACTAATTTTCAAGATTAACACAAAAGGGTGAGATGAAGGGACTGATTTTCAGAGCTGTCTGAATTATTAACAACAAATATTTTATTCACCAAATTTCATCTTTTGCTGTTCACAAATGGTCCACCACACCAAAAGATTACAATTTTCTCAAATGTATTTGTTATTCCAAATTATTCACTGAAAAATGTGGTCAAAAAATTCTTGATTTGTAGCTTGCTTGCATGTAAGTTATTGAAAGTATTTGATACTTAGAATTGAAGCTGTTTTGACTGGACAGCTAGACCATGTGATATATTTCTGCTTCCTTGTTGGATAAACACAACTCCCAGAACTCTGGTGTGAATACATGCAATTAGGTGTTTCCAATTTGCTTTCCTCACCTATGCTTAAAAAGCTGAAAATGTTATGTGCTTAAAATTCACTGCTTCAGCAAATATTCCCATAGTAAACACATTTGCTATAATGTTGGAGGAAAGTGAGTACAAAAGGGGTGTGAATGCAGTCTAAGTAAATTAGTTTAACATTTGATTAATATTTAATTCATTTTAATTAATACTCACTTTTTTTTTTTGCAGGATTCACCCCGCTCTACTAATGAAGGCCATTGTCATTAGCAATGGCTTGTGAAGGCTTCCAAAAATTCTGCTGTGATGTCACTGACATGAATCAATGAATGCACTTAGTTGTCCTGCCAAGAGAACCACATGGAGCAGCCCTGGGCTTCCCCACTGAAGTCAGGGCCTAAGCTAATTCCTTCATTCCCTTGAAGCTCTCTTCCAGAGGCTCCCATGAAACTTGTCAGACACATCCATCCATCCACCCAGATTGGCTGACTCTGAGAAGACTGCACGGTACCCCACATTGAAGAGAAAAAGGCAGAACATTACTGCTGGGTAGAGAACTTAGCTAGAATGCAATGGTTACCAAATTCCATAGACCATTTACACCTCAAGGGAGATGAATTTATATGGAGTTCACATGAATTTCATTTGACATTCCTCTTCTGTGGTTAGATTCAAAAGGAACTGCTCCCTGGCTTGAAACAAGAGACACAGTAAATACATCTCTCAAAGTTTTCATTCTTAATGTGTCCGTAGCTTTCAGTTCATTATAGTGTTATTAGTCAGTCTTCATAAATGTGTTATGCATCTTCATTAAAAATGGAAGTTCACACCATTTTATGTTCCCATAAAAATGGGTGGTGGTAGCTTTGATTAATATCTTCCCATACAGTGAACTTTACAGCAAATTGGACAGTGTAATTCAGTTCCTATTTCTGTGGATTTTTGTTGTTGGTAGAAAATTGATATAATTCATATGTAATCATATTGCCTTTGCAAGAGATATTTAAGAAATAATATCATGAGGTAATGATTGCATGGCTTAATTATTAATACTGTACTTTCAGGCATGACAGTATGCATCCCTTTTATCAAGCTTGACTTCCATCAAAAATATTTTTCCTGTCTAAACCTTGTTACATGTTGTAGAAGAGTATCTAAATTTTATATATGCATGTAGCTGTGTGTGAGTGGAACAGCAGCACCTGTTACTACCACTTTGCTTTACAGATATGTCATCATTTTCAGGATAAGTCCTGATTTTGAAGGAGTTTTCTAGCAAAGCTGTAAAAACAACAATAGTTAAGTTTTAGCACAGAGTGAGTTTTAATTTTAAATCCAAATTTCAGGTACATTGGATAGGATATTTTTACATTACAGTAGCTCAGAAATGAAGGTTTGCGGGTTTGGATAACTATTAAACTCCTTTAACTAAATCAGCTTTTTCATGTTCTCCATTCAAGAGAGGAGGTAGTTGTTGGCTTTTCCTTCTGTTCATTTTGTCCTGCCTCAAATGCTCATGTGGCAAAGGTGAGCAAGACATATGCTAATACATAAAACATTCTGGTTCTGATCCCCACCCTGTACTGGGTCAGTTTTTCAAAGTGATACTAAAACTAGCAGAGCTGGCCACAGGAGGACCACTTGAAATCGAAGGGGGATGATGGGAGCTATTCCAGAACTAGAAAAGGGCAAATATAGTACCTATCTATAAAAAGGGGAATATGGACAATCCAAGGAATTATAGACTAGTCAGATGAACTTCAGTACCCAAAAAGATAATGGAGCAAATAATCAAACAAGCAATTTGTAAGCATCTAGAAGATATTAAGGTGATACGTAACCATCAATACAGATTTGTCAAGAACAAATTATGTTAAACCAGCTTAATACTGACTGCCTAGGAAGGAGTACTGCAAAAAAGGATCTGGGGATTCTAGTGGATCACAGACTAAATACGAGTCAACAATGTAACACTGTTGTAAAAAAAGCAAACATTATTCTGGGGTGTATTACCAGAAGTGTTGTAAGCAAGAGACAAGTAGTAAATCTTCTACTCTACCTGGCACTGACAAGGCCTAGCTGGAGTATTGTGTCGAGTTCTGGGCACCACACTTTGGGAAAGCTGTGGACAAATTGAAAAAAGTCCAGAGGACGGCATCAAAAATGGTGAAAGGTCTAGAAGACATGACCTAAGAAGAAAGATTGAAAAAAAAACTAGGTTTGTTTAATCTGTAGAAGAGAACACGGAGGGGGGGACAAGATACTAATCTTCAAGTTTGTAAAAGGTTGTTATAAAGAGACAGTGATAAATTGTTCTCCTTATCCACGGAGGACAGGACAGGAAGCAATGGGCTTAAATTGCAGAAAGGGCAATTTAGGTTAGCCATTAGGAAAAACTTCCTAACTGTCAGGGTAGTTAAGCACTGGAACAAATTACCTAGGGAGGTTGTGGAATCTTCATCATTGGAGGTTTTTCAGAACAGGTCAGACCTATTTTTCAGAACCTGTCAGGGATGGTCTACATACTACTTAGTACTACCTCAGTGCAGGGGACTGAATCAGATGACCAATCAAGATAACTTCCAGTTCTACATTATTATGATCATCACTTTGGGCCACTATAACTTAAACCAGTCTGCAAAGTCCTTTAACTTATTCTTAGGGCACTGGCATGGTACACCGCATCTGGGGAGCACAAAGGTGACCTTTGCACACATCCCCACTTGAGCTGTACTGTGTGATCTTCAGTTGCATCTGAGACTGAGAACAACTGTATCTGCTATTCTGCTGTTGGGAGTGAGGGAAGACTCTTCGACTAATCAAGGACATTATTTTCCCAGTAAAATATATTATTATTTTTCTGCTCCTTTTCATTTAACCCTCTCTTTTCTATTGAAAACCTCTTTTCTGCCCCTCCTTCCCCCTTTATTTTTCATTTTTCTTTTCTTTTTTTTTTCATGGCAAAGCAGACTTGACTGGATAGTCTAAAGCAGCATTTCTCAAATGCGGCCAACCTGGCTGCATGCAGCCACCAGGGGCTTTTCTTGCAGTCACAGCCTCCTCTCCCTGTTGCTCCTGGATGCACCACCTTGGTGTTGGTTGCTGGAGCCACTAGCAGGGGCTGGGCCCTGCCCCTCTCTGGAGACACCTCGGGCACAATGCTGTAGGAGCAGGCAGCCCATGATTTCCCCACCTTTGCAGGGGCGGTGGGGCTCAGGCTTTGGGCTTCAGCCCTAGGGTAGCAGAGCGGCAGGATCTGGCCATGGGGCTTCAGGCTGCATCTCCAGGCTCTGGCTGCACGGCAGCAGGTCCCAGGCTCCAGCCACATGACTTCGGGCTCTATCCCCTGGCCTTAGGGCTTCATGCTCTGGTTGTGGGGCTTCAGGCTCCAGCTTCCTGCTGCTTCCCTGGCCCCCACCCACCCACCCATCCCCATCATCCTTGGCCCCTGCTGCCTCCCCCAACTTCCTTTGCAGTGATTAATTTGTCCGTAGGCTTGCCAGAGCTGTGTAAATCTGCTGTGAAAAGTGATACTTGTATGTTTGTTAATATCACTTTTCACAACAGACTTACTAGCTAGCAATAAATAAATTACAATGATATGGACATGTGTATGTGCATGTCTATTTGTTTTTCCTAAAGCTAATTAAGTATTTTAGTAAAAAGTTTGAGAGCGGCTACCACTCTGAGGCCACCAAACATTTTGTCCTGAGAACCCTTGGTCTAGAGTGGCCACTAGCTGTAATTCCTAAATACATAGCAGTTTATATTCTTTCATTCTGCCCTGGGTCTTTAAGGTAGTGTAACTTTTCTCTTTAATACTACCCCATTTCCTTGATATTTTTACTGATTAATGTCATGTAACTTTTGTTACCTTAAATTCCTCAGACAGCTTTTCCCCTTCTTTATCCAAGCCCTTACAATACCCATAAAAAATGATCAATTGTTTCTTCTACCTTACAGTGCACACATAGTCCACCTTTGTGTTTATTTATTTGAAAGTGATTTTGTTTATACCACAATGGTCATTTAGTACTCCAAACAAAATTACTTCATTTTTCCTATTCAGGCCCTGAAAGATGTCACTATCCTCAACTCTAGGGCACAATTCAAAACTTCTTTGTTTTCTCCCCTGTTGATCCAAATTTCTTGCCATTCCTCTTTTACATTTTTTTTGAATTTCTGTTTACTCAAGGGTATTTCTGTGTGAATCCTTCCATTTTGTACAGTGCTTTTAGCTGCTTTGGCCACCATTTTATTCTCTGTTATCCCACTGTATGCTGGGATTCAGGCTAATGCTACATGTATCCCCGTCTGTTCTAACTCTGTTATTAGAACTAGAATTTCATTGACTCAATCACTTCTACACATGGAGAAACCTTTTTTTTATTGCCATAAGGCCTGATATTGACCCCCTGCCCATTTTACTCTGCTTGTAGTCATTTTATATGGCTTTCCTGCTGAAATCAGGGGAACTACAAGACAAAACAGACACATTTGGGAACACAGGAGATCCTCATTAGCCAAGTTTTATGATCCTCCTAGATTAATATAAAATTTTATTACTGGGCCAAATCCTATAGTCCTTCCTCTCACTAAGCATCCATCAAAAGACTATGGGATATACCTGATATTTATCAGCAGTGAAGCATTGCGACTCTCTTGTGATAATCTGATAAGTGTCTGAAGTTATCTCAGGCTGGCTGGTCCTTTAACTTAAACTGGGCTCAATCTCTCCTTTGACCTTGTAACACCAGTGATAATTCGTGACAGCAACTGAATGTGTTAGGGAAATTTAATTATAATGACTGGACTCCAGCTGTGGGGGAATCAGCAAGGACTATATTAACAGAGCTGAACGCTCAGAAGGGAGGACAATCAGGGTCAGGAGCAGCAGGGGAGTACTGCTGGAAACATCTTGGAGCAGCTAAAGAGCTGGTTGAGTCAGGGCTGAGGTCCTCAGAGAAGCAGTCAGATAAAGCTTCACAGGAGCATTCTCTGGCCTCGTCTATGTCTAAAACTTAGGCTGACCTATCTACCTCACTCAGGGCTGTGAAAAATCTACAACCCTGAGATATATATTAAATCAGCCTAAACCCTGGTGTAAACTATGCAAATTAGCATTTGTATTACTTTCTTCATGTATGTTGGGTATCTTTCATTCACTGTGGCCCTTAATCAGCAAGGTACATAAATGTGCAGATAGGCCTCTTGAAATCAGTGAGGATACATCTACACAGCAAACCTCCTCCTCCTCCACCACCACCACCACCATAGCAAGTCTCAGAGCCCAAGTTAGCTGACACAGGCTCTCACTAAAGTAAGGGCTAAGTGTAGACATTCTGGCGTGGACTGGAGCCCAGGTTCTGAGACCTCCCCACTTGCTGGGTTTCAGAGCCTGGACTTCAGCACAAATGGGAACATCCTCACCGCCATTTTTAGCCCCTTAGCATGCCAAGCTCGAGTCAGTTGACGTGGGCTGTGAGACTCACTTTTTGCTTTGTAGATGTGGGACTACACACATGCCTAAAGTTATGCATGTGGTCAAGTACATCATTGAATCCGGCCTTTAGTTGCCTTTTAATCCAGGTATAAAGCTTTTAGTTACAGTTCTCAATACTGCAGTTCATTAACTCACGTGTGACATGCTCTCCTGATATAATGAAAGAGTATATTATTCTCTCTAGAAAGATCTTATTTTGCACTAAAGCAACATTATACAAAGTATAGACCATGCTGACCATTTTAACACAAGAATGTGGCATATAAATTGAATAATGCATGTTTCCAGTTGGAACCCCCAAACTGTATATCTGAATCTAAATACTGTCACATTAGAGTCTGCACTGGTGTGACTCCACTGATTTTTAACCAACGTAAAACTAGTGTAACACAGTAGAGAATCAATCCCTGAATTTGGCTTTTAATAATAAGCAAAAAATTCCCAAAAGAAATATTAACTCCATGATACATCTAGTTAATACAGTCCAGGAGGAAGAAAAAACTCAGAACCCGTTTTTGAGGGTGATATCCCACATGCCAGAACTATGTAATACTTTAGTAAATGAGTGAATCAATATGAGAAAAGGCAAATAAATATGTTGCATTTTGAGAAAGAGGCGATCCAGAGGCAGATTAACTGGGAAAAGATGGTTAGACATAAGAAGTCACCTTTCACTTGCGAACAATGGGCTGCTTCCATTTGCAAGAAGAAGACTGAACATCTGCGAGAGCTTCTTTGTTATTAGTGCTGTTTCAGAAGCCATTTTGAGAGTCCAGCTGTAAATTGGCTATAAACACTTGCCAAATGCAAGGGGAGTGGTTTCCACTTTGGGCTTTGTGTTTATTGTTTCTGCACTGGCAACAGAATTGAATTCATAGCAGCAGCAAAACAAAGACAGTTCTGAGTTATACTGTAATTCACTGCAGGAGATTTATGAATATTATTTTCCTGTAAAATTCAGCATTTTTCGCTTTACTGCTTGTAACCTGTAAGTGGCATAAAACTGTGTACCTAGCAGGATTTCCTATCACAATGAGTAACAAACATCGGTGCTGGAACTGCATTACATTCACATGTGGTTATACAGTATGCATAAATTGTGCCTTTATGTTTAACTTGTCTAATCAGCTCACCATATCAAAACTTAATAAGTAGCTGCTTCTCATTTAAAGGTCTAGTAAAACTGCAATTACTATAGCTGTAAGATGCCATGTTTTGAAAAATGCATTAAATAGTTTTATAGATATGGGTAGAAGTACTTGTGTAGTTGTTTTTATGAAAGTGAATGACTTCATTAATAATGGGAGTCAGAGACAGAAATATAAGTTGGGCGCTGGGAGAAGTTCTGCCTTTGAATTCCTTTCTTATAGATTATCTTTAAAGTGTTAGTGACTGCGCTCTCCTCTCAAGAATCGAGGCATAGCTGTGGCTAATGTAATGCACTGTGTGGTTCTGTTTCATAAGATAGACCCAAAGGGTCTCATCATAATTTCAAACCGATTTTCCATCAGTGGAACTACGTTGACTTTGGTGGAGTTACTCCAGATGTATACCAGTGTACAGGTCATTCAAACCAGAACCAGGATCTGGAGCCTCTGTTACAAAGTGAGACTCTATGAAAAAAGTCTTCATGAGCCTCATGAACTAATAAGCTATGCATCAAACTATGATAACTGAGAACAAGGGGCCTGATTTACAGATATGCTAATTTGAGAACACTCAGAAGCTTGCACAGGGTCCCAGTACATCAGGGGTTCCCAAACTGGGGGGTCAAGACCCCTCAGGGGGTCACAAGGTTATTATATGGGGAGTTACGAGCTGTCAGCCTCCACTCAAAACCTCGCTTTGCCTCCAGCATTTATAATGGTGTTAAATACATTAAAAACGTGTTTTAATTGATAAGGGGGGGTCACACTCAGAGGCTTTTTATGTGAAAGGGGTCACTGGTACAAAAGTTTGAGAACCCCTGTACTACATCATCTGATTGATCTCTCAGATACTATGGGAATCTTTCCATTACCTGCAATGGGTTTTGGAGCCAGCTCCTAGTGGGCACATCTTCCATTTCTTTCTATGCGATTTTGGAAAAAGTGGCTTCATGTCCTACTCAGCATTCCCATTCCCATTCCACCTTCTATTCTAGGACAACTTACAGAGGTCCTATTGCAAACATTTAGACCGAAGAAGAAAACCCCCTCTCTTTCAATATGGGCTAGAAGGAAACTATCATTTAATCCAGTGGTAACTTAAATTAGTCTTCTCACTATCTGCACAGATATTGTTGGCAAAATCTGTACATTTTTTAAAATGTATTTTTTGAAAAAGGAAATCTCAGATTTACTGTAAATGCAGACCAGAGAGGAAATAGCAGATGGGCAATGTTTAAGTTACAAACCTAAGGGAAGGTTTTTCATAGAAAACTCTTAAACTGTAGCTCTTAAAATAAAGAAAGATTTTCTGTTTTCCACAGTGGCTCACTATACCTTTTATTTAGACAGTTGGTAAAAACACCACATCACATATTTCACTTTTTTTTTTCAGTCAGCTGCAGTTTAAAACTATGTTGTTTTTCCTTTTAAAGAGAGGCAAGAATCTACAGTAAGGCATTTTGCCTTTTATTATTTATTGGAACTCCAAACGTGTTTTGGAATGTTTAATATTCCCATTCAGACCCACAGCACAGCACCCTCTGGTGCACATATTAAGGAGAAGGATTAGAACTATTATGGGGCCTTTGTTCATTTTCTAGTAGACATTTCGCAGAGATCAATTTTAACACTCATTCAGAAATACAACAAAAACATAGTGATTAGAAATAGATCATCTTACCCTTCAAGCAATGTTTATTCAAGTTCTTCTTGCAGGATTTCTAGTTAACTTATTTGCCGAGTAGGAAGACTTCCTTTCCACATAAGTGATTGGCAATGATTATGTCTGCAGTAAGACAGCTAACTGCATAGCAAGAGCCAGTATGCTCCCATAGGGCCCAACAATGTGAGGTACCCCCGCTAATGCCAGTGGCAGCTGAGGACACTCAACCCTTTGCAGGCAGTGCTCAGGACCCTGCAGGATGGGGCTCCTGTAGAGTGTTATGCAGGTTGGCCTGTAAATTGTTGAAAATGCTCAGAGATTAAGTTGCTTGCACTGTGCGTGTCCAAGGGTGGCCCTGCTTAATGGCCCATAAGTTTTGCTACTTAAGACTTGAGCTAACTTATGGTTTTGGTCTTGTCGAAGATATTCCATTAGTACTTTGTGTACTTTTTCTGAAGAGTTCATATAGCTGCACTTCCTGCTTTTTAACATTTAGAGTCAAATTCTACCCTCAGATACTTGCACACAATAAACAAGAGCTGTACATTAATATGTGAGGGGAAAAATCTGGCCAGTAGTCATTTGCTAGAGTAGCCTACCCTGCATGGATAGGTAACTTTGATTAGCATTGATAGGAGTGATACAAGATCAATGAGGGGAGAATAGACTCTTAGGGCAGAAAAATTATCATAAATACAAAATGATATTTATACACCAACATTCTACCAGAGCTCGATTGTCCTCACCTGATAGTAGAGAGAGATTACAAAATCTCACCCATGGCAAAAATAAACAAATAAACACGTTTGTGAAAGAAAATAGTTTTTGCCTTCATCTCAATTTTCTTGGAAGCTAAAGGCAGTTGTCATAGTCAGAGAGTCATTTGGATATGAAAATAGCAAATGTCCATGAAGGACAAATTTAGGAAAACTAATGATTTTCCCCAAAAGTTGGAGATCTCTGTCTTCATTGTGAAAAGCCATGTTCACTGGCAGAATCAAATACAAAATGTGTCCAGTTTTATTAGGAACTTGAATATTTGTGGTGCTAACATCTGCAGTGGCCTTTCAATTTACTGGACGCAAAGCAAGAGCAGGGAGGAATTGGACCACTCCAGTGTTGGGACCCTTGATAGGTTTCCAACCCTACTGGGCCCCAGTTGTGTTTCTTTCACCAAACTTTCATGTGGGGGCTCTTCAAAGAAAGAAATCTGGGTGCATTCCTAGAAGTAGCACTTCTAAGAGCCAGTGCTTTTGGAATTATTGTTTGTTACATCTCCAGTTGTTCTCCGTTTCCTAACATGCTTCTACCTCATTTCCAGATTGTTTCTAGTCATAATCACAGACAACATTAAGCTCTGATAGTAATTGGAGGTCACATTGACTGGAAGAGTTGACAAGTAGCAAAATATGCAGGCAAAATGCAGACAATTTACAGGTGTCAAAAACCTCCTTATGTTTGGAGGCATCTGATCCACTGATTGTGCAAATTATTAATATTATTTTTCAATAATTTTAAGGAAGATACATATTTTGCTTTCCTGGATTACTCAATTTAAGTAGAACAGCATAGTCTGAGTGAGAAAATGGCTAATCTTTACATAACAGAAGAGTAAATCAGCAGCATTTCATAACGCTAAACTAATAGCACATGAACCTTACATCTAACAGGCTAGATTTTGCTCTCACACTGGTTTTACACCAATCTAATCCCAACGACTTCAGTGCAGTTGCTTCAGATTTAGCACAGTGAAAACATAATCAGGCACAAGAAATGGGAATTAATGTGCAACTAGGGTTGGTCCAGCTGACCATGCTGTTTCCTTCATAGTATCTAGATGCTGAATTCTCAGAAACAGCACTCTACAATGTGGAAGTGGGTTTGGTTAGTGTTGCTAAGGAAATTCCAGGTTTGTTCCAATTTCTTCAGAATATTTAGTCTTCTCTTCAGCATGGTGGGAGGTTTTGGGGTGGCTCTTTGGACAATGGTTTTGGGATTTTTTTAATCACTGCTTTTCCCTCTAAGGCACCCCAGGAACTGATATTCTGTTTCCCTAAGGGCACAATTTTCCATTCCACACTGCAGATCTCTTCTCTGCACTATGGATTTCTACTGCATGTTCTGCAGTCCTTCTGTGTGCACAACTCCCACTGTCATCAGTGAAATCCTGCACACAGAGTGAGTGTAGCAAATCCAATAAAGCTCAATAGTAAAGATAAGCAATGCACTGTATGGGTGAAAACTCAGTTGCTATACTTTCTAGCAGACACCAACTCACTCCAGATACCACTGTGAACGGTGAGGTATAAGAACTTAAACATAACAAAACAAAATAGGCAGAAGAGGTTTTTGCCTATATTTAACTTGACCTCTATGAACTGATGCAATTTGTCTGCCCTCACAGGTATTTAGAAGGACCTAAGTAATTTCTTAATTATTTCTATACTTTTGTAAATAGAAAGATATCATTACTGTAACTCCTTTTACCTCAAAGTGCTTTACAAACAATATTCCAGGAACTCATTACTAGCCATTGTAAAAAGCCATATATGAGGCGAAGTATGGCAACTGTATAACATAACTGCAAAGCAAAAAAGCATAACATTTTAGGACAGTCAGGAAAAAATCCATTTTCCAGTTGAAACTGGGATCTTTGCTAGGCAACAAGTAAGAAAAGTATTTCATTCTCCTTTGTTATGCAGCACTCAATTCCACATTTATAAAATACACACACACACACCCTTGTGTTCTGCAATGTGGATTATTGTGCCTTGAGGACTAAGGCAAGACCTCTGGATTTGTGCTTACTTTGGATTTCAGTCTGCATAGGAATGATCTGACTGCAGACATGCCTCCTCCTCCTCCCTATCACAGATTCAGAACTACCCTCTTTCCCAGTGCAGATTTCCCACTAGCCTTTTCACCAACATGGTAAAAGGCTGGTATTTTTTCCCCTGGTTGCACAGAGTTTTCATATGAGCCCAGACTGGCAATAGTAAGGGCCATTTATCAGCTGGGACAGGAATCTTTCAGTTTCCCAAGAACCTCGAGTCAGTGTGCCCCTCATGGCACTGGTGACTTATTAGTATTTTATTCAGTCAGTTCCCTGACCCTAGTACCTCACCGTTGAGATCACAAAAGCTGGACAGATCTTAGTTAGCTGTTTCCAGACTGAACTTGTGCATAACTCTAGGGACTTCACACCACAGAGAAATTTGCCTCGGAATATTTTCTTAACTTTCCTACCCATGGCTAGTCTGGAAATACAGTGGCAGCATGGTGTGCTACATGGGGGATCTGCTTACCTTGCGCCCAGGCTAGGAGGATTATTTCACTTCACTCCCAAGCAATTCCCACCAACTGATCCAGAAGAGGTAGTGTCAGCCTCTGGAGACAGCTGAATTCTCCAGACCTTAGTGGCCAGAAGGATAAATCAACCCATTGTGGGCACTGTGAGGACTAGAATTAAAAAGGGAGATAGATAATGGGGGTTAGGGGAAAACAACTCTTTAGGACCCTTCCAAAGGAAGGAGAACATTTACAACTATGTTGGTATAGCGGTCACCACTTTGCAGCCACCTTCTTCCTCTGACCAGCCTTATTTTGGTTTGTGCACTTAGAAGATTTAGCAATTTCCCTCAGGGTTTGGTTACAAACAGAGGTGCACTGGTTTATTATAAGGTGTGAACCAATTTAGTTAAACCAGTGCAAAAGTCCATGTGGATACTCTTATTTCAGTTTGAATCTGTCTTATTTCAGGTTAGCTTAATTCATTTAGGAACAGGTTTAAATTAAAACAAAATAATTCACTCTTAAATCAAAATAAGATTGTCCCACATGGAGTGTATCGATGCGCTTCACCGCTCTTCTCAAAAACCAACTGGAGACGTGTCTGTGCAAACACCAGAGCCCTTTTATTTTCAATGTTTGTTCCTACTACCTTTTATATACAGTTCAATTCAGTCCAGGTAGCTCCTTGCGGTTAGCTAGCTTCTGCAGCTAGCTGGGAACTCCAGCCTAAGGCTCCTCCCTTTCCCGTTCCCCTGCCCCCTTTCTGCTTCCTTCCTGTGAGCTTTATACAGCCCCCTGGCCCATAAAGCCCACAGGTGTTTCTTCTTTAGCCTGGCAATGAGCCACACCATACCAGCTCCAATTAATTCCCCTTAATGGGAGCTGGGGCTAACAGGGGCCTGGCCAAGGCTCCTGGCCAGCACCCTGTTACACGGAGGTTTCAGCTAAATTAGTGCAAACCTCAGTGTTGACAAGGCCTCGGAGTTTCCTTTCTGTACTTGATGCTGTCCAAGAGCCCATCTTCTCTTCCTCCCTCACACTCCAACTTCACTGAATTTGGGCTGCTTTCAGAAAAAGCAGGTTCTCTCCATAGTCTTACCATCTCCTGGGAGTAGCTGTAATTAAAAGAATAAAGAAAGCTCTTTCTTCATACTTCTACAAACATCTCTCTGCTAAATCAAACATTTGGTAACTTACACAGCAGAGCAAACCCTCCCTCTTTTAATAAACACTGTTTAATACTGAATTGTAAACTGTGGGCACAATTTCAAAACCTGTGCACTCCAAATGTCTTGATAAAAATGCACGTATCTGCTGCATCCATATTAGTGCATGAAAAATCAGGAAAAATGAACATCCCTATGTGCAGTTGAGAGTAAGGGCACCCAATGGTGCATATGCAGGCATACAGTCCAAGATTTTCAAAAGTGACTAGTGATCTAAGGACCTTAGTTTTTGAGTGCTCAATTTGAGAAACCTTAAATAGGCCTGATTTTCAGCTGGTGGGTGCTCATTGCTTTGTGAAACTCAGGCACCTTTAGGGGTTTCAAGTCACATACCTAAAATTATTAGTCACTTTTGAAAATCTTGGCAGTATATTTTTTGCGGGCTCATCTGTTGCAGTCAGGTTTGATAATTCGGCTCTATGTGATTCAAAGTAACATCTACCATGACAGGATATGGTCTTTTCTAGTCCACCCAGAATAACTCAGATCTGGCATTTATAGGATGTTTTCCATTTTCCTTTCCTTTCTTTTCTTTCCTTTCCTTTTCACTACACATTCAGTGCCACCTTCTCTCTGTAACTCCTCCTAAAAGTTCAGAGTTCACCATCAGTCAATGTGCAGTCTGTACACTGTAACAATCTGGAATCATCTTCAGCAAAGCTCCATTAGAGGACAGTAGTCTACAAGTGGGTTCCAATACCTCCAGCGCATTTGTAAAATATCCTCTCTTAAATCCTCGGCCCTGGCTGCTTCAGCACATGTCTTTGTCCTACCAGGGACAAAAGAAGTGGAGTAGGAGTAAGGGAAGAGAAAGGAGAAGATCTTGTTGCCGACAGCTGTCGGTTGCCATTATAAATGATGATAGATTAAGTATATGGAGAATTTTCTCTCTTAACAAACAGAGTGCTTTGCCTCAGTTGTGCCAAGAGCTATTCATTTTACATTGCTATGGCATAAACTCTCAAGATCTTAATATGTTGTGTCAGAAAAATGAGCCTTATTTCATATTTCTAGCACAGACAAATGGTAGTGGTAAGACAGAGGTAGGGGGGTGAGGGGTGAGGAGTGAGATACTATTATCAGAAGCTCTGTTGGAAAAAATGGGCCTTTTCCCCCATACAAAAGTGGCAGAGTGCTCTGTAGTGAGTAAAGAGCCTTTTTCACTCACTGGAAACCTGTCACCTTACACTGAGATACTGCAGGGGCCTGCATGACAGGTCAGACCTAATGAGAAGAATGACAATGTGGATGCTGCAGGGAGGAAAGCACAGAGAAGTAGCCTTTGTTTCCTTTAGGGAAATCCTTTCATGGTAAGAATTTCCGTACTTTCATGCAGTTGTTACACAGAACTGATATTTGAGAGATTAGAGCCGGGAATGCCAGCAGACTACAAGCAGCTGCTCCTGCATGCAGATGGGGAAGGTGTGAGGCTGGGAGAACTTGGACTGTAGACAACAGGCTCCAAATACAAATGGAAAGTGCAACTTTCTAGAAAGCAAAGACCGTGGCTATTTAGCCCATGTTACATTTCACAAGACATTTTCCTGACAGTAACCGTGATCTTTATTGCACAGCGTATGAGTACACAGAGCTAGGCATCATGGGCAAAATGCCCCTTTGGGTCTCTTGTAGTTTACCTTTAGCTTACATACGTTTTCAGGATAACACTTCGCTACACCCCTACCATCCGATACACGCCCAACATGGAGCAGCATAGCCCCCTGAGGCTGCCACTCCAGCCTACAGGCCACCAGACCATTCCGTACAGGGTGCTAAGGTGACTGACTCAACCCTTTACAGATCTGCCTTGGCATAAAGATTCCCTCTTTCCATAATGCACAAGGGTGCAGCAGTCATCATTGCATAGCCTATATGCCTATAGCCTTCCCCTGCTACCCTACACCAGAGAGGGCAAACAAGGTATAAGCAGCATGGAGGATCTTGTATGGGAACTCCATGAAGATGTGAATTGCACCCTAGGTGACAATATTCAAGTCATTTAATACAAAACAAAACAGATTCACGTCCATCACTACTAAATTGGCCAATCACGGGGCTCTACATTTGGTCTGCCAAATTCAAGCCACAATAACTGCACTCCATAGCTTCCTGGTGTTTCTTGTTTTTCAGATAACACTTTGGAGCTTTCTGCACTCACAGAAAGAAACATGGAAGCTTTCCACAAAAACATGTATAATGCCAGCTGCTTAGCCAACAAGAAGTTATGGATTTTGAATCCACAAACATTTTTTGCAGTGACATAGCTGTAGAAGGAAAAGCAGTTTACTCTCTCTGTTTTTTATTATATGTAATCTCAGCAGGCAATCAAAAGGTATTCACCCACCACAGAGAACACAATAAAATATTTGTACTCTTATCAGACTCAAGCATTATACTTATATTGGTGGGCCCTGGAGTCATCCGTCCCAGAGCAGCAATTGGATTTGGCATTCAAATTCAATATACAAATATAAACTTTGGCCCCCTCTAACCTTCCTGGTCTCTTAAAAAGTTTTTGCCCATAGTATCAGGCTCTTGGATGACAAACATTTCTCTGAGGTTAGGTGCTGGCCCATATATGAGGCTTTGTTACAGCAATAAATTTACTCTTTATTTTCATGCAGTGCAGCTTTGTGGGGCTTGCAGTAACATGTCTGAAGGGGGCCCTTGTGCAACATGCTTTGATATTTATTTTCTTGGGGAACCAAACATATGCTATTAGGTCTTTAATAAACCTTAAAGGTGTGCTTTTCATCTTTTAATCTGAATGTAGCATGTGAGGAAAGTTGGTTTGGCAGCATTGTTATGCCAAGTTATGGCTTTTTGTTTCGTTAGAGGCTGTGATTCTCCCATTCAAGGCCTCATTATGTGAAATTTAGGGAACTGGGTCAAGGACAAGTTTCGGACTTCACTTTCAAAGGAGGAGGAAAGACACAGGGAGAAGTGACTTGGCAATATAGAATTATGATTACCACTTGGGGGATCTAGGCCCTGATTCAGGAAAATACTCAACTTTAACTTTAAGCACTTGTCTCAGTCCCATGGACTTGAAGTTAACCATGTACTCAAATGCTTTCATGATTCAAGGCCATAATGAAGTGGTCTAAGCACTTGGTGTTCAATCCTTTGAGACCTTAAGTGATCTCAATGGTTTCAGGGCACGTTAAGGGCACTCATTATTTCACAGATAGGCCCAGCATCTTGCAGGTCAAGCTTCTGCCAAAGGCTCTACTTGTAACTCCAGCAATCAAGTGCCCCTATGTGTTGGCTCTGAATGCTCAACTGAAAAATAAGTTTGTTCCTTCAAAGTCAATGGCAGGTTACATACTAAAACTAGCTAATTAGCTGGGTTTGATGGTAGTGCAAATTTATTTAAGATATTTACGAAAGAGGAATCCAAACCAAAGGCCCAGCTCTGAACACTCCTGAGTTTAGACAAGGTTCAGATCCAGCATCAGCCCAGATCCTCAAAGGTATTTAGATACCTAACGTCCACGGACATCTTCAGGACTGGTGCCTATTTCTACAACAGTAGGAACCAGTCACAGGATCGAAACACCTCTCAATTCTGGAAAAGTTCAGATTCGGCTCTGAATTTTGTTACTCAAGCCCATTTCTACTTATTGCTAAAATTGGCTGCTTGGACCAAACTTTGGCCCTACAAAACTAAATCCATCATTACAGATGCAAAGGACCCATGGATTGGAAGATCAGTACTTTCTGTAGGATGGTACAATATCATTGCATTATAACCTGAGATAGAGGTTACAGTCACCCTTCAGACAATAAATTCATGGCACATATTTCAAAGACTGTCAGGTCTGGCTTAGAGAATGGGGTCCCATACGTGAACTTAAGTCTTTTTTTCTCCCAGAAGTTTTCAACAGTGCTTGTGAAAGAAAGAGGAGGAAGGAAGGCAAATGAAAAACTTTTTTTAATAAACATGCACTCAGTAGGTAGATTAAACAGATGAATGCCAACACAGACGATGAAAGTCATATTTTATGATAGGCATCATAAAGTAGCTTCTCATTGGTAAGAGAAGCACAAAAGAAGACACAAGAAGCCAATGGAAGAAGTGGTTGTTAATACTCTGTCTAGACATGATAGTTAATACCGTGTCTTTCTTTTTCTCCCCACTGATTAAATAATTTATATCAGAATACTTCTGTAATTCGAGTATGTCAGATTGGAGTTCTTTTATATAATTTTTTTCTTTCTAATTAGCTAGGTACAAAAACAAGCAGAACAGTACAACACTATATACAAGGACAGGTGACGTTTTATTGGGCTCCTTCCTTTGTCCTAATTCCCAGTGGGCCTGTGGCTGGGCTGGGCTGCACTGAAAGCATGTTTAAAGAGTTCAATGGGAAGATCAAAGAGAAAACAGGAAAATATTCCTTTCAAACCTGGTGTAGTTTGAATCACCATAACCAACATACTACGAAGAGTGGTAGAAAAGTAACAAGGTGGCATTGGAGCAGATATGTAACCTAGTATTAATGGCAAGAGTTCAGATATAAATAAATATGTTGGGCTGTTCTATGTCTTATCAGATAAGAGTGCTAGCTTGTAAGCAGTTTAGGTGAAACAAAGTGGCCTCTGCAGTACTTGCAAAACAGTGCACTTATTTGGGAAGATATACCATAAACAATCCAACTGATTCAGACCACTTTGAAAATTCCAGCCTAAGTGAGATGGGAGCCCAACTCCCATTTCATTTCAATTGGATTTAGTCTTCTAGTCTCCTTTGGAAAAGTCCAGTCTAATTTGTTATAGCTCAAGGGACAAAACTGTTAGCAGATTTATAATTAGAAGAGATCTCACGTGAATGAAAACAAATCAAACTCTTTGTTGATTCAAACTCTTAGACGCATTAAGGGCCCAGTCATGCAAGGTGCTAAAGTAATCTTACCTCCCACCTCACAAGACTGAGCGCTCAGCGAAAATCCTAACAATAACACAGAGAGCCCTGTGCTATAAATTTCTGATCCAGGATTTTGAATCTCCCAAAGTAGAGGGACATCTGGATCTGAAGACTGGATGATAAGGACTAGCTGCAAAACTTGGACTGAGATTCAGAGTCCAACCTCTACACACCAAAATTCAGGGATGCTGAGAATCGGTGGATTTGGCTCAAGACCATCTCAAATCAATACTCTAAAAATTAAACATTCCATCCATGGTCTCTCTTTCAGTGCATTCAGAGAGCAGTGTGGTTTGACAGTTAAAGTAAAATGAGATTGTGTCACAACACTGGGGAGCCATGAGCAATGGTTGTCTAGTAATTTGGAAACAATTTCAGACCCAGATATTAAACCAGCCCCTAATAAATTACCCACCAACTATACTATAATTCTATTGTTTTATGGACGGGGTTTGATGACAACATACAAACTATGGGAGTAAAGCTCAATGGTTTGTACATGTCACCAGAACTCCAAGAGAAAAATACAGCTTTATAACATGTACAATTTGGGTGTAGTTTATTATTTATAATACTTGGGTACCAACAAAAAAGCAGATACCAAATGAAAAGTTTTTAATTCTTTAGTAAGTTGACATCACTTACTGTCTTTCTCAATGTATTTTTATTTGTTTGATCTTCTATAAATTTTTCTCTTTGTTCTTCAGATAGAATAGCAAATCTAGTTAGTGCTGACGGCATTTTGCTGCAATACAGTAACTGAACCACCTTTAAAAATGTAGAATTTTAAGTGTGACACCATGTCCTATAACAAAATATTTGTATCATTACAGAACATATTATTACCCTGTAACATACAAATCTGTAAAGCCTGTAATTTATAGGACTATATCAGCTACTTGTGTATTTTATTCAGAGAGCAACGTACAAACAGTTCACAGGAGACAAGAAACCAGAGTACAGTTCTCACCTCTAACTCAGCAGTGACCTTGAGCGGGCAAAATTTTGAAATGTCCAGTCATTTCCAGAACCTCAGTTTTTGGGAGTTTCACATGAAATACTTAGTTCAGGTGCCTAAATATGGATTAGGTCTCTAACTTTAGGCAGCCAGTTTTGTAAATATTAACCACTAGTTCTTTCTTCCTCTTCACCCCACCACCCTATGATCCTCATCTGTTTTTGAAAGTAAACTATCGGTTACTCATGTCTTTTGATAGTACTTTGTGGCTGGACTGGATTTTAATGTTCTCTTGCCTTTGAAGAGGCATGCACCACAGATAACTCTTTGGGTTTAATTTCATTAACAGGAAAGACAAAAGCCTGATTTTCGGAGGTGCTAAGCACCCTCAACCAGACACTTGAGGGCCTCCGCATCTCACAAGAGTCCTAGACCCTGCACTTTCCTAAATGCTACCACCACCATAGCAAAAGCTGCAGCAAGGTGTCCCCAAACAGCTGACAGTTGGATTATAAAAATCAGCACTTTCTTAAGGGATCTATTTTCTTCCAAATCTAAATGACACTTATTTTTTATTATATATTATTAACTATATTTTATTATAGTTGTTACACAATTCTTATTATAGTTCAGCACTGACGTCAGCAATAAACAATAATAGGATTGTTAACTATTGCTCTTTCTAATAAAATTATGTTTCTTCTCCGCATTATAAATCTAATAGCTATTACATCAGCACCCATAAATATATATCATTGCTTACCTTCTTAATATATACAGGGCATTACATGCCCAAACAGAAAATAATCAGATTTATTTTAGCCACAGATATTATTAGATCATGAATGGCTAATAAACAAAACAAAAAGTTATAATGAATGACTAATCTTTATATCATTTTCTGCCATTGATGAGGAGGTGGCTTTTACCTGTGTCCCCTTCTCCCTCTTCAGCAGCAGCTGCTAACCTGTTCTGGACATTTCTCTACAAATTCTTGTACATTGTACACTTTTAGCTCCTGATAGCTGGGGGAATTTCTCAGGTAGCACAGAACTTGTGTAATTCCCAATGTTGGTTCAGGTCCAGTGCCATTTGGAACATCTTCTCCTGCCTCCCCAAAACCTGTGGAAACATACCCGAGCCCATATTGCTAGCCCAGGTCCTTCCTTCCATGCTCCCCTGGCTCTTAAAATGTTTCCTACTTCCTCCCACTGCCTGGCCCTGCTTTCACGTTTGAGAATCTCCATCCCCCTTCTCCACATTCTATGTGCTTCCTCCTCCTGGGTCCCCCTCCCACAATCTTTATAACAGATGACATATTCCAGAGTTTTGATATATCATATTGGGCTGTCATGCTACCAAAAGTCACAGTAAGCAATTGTTTATAACAATGGCTGCATTGTAAATTTAACTATTTCATATATTTATTTGCACATATAGGGCCAGGTAATTTGCTGCCACATATGGGTGCCCAGCATGCCCATGGCTCTCAATGAGAGTTCCAGGCATTGAGTATGCGCCTTCATTTTCAATAAGTTTTCTAGTGCAAACTAGCTACTGAAACGAAAGCAAAGAAATCTATGTTTTCACCTTTCAAAGAAGGAGCTCTCTAAAGAACTAAACATGACCTCATGGTCTGAGCAAAGAATTGGAACCAAGAAATCCAGAGCCAGAACCCGGCCCCTGTTTTGCACCTTTGCACCTAGTGAGCAGCAAAACTAGGCTGTAAAGGCAAGTGAAGACTCATCTGGCATGGAGACTTTTCAGGGTACAGAACTAGAATAGTCAGTTCTACTCCACCTATTCCAAGAACCACTCCTTGATTCTCACATAAGAGTGCGGTGTTATGGAGGGATTCCAGCTGGAGCATAGCCAGAACATGGCTCCAGAGACCCTCTATGACTGGTCTGTGAACCAACTGCTCCGGCACCGGTCCCTGAGATCTCCCTGACAGAGTTTAGGAAGGCAGCAAGCCAATCCCTGATATTAAAAAGCTTGAGAAACACTGCTTTAGGGGAGCTGTTATAAACCAGCAGAATTTAGAGCAGCTGTGAGGCTACTCAAGGTACATCTGGGGCCAAAGTGGCCCTGCAGCAGGCCCAGGGGTTGCTGGAATGCAACGGAGGCGTAAGGCAGAGGAGAGTGCTGGTGCTGCAGAGGATCTAGCCCGCAGAGCCTTCCAGTTTAAAGAGCAGATTTTTTAAAGTTGATTTTAAAATTGATTTTAAACTTCTGAATTTTAATTTTGGCTCTGACACTGATTCTCCTGTGCAGCTGGCGGGAAAGGCATTTACTCTCTTTGCCTCAGTTTCCCTCACACAGGAAATCCAGCTAATACTTACATACCTAGCACTGTAACATTTACAAAGCACTCTGAAGGTGAACAGTGCTGGAATAGAAATATCACCACCACGTGACTGTTCTAATGACTGAAGAGTGTCCCTCTGTATTGCCTTTAGTGAGACTGGGGTCCGTCCTGGCCTTTCACTCCCCAAGCCTGCACGGGCTGGAAGCAGCATGCCGATTTGAGGAAAAAGAGCACCCTTACTAAGCTCTGCCAAGTGCACTCTGGCTGCTTAATGTGTGGCCTTGATAGACTTCTGTGGGAGTCCCATTTAGTCTTGCACAGCTGCCTGAGTCACACTCAAAGCCGGGGGAGGGAGGGAGAAGGGAAAAAAATGGAATGTTTATATATTTTGTGTGTGTGTGTGTGTTGTTCACAGCAGTGCAAGTAAGGTGGTACAGTCTGGTACACTGTACCAGTAAGATATTTATAGCTGTCACAGCTTATGGAAAGACACAAGAGGAGCAGAACGTGGGGCCATCGGGCAGTCCTACACCTCCAGCCCTTCCACACAGGGTCTCCTCTGTCTGTACAGCAGCTTTGCCAGAGGACATGGCTGGGGGTGGGGCTGCGGACAGTACAGCTGTGCCACTGCAGTTCCACTGTCTCCAGGGCAGTAGGAGGAAGACAGATAAGGGAGGTGGATCATGAGGAGAGGACAGGGAGGCATGGGGGCCCCAGACAGGGGACAGAGAGGAGTCATGTGGAGGGCTACATGAAGAGGTCATGTGCCTCCCGTTAGCTTGCTCCCATCCCCCATACCAGTAAGAAATATATTCCACTTGCACCACTGGTTGTTCATTTAGGCAC
The DNA here is from genome assembly GCF_025201925.1 of Gopherus flavomarginatus. Classification (NCBI taxonomy): domain Eukaryota; kingdom Metazoa; phylum Chordata; order Testudines; family Testudinidae; genus Gopherus; species Gopherus flavomarginatus. The sequence continues at coordinate 197,121,329 of NC_066618.1, forward strand.
AAATACTAAGCCCACTGGCCAGCCTGAGCAGCCAGTGCTGTATCTTTCCCCTCCCCCTCAGACTCCACAAAGCCTAACAACTGGAGTAGCATCCATGGTGCCTTAAGCAACTCCCCAGGATGGTATAAGTGAGAAAGGACAGCAGCATCCCTGTAGCAGCTGATCCTAGAGCCCTCCCACCCCCAGGCATAGCTGTGCTTGAGGCTTCATGGAATTCAGGGGAGTGCACACCTCCTCTAGACCCTCCCCTTCTGCTGTAGCATTCCCACAGCTTCAGAGGGGGAGGCGGGATTTTCCCCTTACTGCCTACATAGCTGATTTCATCACAACCCTTTCTAGAATAAATGTGTCCAGTAGCACCCTGGGGCAGGCCCAGACATGAATAGTGTTATGATCTATGGATGCATGCGTGAGTCTGTATAAATAAGCCAGATTCTTTCCCGTCTCTCTCAGCACTGACTAATGGTTTGAATGAAACCTTTAAATGTTCGATTTCAAAGCAGAGGGATTTCCCCCCCCGCAGCCCTTCTATCTGAAAGGAAAAAATGTGATCATGGAAAATGGAAAATGTTGATTTTAATGGAAAAATTGCATTGAGCCTACTTCCACAGACTAGAAAATCGACAGAGTGAGACTTCAGGCTTGGCACCTGCTCCAGAACCTTCTTGATGAAGCAAAGGTTGTCTTCATTAAGAGCATTAATATTCATGCAGCATGGTAATTTTGACACAGAAAAGGTCTCTGTAACCTTTTCTTGTGTGAGAATTTTTTACTTCTCAAGGAAATTACAGTCCAGCAATGACTTAATTAATGCTGGATTTCTTCAGCGGATTTTGAAGAGCTGTCAGTTTGGGCTTGCGGTAGCTATCAAACAGGGAGAAGTCTCTGGCTAGGTAGATTGAAGAGAGGGAAGGGAGACAACCAAGCCCCCAAAATAGATCCATGCAGCTGGGGGGCAGGGAGGGAATGAATATCTCCCACATTGGTTTTAATTTAGCAATCTGCTTTCCCCAATACTGGGTCATTGATTATTGGTATGTAGGACACAGCTTGAATTAATACTCCATTTTTCACTCTGCTTATTTATTCTTTTTATTATTCTTATTTATAATTCCATTTTGCTCTCATTTATTTCAGAGGTTAACAATGCCCATATCTTTGTGCAAAGGTCAGTGGGAGAAGCCCAATTTAAATGGCACGTAGTCTCCATTACAAACAGTGGATAAGGAGAGAAGCATTACTTGGTCCTAAATATATATCGTCTATATTTACAATTGCATAAAAACCTCCAGAGAAAGGAGGTATGGAACCAAGTAGGAGCAGCAGCAAATCATATTTTCTATCAAAGTTTACATTCTTTTCCAGTAATGCCATTTGTGTTTGCATACAGTACACTAGTGCATACAATACATCACAGTACATCATGCACAAACAGTAAGTGTGATCTTTGAAAAGCAAAAGCTCCTGAACTCATAAAATTATTTTGTGTGTGTGTATGTGTGTACGTACTGTATTGGGAGATCCCTTTAGAATTTGTGCCGTGTAATTTCTCTTCCCCTCTGCATTTTCATCTCCAGACATGGGAACTGATCCCAGGTCACAGGAATACTTTATGTGCTGTACTTTTCTGACTCATTTCCTGCTTTGTTTGGCCTGTTCATCTGCAGGGGTGTGCAGCAAAGAAGAATTGCAGCACAGCCTTTCATATTCTTACGGGATCCTGGGGAAGAAGAACTCTGCAGTCAGAAGTTTAGGGCAAACCATCCTAAAAACTAGAAAATCCAAAAACTGGATTGAAGGAGGAGTTGGAGTTTATTCCTTAGTGAAATATATTTAAATTAATTTGCTTGTCTTTGGTAGAAGTATCTTATTTATGACGACTCACTCACTCTCTCTGACATGAATACATGCAGTTTTAGGTTCCAAGATGCATTGAAACACCTCATGATCCTACAAAATCTGAATTTCTAAAGACCAACAGACAGACACACACACACTCATGTCAAGATGTACAAGAGATTTCAGATTATTCCATAATCTAAATGAAGTAGCAGTGTTATAACACTGTCTTGTTTAAAGGTGAACCCGAAAGCTAAAATGAACATTTAAATTATGTCCTTGAGGTCTGAATATTTTAAGAAAAGAGAACACATATGACATTCATTTCAGCCAGTCACAGCCCTTTATTCTTCTTTCTTTCATTGTCAGAGGTGCAAACCTTATCACTTCCAGCAAAATAGATTGTTCGCTGATATAAATGCTGTTGCATTTAATGGCAACATGTAAGTTTAAAGGGGACTGCAAAGCTAAAGACGGAAATGTTTATAGAATACCCCAACTAACCAAATTGTGAGAACATTCAGCTCAGAAATATAACCTCCTCCCCTTCCCCATTCCTTCTCTCTTCTGGCACTAGCTAGTTTGCTAAACATTTTTCAGAATGTATCATTCTATGACATTACAGGTGCAAGGGCTTCCATTACTTTTCTGATACCCATGAAGTCACAGAAAGATGCATTGTGGATGTGATGGCAAGCAAGGAAGTGCTAGAGAATTATAAGTGTTTAATAGCCATTTGGAAGGCTAGTTAATGGGTAGAGCAAAGAGGCAATGTGCTCCAGACAACAGGGCCCTGAACTGGGAATCTGGAGACATGGATTCTATTCCTAGCTCAGCCAGTAGCCTGCTGTTACCTTGGGCAAGTCACTTCACCTTTCTGTGCTTCAGCCTCTCACTCTATGGGGATACTTATTTCCTTTGTAAAGCACTTTGAGATCTATGATGACAAAGTGCTATCTCAGAGCTGGCTATTGTTATTTCGGTGCTGAATGCCCCCACTGTTGGCTTATCTGGGACAAGGAGCACATTTTGGGCTTTCACTCTATTTTCTTTTTAGCTTTGCTATTCACCTTTAATTTACAGAAAGTTCACATTGTATCAGCAACGATGCTGCATTTTTATTGAGAACCTGCCTAATGATACGGGAGTTCAAATGGAGAGGAGTTTGCGCATATGATAACCAGGAGCATGAGGAGAAAGTATTAAGGACTAGAAATGTCTGAAATGAAAGTCATATGTACTCTCCTTTCACAGAAGACTGGAAATGTTCCTGATTCAAGGCATATCATTGAGAGCAAACCCTTATCTTCATCCACACTAGAAGAACAGTTTTACCAAGATCCTAATATACAATGACTTGTTAGGATCATTTCCTGGAGTGCTATTGCATTAGCAGTGACACTAAAGCACACTTTACAACCCTCTCTTTAGTGTGTATTTACAATATTGATGAAAAGAGTTGAGAAAACGTCCCTGATCAAAAGGATATAAATTCCATTTTCTTGTACCAAATCTGCAGTAAAATAAAATGAGTTCTAATAATCCCCCAAATATTTATCCAAACAGAATAGCATTATTGCCCCAAATAATAGGAGCTGTATTTTTATGTAATTACTTAACAAAATAAATATTTTACATTTCTTATGCATAATAAAGTGAGTAATTAGACAACACAGCATAATGGAGGAGCACAAACCAATGATGCAGATTATTCATGGAAGACAGACAGAGCAGTATGAGATGTACAAAAAGTCAGTTAGAATCCAAGAAATGTAAGTACTGTATGTAGAAGATATGAATACCATTTACTCTTCCTTTTTCAAGCTGAATGAGAGTTGAAAGAAAGCAGGAAAGTCATTCCTGAATTGAAATGTGCCAGTTAGCTTTAATGACATACAGACTTTCATGACAAGCTTGTTGTATTTTAAATAATGCCTGAATTATCTTACATGGAGTAAATTGATTTTTGAGGATCTTTCTCAGATACTGATACTTTATTGCTTTGCGAGGAGATTTTACAGGCCCTCAAGGGAAATCTCTTCCTAGATGTGCCCACTGTGCTCTATATATCAGTACTAGGTCTGGCCCCAAACCTACTGCATCAAGCCTGCTACAGTTTTCAAACTGTTCTTAATGTTCTTATCAGATCAAAAAAATTCATGAAATCCTGCATTCTCTGCCCCATAAACTGCATCCTGACTTTGGATCACCCCATGGTGATGTGTTATTATACCAACACCACCACACTGCAAAGCCCCAATTGTCAACATTGCAAAAATACAGATAAAACCAGCCACAGGACAAAGGATCACCATCCAGGATCAGTTTGGATGCTTACCTGAGCCTCTTGAAGCCACCTACCAAGCTAAGTGGTGCCCTCTACTCCCACGACCCACAACAGACCTTGGCACTCTCTACTGCTAGTTGTCTTCCTAGAGGTGGCAGACGACTAGTAACCTGATACCTCCCACCCCAGGGTGTTGTTCAAAGGGGGGAGTTAGTAGATTTGCTCCACTCCAGTGTCTCTGTAGGTAAAGGCTGAAGCTGGAAAGTAGGCCTGCTTCCTTTTCTGGCACCCTTCTCTCTCCTCGCTTCCCTCAGAAAGATTCCTAGCACCTCCCCTGCTACTTCTCATTTCTCTCCAAGAAGGTCTAATACCCCATGAGGCTTTCTCTTTGCTTTTCCTCTCTATGGTGTCCCTCTCACATACCCCTCCTTCTTCTCCATCTCCTTACCCCATCCACATGAGTGTCACTGATTGATGGCCAGATGAAGCGGGGATCCTCTGTCCTTCTCTTTCCAGCTTTCCGTCCCTGCTGCCCTCAGAGAACAGCCTGTAGAGCAGAGAAGAGCACCAGGAATGAAATGGGGAGAACACTGGCTGCCCAACAGAACAACAAATAAAGTGCAGAGACTGGAAAACAACAGTGCATCCCAAGTGTTTTTTCCTTTCAACTCCCAGCTGCCTGGGACAAATTACTTCCCATGTGGGCAAGGGTTAGGATCTGAGGCTATGGGTCATTGGCAAGAATGAAAGTAACGGCACATGTCACTAGATGACATCATTCCAGTGAAATAGGAGCACATTTTTGGTTTACTTGGCTGTCTCTCATCAAGTGTGAGTCTCCTCTCATTTCCATACCCTTTCCCTGGCACCAAAACCAAAAAAGTGAAGACATCTCCCATCTCCAGTTGTCAGGGAATCCTATGCCTCCCCCATGACCCTCCACACACCTGCCATACCCCACTAGCCAGTCCTTATGAAAAAGTACTCTCAAATTTAATAGTTAATGATCCCTTTTCTATAGGCTTTTTTTAACCATGCTATAGAGGTTAACTGAGCATTCTGTACCTGAATAACTCTCCAATGAACACATGTACACACGCACCCATCCTGCAACCTTTCAAGTAACTTCTCCCTCATAGGGTCTAATTTATTGAGAAGCCATGAGAGAAACAGTTCCCTTGCTCCTCACAGTCACAAGCTGTTCCTGCAATTGCTGGACTCTCCCCATGACCAGCACAGTTGTCTTTGCTGTCCTCAACAAGATTTCCTGCTGGTCTTATTCCACTGAGCACCTCCTGGGCCTGCTCCCTGTGTTCAGGGACTCCCACCTTTCTCATTGCTGTTCTTCTGCTTGGGAGAGACTCACACAGGTCTTTCCCACTCCCTAGTGTCTTTCTCACTGTGAGAAAGCAACCACTTTTTGAGTGTACTGCTCCCAGGTTGCCATCACAGGCCCCTTGGGCACCTGTTTCAGGTACAGGCCATAGCTGGAGACTTAACCTTGTGACACCTGCATAGAATTCTATAGGATGTTTTTAAAAGCCCATAGAAGCCATCTCATCCTTTATTAAAATCTGTTGGCTTTTAGAGCAATTTCTATGAAACTCCATTGGGTTCATCCCTATTAAATTCTATGGGATTTTCCATAAAGATGCACCAGAGGGCGGAGCAAGAGGAGGTTACTCACCTTGTGCAGTAACTGACGTTCTTCGAGATGAGTGTCCCTGTAGGTGCTCCACTCTAGGTGTCGGTGAGCCCCTGCGCCTTTGATTGGAGATTTCTGCAGCAGTACTCGTAGCGGCCATGCATACTCCGAGCCTGGCCCCCGCTCTGAGTATACCTCTAGTGAGCATGCGCGACCAGTTCCCTCAGTTCCTTCTCTACAACAGAGGCTACCTCAACTCCGAAGTAGAGGGGAGGAGAGTGGGTAGTGGAGCACCCACAAGGACACTCATCTCAAAGAACGTCAGTTACTGCACAAGGTGAGTAACCTCCTCTTCTTCTTCGAGAGATGTCCCTGTGGGTGCTCCACTCTAGGTGACTTCGAAGCAGTGTATCTCAAGGAGGTAGGGACTTTGGGTCTGGCAGGAATGCAGTAGATAATACTGCCCTGCCTAATCGAGTGTCAGAGAGAGGGCCCTGAGTAAGGGCATAGTGTTTGACAAACGTGTGCTCAGAGGACCAAGTGGTTGCTCTACAAATATCAGACAATGGTATTTTACGTAAGAAGGCTACAGAGGTAGATACAGATCTAGTGGAATGTGTTCTGATCAATGCTGGAGGTGTAACGTTTTTTATCTGATAGCAGAGTCCTATGCAATTGGAGATCCAGTTCGAAAGTCTCTGAGTAGAGATAGCCATGCCTTTGGAGCGCTCTGCGATGGAGACAAAGAGTCTAGGAGAGTTTCTGAAGGGTTTGGTTCTGTCCAAATAGAAGGATAAGGTCCTGCGCACATCAAGTGTGTGCATTGTGGCTTCGAAGGAGTTTGCATGTGGTTTCGGAAAGAAAGTTGGTAGATGTATTGGTTCATTGATGTGAAATGAAGCGTGAACTTTTGGAAGGAATTTTGGGTGTAGGCGTAGAGTAACTTTGTCCTTGAAGAAGAGCGTATATGGTGGATCTGCCATAAAGGCTGCCATCTCGCCTGCACATCTGGAGGAGGTAATGGCCACCAAAAAGGCTGTTTTCATCGAGAGGTGCAAGAGGGAGCAGGTGGCTAAGGGCTCAAAGGGTTGATGAGTTAAACAGGACAATACTAGGTGAAGATCTCATGGAGGGGTAGATGGCTTAATGTCTGGATATAGCGTTTGGAGTCCCTTCAGGAAACGCTTGGTGATGGGATGAGCGAAGACCGAGGTATTGTCAACTGTACCATGAAAGGTTGTGATGGCAGCTAAGTGGACTCTGATGGAGCTGAAGGAAAGGCCGGATTACTTAATGTCCAATAGATAGTCGAGTACGCAGGGAAGAGGTGCCAAGGTAGGAGACAGTTGTTTAGTTGAGTACCATTTTGTGAATCGTTTCCACTTTCGGAGATAGGGAGTACGGGTGGATTGTGTTCTGCTGTGTAGAAGTACCCTCTGAACTTGGTCGGAACAGTCTAGTTCTCGTTGGGAGAACCATGCAGGTACCGGGCTTTGAGATGAAGCATGGAGAGATTGGGGTGAAGAAGCCGGACGTGTTGCTGTGATAAGAGGTTCAGGATGAGAGGCAGGGAGATCGGTGGTCAAACTGACATTCTGATGAGGAAAGGGAACCACGGTTGTCTTGGCCATGAACGTGCTATCAAGATCACCCTGGCAAGATCCGTTCGTATCTTTATGAGGACCCTGTTGAGCAATGGTATTGGGGGAAATGCATAAGCTAAGTCCCGGTGCCATGAGATCATGAATGCGTCTCCAAGGGAGTGTTTGCGCAGTCCCGCCCTGGAGCAAAAATTGAGGCATTTCGTGTTTTTCGCAGTTGCGAAGAGATCTATGATTGGGTGACCCCAAGTTCGAAATACGTTGTAAATGATTCCCTCGTCTATCTCCCATTAGTGCTCCGAAGGGAAAACGTCTGCTTAACTCATCGGCAGTAGTGTTCATCACCCCTGGGAGATAGCTGATATGCGGATGTGGTTCACAAGGCACCAATTCCAGAGTTTTATGGCCTCTGAGCAAAGAGAGTGGGAATGAGCCCCTCCTTGTCTGTTTACGTAGAACATGCAGGCAATGTTGTCTATCATTATGCGTACATGCTGATTCTTGATTAGTGGAAGGAAGCAGCGGCAGGCATTCCGTATAGCTCGTTCTAGAACATTTATATGCAGGGAGGTCTCAGATTGAGACCATAGCCCATGGACTGTTTGGTGAAAAATGTGGGCCCCCCACCCCGTGAGGGATGCATCGGTCACCATCATCAGAGTTGGGGCGGTCTGGAGGAAGGGGACTCCAGAGCAGAGGTTGTAGGGAACTGTCCACCATATGAGAGAGTCTTTGACTTGGTAGGGTATGGCCAGTTGTTTGTTTAGTGAGTGCACGTTTGGTTTGTAAACCGTGGCCAGCCAAACTTGGAAGCACCTCATGTAGACACGTGCGTTCTGGACCACAAAAGTGCACGAGAACATGTGCCCTAGTAGTTGGAGGCAGTCTCAGGCGGTGACTCGAGGGCTGTTGCGAAGTCTTGTAGCCAGCAGTTTTATGGTATTGAATCGGTCGGGTGGGAGAGATGCCAGTCCGATTGTGGAATCGAGGATCACTCCTATAAACTCCAGGTGCTGGGTAGGACTTAATGTGGATTTGCTTTTGTTTATTTGCAGGCCCAGGGATTGGAAGCACTCGATGGTGATTTGTGTGAAGCGGAGGGCCTCGTCGAACGTGGAGGCATTCAGGAGGCAATCGTCGAGGTAAGGGAATATTATGACTCCTTTTTTCCTGAGGTATGCAGTGACTACTGCTAGGAGCTTGGAGAAAACTCGAGGGGCAGTGGAAAGGCCGAATGGTAGAACTCTGTATTGGAAATGCGTTGAACCGAGAGTAAAACGAAGAAAATGTCTGTGGGATGGGTGGATAGTGACATGAAAGTAGGCGTCTTGTAGGTCAAGGGCTGAAAACCAATCGCCCTGCTCCAGGGCTGGAATTATGGTGGTGAGAGTAACTCTCTTGAACTTTTGCTTTTTGACAAATTTGTTGAGCCTCCTGAGGTCGAGAATTGGTCACCATCCTCCAGTTTTCTTTTCTGTTAAGAAATAAGAGGAGTAGAACCCTTTCCCCTTGTGGCATTCGGGCACAAGTACGATAGCACCCAGGTGAAGGAGATGTTGTACTACTTGCTGGAGGTGTGGCTTGTGAGAGGTGTCCCTGAAAGGGGACTGGGAAGGGTGGGTGGGTGGGAGGTAAGGAAAGGAAGGGGATAGAATACCCAGTTGTGATAACCTCTAGAACCCACTTGTCGGTGGTAATATTCTGCCATTGGTGCAAAAATGGCTGTAGGCGGTGTCCAAAGATAGTCGTAGGCAGTGCAAACACTGAAGTTGGCACGATGTTTACGAGACCCTCAACCAAAGGTTCAAATCTGCTTATTAGTTGGAGGAAGTTGGGGCATTCCGGAGGAATTGGGGCGACACCGCTGGTATCTGGATCTCTGGCATTGGTGTTGTTGTTGTTGATCCTGAGATCTTGGGAAATGCTGAGTATATGGGGGGTAGCATAGATGGTGGTAAGGTTGATATCTGTACTGTTGCCTTCTGGTTGTAGGGGTTTGGATGCCCAATGATCGAAGAGTTGCCCTTTAGTCCTTCATTGAGTGGAGCATCTCATTAGTGGTGGAAGCAAAGAGTTTATCGCCATCAAAAGGGAGATCCTCTATGGTGCTCTGAACCTCGGGAGGAAAGAGGGAAGAAGAGAGCCATGAACCTCGGCGCATGACCACCGCCGTAGCGGTGGATCTTGCTATGGTATTGGCTGAATCCAGAGCTGCTTGAAGAGCCGTGCGTGATATGATTTGGCCCTCAGAAACTAAAGCTGTAAACTGTTGTTTCTTGTAGTCTGGAATGTGTTCAATAAAGTCCATGAACTTGTTATAGTTTCTGTGGTCGTACTTTGCCAGAATAGTGGTATAATTGGCAATTTGAAATTGTAAGGTTGAAGAGGCATACACTTTGCGACCCAGCAGGTCTAAGTTTTTGCCTTCCTTGTTGGCTGGGATATGGCGGAAATACTGTTGTTTGTTCCTTTGATTGGCTGCGTCCACTACCAGTTTGGCGCAGGATGTGAGAAAAGGAATTCAGAGCCCTTAGAGGGAATGAAGTATTTACAGTCCGCTTGTTTGCAGATAGGCTGGCTTGTGGCTGGAGCCTGCCAGATGGACTTAGCAGGTTCCAGAAGGGCTGCATTAATTGGTAATGCCAGTCTGGATGAAGAAGAGGGTTGCAGGATGTCCATTAACTCATGTTGTTGGTCCGGTACTTCCTCTAGATTGATTCTAAGCTCGCTGGCAACCCTTTTAAAGAGATCCTGGAATTTTGAAAAATCGTCTGAGGGCGGTAGAGGGGAGGGAAGTAAAGCTTCTTTAGGCATTACTTCAGTTGGTACTTCAGTTGGTACTGGGTCAGGAGCAGGAGTTGATTGATCCTGAGCATGGGAGGATGCCGCCAAGTGAGTCATATCATTTGGAAGTTCGCGTCTCGTCGGATTGGAATAGCGGGTGTGCTGCTGAGGGAAAGGTGCCCATGGGGCCCAATACTGCCATGGTGATGGAAAAGGCATAGGTGGTGCCATCCAGGGGTTAACGCACCAGGAGGCAGGGTCTCGAGGATAGTCTGAGACAACTTTCCTGTGTCTGCGGGTGACAGGACTCCGAGGATGGAATTTGGATTGCATTGAAACATCACCCTGTAGTTCAGACTCCTCCTCACTGGAGGAAGGCTGTTCAGACCCTGAATCATTCGTAAGGGAGAAGCAGTCTTTAAGGAAGGGCGATTGCAGCGTAGGTGACACTAGGAGGTCACTTGACTGGGTAAACTGCAGCACTGAGGCAGCTGAAGGTGAAGGCTGATAGAATTGCTGTGAGGGAACCCAGGCTTGCATCGGAGTTCTTAGTCTTGGTTCCGTGCCAAGTAGCACTATTAATGCCGGTCCTGGAGTCGGTGCCACGCTATTAATAGCAGGCTGCGGTGCCTCAGGGGGGTCCTGATTTGTCGGCACTGCGTTCATTGCGGTGCCGATAGGTGCCATAATCGAGGCAGGCAACTGAAAGCCTGTCGCCTTGGCACCGGAGCCTTGCGCTGCCGCCGAAAGCACAGGTGGGTTTAACGCGGTGCCGGAGGAGCCCGGCTCGTCGAAAGTGCTCAGGCGGGGGAGCACCGGTAAGGAGACTGTGGATCTGACCGGAGAAGGTTTGTGTCTAAGGGCTTCTTTTGAATTTGATAGAAGGTGCCCTCATTTTGCTGCTTTCTTCTGCTTTTTTAGAAGTGGGAGAGCTGTGTCGGTGAGGGGAGGCAGAGTTCGCGCCAGGGTCTGAGGTGGACCCTAGGGATTTTTGAAGTAGAATAAGTTTAAGCTTTATCTCCCTGTCCCTTCTCGCTCTGGAGCTTAGTTTAGTGCAGTGAGCACATTTTGGGGGAATATGGGTCTCCCCCAAACATTTTATGCACTGTGAATGTCCATCGGAGAGAGGGATAGCGTCCTTACAGGAGGAGCAGCGCTTAAAGCCTGTGGAGCCAGGCATATCTGAAGCGGCTGAGAGAACAATTTTTTTTTTAACAGTAGAAAAGAAGGTAAGTAACACTAACTAACAACTAACTAACAAGAAACTGTCTAACTACAAGTTATTTTAAAATGAGGAAAGAAATTTTTTAAGGAGTCTGCTGTGCTCCGTCTCAAGCCAGGGACAGTAGAGAAGGAACTGAGGGAACTGGTCGCGCATGCTCACTAGAGGCATACTCAGAGCGGGGGCCAGGCTCGGAGCATGCGTGGCCGCTACGAGTACTGCTGCAGAAATCTCCGATCAAAGGCGCAGGGGCGCACCGACACTTAGAGTGGAGCACCCACAGAGACATCTCTTGAAGAAGAACTCTGGTATCCATATCAGAATCTGTCTGCTCCTTCCTTTTTCTAGCTGTAAAAACAGCATAGCAGAGAATATTGGGAGTTCAGGTCAAGAGGACAAAGGATTATGAGCAGAGATTCTTACTTGAGAACAAATTCCAGCCTGGCCTCATATTCCAGCAAGAGAGCACCTCACTTCCCAAGTCACAGTCCCTCCTCACAGCCATATGCTAGGGACCCTTAATGACGTTGCAGCCATAAAACATTTTTTTCCCCAGCTAGAAGTATGGATTTTGCTATATTTTGCAGAGCAGCACACTTCATATAAATAATGGAATTTCTATGGCTTACAGGCTCCCACTTTTATGTCAAGGTTTATACTGAACCCTCATCTCCCACAGAACAGAACCTTAGGAAAAAGATATCCCAGGAGACCTTGCTTTACTTGCCGCTCATCCCCAAAGATCCCCCACTGGCAGAAGGTTAATTTCAGTCATGTTTTGTCGTATTTATACCATGTTTTCTAATCATTAATTTTCTCCACACAGCTTTAACACGTACCTGTTTTTTTCCTCATTTGTCTGTTTGCAGTGAGTGCTGATTTTTTTTTCCAGTTGCTGGTTCTGATGCTAGGGTGAGACATCCAACTTTTAAAATAAATCATTCATTTTTTTTAAAGGTTGAACATGTCAGGATAAGTTTGATGCCCCTAATATTAAAAACCCACTGTTTATTTTGAAGTAGTTGGATGCCTGGTAACTCAAAAAAACCTCACTTTGGCTGTGATCCTGCATGAGAATCAACTCAAGCCAACGGGACTCAATGGTTGAAGCCTAAAGCGAGGTGTGAGTTCTTATTCTGTGAAATTCATCTCTAAACCTATTGTAGGTGTGGTGTCAGGGAACTCAGCTTTCTGATAACAACAGTTAATGCAAGAACCACATTCAAACAACATTGAGGTTGCCCAGTTAAACACTGAGAAGGCTAGAAATGTCAAAATTAGGGTTGAACATGTAACTGTAAGGCTCTTGCCTCATGCATATGCATTATGATACAGTCTTTAATTAATTCTGCAGTGGCCTCTGCAGAAAGTCTTCCCTCCTAACCACTCCCAGCTATTCCATTGTCTTATTTATCCCCTGTGCTACATGCCTCCTCTCACTCTGTGACTCCCAAGTGTCTGGCCAGCCACATCTTGACTGAACATCTTCTTAGATTTGCAGGTGATAATTTTGGAGCCTTTCTGTGGACTAATCAGTTCAAGATGAAAATAAAGGGAGGTATTTGCCCTCCCACTATGGTTTCTTTACCAATCTTATGAGGCCCCTTTGCAAGACCAAGCATAGGAAGTTGGTTGAAGCAGGCCAGGAATGTGGATGCTACTACAGCGATGGTGGCTGGTGCTGTCACTCATAGGCAGCTCAGCTTGGGTTGCCATAATATGCCTAAATTGCAATAGGAATTTGGGCCCTTGAAGCAGCCCAGAATCAGGAGGGTATGATGGTGGCTGAAAGCCACCTTAATCGTTCCTCTTCCTCAGCTGCAAGTTTTGTGCCTTACCACTTAAGAAGCTCAGCAAAACAATCTCACACCAGAGAGCGATGCATACACACTTGGCTCTCCTGGGTGAGATGCACACATCGCTCCCTAGGCACACACTTTACCAGATTAATGATTCTATTGTGTATGGATAGTACCTAAAGTTGTCTCTATGCACTGCTCCTCACTGTGGTCTAGCCTCACATTGAATTATAACTTTCAAAGCCTTCTTATTTTAGTTGTTATTTTAGCTGCTCCAAATTAAGGTGGCAATAAAAAAAAAATTTTAAATTTCCTTTACTCATTTTTTTTAAGTCACCTTAAAGAAAAGGCCAACCATGGAAAATGTAAGCCCAAAAGAAGAATGTTTCAGAAAATTATGAATACTTAAAAATAGGGCTTTATTATGTAAACCTTTTGCAATTTTAACCATAGCAGTAACTGTCTTTTTTCTCTGGGACACCCATTTGAATGACCATCTGATGACAGCTTGGTCGCCTTTTGTGCTATGAAAAAACCATGGACATTTCTGTTTAATTCCTAGAAGAAGGAGTCCATATCACAAAGCATTAACATCTTGGTTGGAAGTCTCAGCACAGACATTGACAACTATCCCCTCACTCAGAGAGCACAGCTACGAGTGGTTAATCAGGACACCTAATCAAGTGAAGATAAATTCCAATATCTCTAGTACATTTTTACATATTCTACTTATGCAACATATGGCAGTTGATTTTGCATCTGCTCATTGCTGTAAATGCCCGAGTCTGCTGGTACCGCCCAGTGCTGCTCAGTTGGCCTTGTGAGCAATACAGAGGTGAAAGCAGAAGAAAATGTATTAGGGAAGGAGAAAGGAGACAAAAGGACAAAAGAAGATAAAGGGAGAGGAAGCAACTTAAACTGAATAGCACTTTATTAGAAGATAGGGTTTGCCACAACAGAGCAGTAGATTGGGCCATCAGATTTGGTAGCCTGGTTTTAACAGTGGGCAATATCTGATATTTTGGAAAAAGGGGAAAGTTTATATTTACTTAGTGCTCTCATTATGCTCAGATCTGTAGAAACATGGAGAAGACAGAGTCCCTGCCTCAAGTAGCTTTCAATCTTAATCACACACAGGTAATACAATTTAAACATGTACAGCGGTTGCCATTAAAGGCCAACATTTACCCAAGGATGCTATGCTGTGGTGTTCAAAATAGCACATGCTAAGATACCACTCTTCTGAATATAGGGAAATAATGGAGCATCTTTAATATCACTGAGTTCTAAACATGGGTACCTGCTTCATCTCAGTGGGACCACTGTAATACAGTAGGTGAGGGCCAACTGGAAACAGTGCTTTTGAAAAAAAAATTGAGTGATTGTCACTGGAAGGCTTCATAAAAGAAAGGTTGACAGGTGCACAAAGAAAGAGAAGGAGAGCCAACCAAATGGGGCTGCCTGAGAAAAGATGCAAAGACAAAAATGGGAGAAGGAGGATAGAGGAGTACTTACAGCTCAGCCTGAGAGGAGCTTAAGCAGTAGCAGGGAATAGGTGATGAGAGAAGAAATATAGGAAGGGGTGGAGTTATGTAAGGCCTTAATAAAGTGGAACATTCCAGCTATATGCAGGAAGTGAGAAGAATGTTTATTATTATTGTAGTTCCTAGTAAGGACCCATACCTTGCTGTGCAAATGCATATCAGATATAAGAAATGACACTTTACATTCATAGAATATCAGGGTTGGAAGGGACCTCAGGAGGTCATCTAATCCAACCCCCTGCTCAAAGCAGGACCAATCCCAAAACAGATTTTTGCCCCAAATGGCTCCCTCAAGGATTGAACTCACAACCGTGGGTTTAGAAGGCCAATGCTCACACCACTGAGCTACCCCTCCCCACACAGATAAGAAAATGGTGGCCAAGATTTAATAAATGACTAGTGCTTTTGGATGCCACAATTATTGGGAGCCCAACCTGAGACACCTTGAAGTGACCTGATTGTTCCACTTCTTCAAAATCTTACCCCTGGAAGATATATCTAGTTGGGCACTCAAAAATCATTAGTCATTTTTTAAAATCTTGGCCATCGTTTCTATGTTATCAGTGCATGTATTTTCAGTAGCTAAACATCTGAAGTTATCTTGATAAAGTCATTTTATAAGTACATGTCCAAAGATGTAACTACCTACATATCGCCATCTATATCTCTACAGAGAGCAAGCTATTGGATGCTCAGCACATGCCATTCTATCGTGGTTGCAGTACCATGGTAGCTCTTAGTCCAGTGGTTCTTAACCTTTACTGCGGCCTGCACCCCTTTGGTTCACAAAATATGTTCTCACCTCCCCCTTCAAAATTATTGAAGTAGGTCAGTTCTTTAAACCTAGATATATTTTTGTTTGTATATTACAGTAACAGTTAAAAATGTATAATGTTAATAAATACATAGGTTTGATGAAACAAAGTAGCTGTACTTACGTGCCTGTGCTTAATTTGTGTTTTTGATGATTGACCTTCTAAAAAAATCTGGCATGTCTCACACTCCCAGAAAGGGCATCTCGCATCCCCAGGGGGTGTGTGCACCCCAGGTTAAGAACCACTGTCTTAGTCTAAGTACAGGAAGATGTTGCAGGTACAGTAAGTACCCAGGCCAGTGAAGGCTAAGTTATTTTTAATAGTGCCTCAATGCTTTTACAGAACTTTTGTTTTTTTAATTCTATTGAAATTTCCTTCATGACATTATTATTTAAAAACATAATGAATCCTCAAGAAACTTCCAGGAAGATATTCTACAAAGCCCTAACAAAACAGATACAACTTCATTCCAACACTCAGAGCTCAGAAAGTCCATCTGATACATGCATGCATATACCAACATAATCTATCTACTCCTCTCTTTCTACACTTTTCTCTTTATCAGAGTTCCACCTGGTAAGACACAATATTGCAGAAGTGATGACACGTGTGAGCTGCTAGCTTGGCCAGCCTTGTGAAGTGTGACAAGCTGAAGTTTATTAAAATTTAACTTTGCTTAACCCATGAACTTGGGCTACTTCCTGCTGCCCCAAGAGGAATGAAAAAAGATCTTATGCTGCATCTCTAATTTGGGGGGCAGTACAAGTTGTTCGGATTCCCATCTGCACATATGGAAGAGCTTCAAAGTGTCAGCTCCAATACTCAATTGATATGTCAACAAATATGTAATGAAATTCACTTTTATTGCTCCTTCAATCCATTTGATTTAGAGAGATTGTAGCAAATAACTCAGGTATTTGAGGCATTATTTGGTTAAAAATGTGCAGAAGTAATTTTCCCCCTTGTGCTATTAAGCATGTGGTTTTCTTTATTCTGAGATCTTACTTTGCCTGTGCATATGTGTACCCATATATCTATCCATGTGTATAAGGAAACCATACACAATAGCAAAATAACCTTACTTACTGATGAAGCTGAGTTTAAAATTTACAGGGTATAACCTTTTTTTTGCTGAAAGAATAATTTTAAAACAGTTCCATATAGTTAATGTAGTGTTTGGCCTTCCATTAAAAAGATACCATTAAACTAGTCACAGAAACACTAGCAAGTGAGTAAATGTTTAAACCACAAATCTCCCTGAACTCCTATGGGAAGTGGGGAGGGGGGCTATACCAGTTCCAAAATGGCAAGATCATATATCAGAGGTGAATAATAATGTGGAAAAATATGTTTTGATGAATAACACAAACTGGGTAGGGGGGAGAGAGGATGTGGGGGATGGGAAAGCCTAAAGCCATAGAGAGATGGAGATTTCTTTAAGTTTAAAGGTGACCCTCTTTACTAGAGTAGAATATTTTTAAATAACATTGAGAAAGAAAGAAAGAAAGAAAGAAAGAAGAAAGAAAGAAAGAAAGAAAGAAGCGGAGCAGGGAGGAAAAATCCTGAATTTAGCTATGCAAATTAGCCCTCAATGAAACTGCATGCACAAAGCGAGACTGTATGTTCCATGCACTAGACAGTTAAAAATTTGAACATAAGGTAGCATTTCCTTTATCATATCCCATAAAAATAGCAATTTGCTAAAGCCCTTGTAGCACAGTATGGAAGGTGGTGTATTTTACTGATAATGTAGAGATGACAGATAGTCCTATACTAGGAGGTTTCAATGGAGCCTTGCTGTATAGCATAATAAATTGTGAGGAGCAGAAACAGAGGACAGTGCAGGCGCTGCTCCACCTCCAGTAGCCAAATAATTCAGCCCCGGCTCAGTAATTATGCTGTGTGAAAATATGGGATTAATTAGATTGGTACACTAACACACTGTAGTCTCATTAAAGGCTGAACAGCATTTTCATAGATACTGCCACTTGAATAGGGCTGCTGCTAATGTGAAAAGACAAAGTCTCCTCTTTTCACACTCCTTGCTTGTTATCTTACTTAAGGCCACTTAAGCAAACTTCCACAGGCAGCCTGGCAGAAAGCTCTTTGTTGGATTTATTTAATTGTTTCACCTGGATTGAGGAGGGGGGGAAAAAGGGGGGAAAAGCCCGGGAGAGGGGAAAGCTAACATTTGAAATAAAAACAGATTCTCTCATTAAAACCAACCACATTCGTTTTTAAGCTGGGTAAGACGGAAGAGGGAGAGATACAAATTGTCCCCCATTGTAACCCTCAAGTGTCTGATTTCAATTTAATGGTTTAGACACTTGAATGCATTTTTTTCCCCTCCCCATCAGATCGACTGGGTGAATGTGAATCCAGCATTAGTGCCACAGTCAAATTAAGATGTACTGGATAAGACCTGTATCTTTTGAACTGAGAGGTGATTAGCAAAGCCAAATGATATAATTTATGCTAAACAGTTACCATTTCAAATTCTTTTATCAGCTGCAAAACACCTCCTCCTGGTTATTTGGATCTACTGAAAAGGTCTGAGTCACCCAGTGAGTACAAATGTTACTACACTTACAATTATATCCCTGTGGCTCATTACAAACAGCTCCAGAATATCTGACATAGGACAATGGTGCTCCAAAGACAATACAATCATCATCATTAGAATAAAGCACCTGGCATAAAATTGATACAGCAAGAAAAGGGAGGTTATAGCTCAACTTCAATTATACAAGTAAATCTTTTTGTAAGCTCCTTTCACTTCCCCTTCTCACCTACACACTCTGTTTCCTCATATGAGCAGGTGTGTGACAAACTGTCCCTGTCGTACCTTTGCTGACATTCCTACAGGTACCACGCTGGGATTCGGGAGACACAGCCCTCCCTGCCTGCAGCTCGTGGATCAAAATGACACTTGGTCAGTACCAGAACTCTGGAGTCTAACATAGTTGCATTGCTCTTCTATCTAAATATGAACAATAAGGCCCAACAAATTCCACACTGACAGCTTAATCACTGCTTTGCAGCTACATATTTCTTTGGTGCATGGACTCTTTTTTACATTTGGTTCTGCGTGTTAATGTATGCTCAGAGGACTAGCAAGAGAGCTCAGGAATTGACTTGCATATCATGTGGCTTTCTGTCTTCTAACAGGGAACTGATTTGGTGCTTATCTGGTTTCATTCTAGATAAAATGTAGGGATACATTTTGTTATCCACTGCAGTGGGAGAAAGACTGCCACAGGGATATTAATATAGAAAGCTTGTCCTTTAAAATTAACAGGCCTCTATAGACCTGCTTCACCCAACTCTCATGAGAACTATTAGAGTACAGGCCTCTCCACAAATATAGGAAGGCACACGAGAGAGAAAGAGAGTGGAGAAGAACAGAATATTCTGATAAGAAAATAACAGCAGTATCTGTGCAGAAATACTGTAGGCTTGAAAATGCCTTTGAAATAAGCAACAGTAATATTCACATCAGAAAAATTTCTGACATTCAATAGACTGAAACCTGCTTTGTGTCTTAACAAAAGTGGGCAACACAGAGCAGAGAGAGGGAGAACTGAAGTGAAGGCTGACATGAAACAAGTCAGTTTGCAGAAAGCTCTAAGGTTAGCATCATCAGCAAAGGAAAAAAATGATTAGCAGTAACAGCAAGAAGTTAAAAAAGAGATTTAAAAGGAGAAAGAAGGAGAGAGAAGGAATGGGGGAGAGAGAGGAAAGGCTTTATTTCTACTTAAGAAAAATAAGAGAGATTCCTAGAAGACATATTTGAATTCTCTGTGCTGCCTTTACTCACAGAAGTTTTATGAATATTTATCTTTCTAGTGGTATTGGGAAGTGTAAATTCTTTGGCACCAGCATTCAAATCTGAGAGCAATTTCTCCTAGCTGTGCTCTTCATATACACTGCTTTTGTGAAGTCTAAAGACAAATGTTTCAATATATAACACACCTCCTGCATACAAGTGCTTTTTAACTAACCTGTTTCAATTCAGGGCTTGTCTACATACAGTTTTCGGATTGCTTTAACTGTATCAATTTAGAAATTTACATTCAGACTCAGGATCCCAAGTTTCTAAGTCACTTTTGAAAACAGGACCTTTTCTCCTATGTCAATTAGATGCTTTTTGAAAATTGTACCCCAAATAGGGTGATCATACTTCCCAAAGGGAAAATCGGACACCACGTGGGGCTAGGGGGAGGGCTCCCTGCACTGCCTCCCAGCACAGGGCTGGCCCAAGCTGCTTGCCTGAGCCCTGCTCCCTACTCCGCAGGGCTGGCCTGAGTTGCTCACCCGAGCCCTGCCTGCCTCCCTCCTCTCCCCTGCCACAGAATGAGGCTGGAGCTGGCATCGCTGCGAGGCTGGAGTGACACCGCTGCTTGCTCAAGCCCTGCCTGCCCCTTGCCTGAGACCTGCTTCCCTCCTCACCCCCCTGCATGGGGCTGGCATCACTGCTTGTCCTCCTCTGCACTTTGACAAAATGGGTATTTGTTCCATTTGCTTTTTCCAACTTGATCAGTTTGCAAGCGCAAATGAGACAAATGCCCACTTTTGCCAGAAAAGTGAGAACAGCTGGGACAGGGCTTAAAAAAGGGACTGTCCCAGCCAAAATAGGATGTTAGGTCACCCTAACCCCACAGGGAGTAAATTGGGGGGCTCATTCTGGGATGCGGAAGGAGTTTCCATTCAGCAAAACTGCATTGTAATCAGGGAGACCTTGTTCTTTTTGGTTAGAGCCAGTGCTTAATTTGTAATGAAAGAGGTGCCAGAGCTCAAGAAATTAGGTGCCGGGGCTCAAACATTTTCTTACATTCATAACTGATGCAGCAAGCTCAGAGATGCTGGGGCTAAGAACTGCCAAGCCTAGAAGTGCCAGGGTCGGCTCAGCCCTAGCGAGACCCGGCACAAATTAAGCACTGGTCAGAGCATTTAAAAGCACTTCTGTGGAGTTATCCTGAGGGATATAAAAAAGCTGTTCCTGGGAAAGTACTCTGGGTGCTAGGCTGCTTTTTAAATGTACCCTCTGGATTACAGCCGTATTAACATTGTAACATCTCTATATTCCATCTCTGCTGGATTAATATGAAACAGTATAATGGTCTTGAAGTATCATGTCAAATATTCAGTTATTAATGTCTCCACTCTGCAGATTGACATGATATGGTGCTACACAAGGGCTCTGAAAGAGGTGCTATGCTGTATAACACTGAGTCAAGGATTGTATATCAGTAATGCTTTCAGACACCTCCATTTCAAACCAGGCAGCTTCTCTAGCGTTTCGAGGATGCTGATGCTAAAGATTACAGTGGTGGTGCCTAGAACCCAATAGGGAAGTACAATAATCTCATATTGAACAAAAATATATGTAATTTATTTGTGCTATATAAAGCACATATTTTACATATTGGACTTAGAAGAGCTCTCTGTAACGACTCATAGATATTGATTAATATGAAAGCTGCTCCTTGCACATATGACATTCTGCATACACATGTAACGGACTTCAAAATATGCCATTCTCTCTGTGTAAATGAAACAGACTCCTTTCCACATGGTATGAAACAGGTACATATATTCCTCTTTTGCATTGCTGAGGTGAGTATGATCTGCTATTTTAAATGTTAGTTCCCTATAAAACAGTGAATTTGATTTTCATGAATATGAAAGGTGAATAACATTGGTATTAGCCAAGCACAGCAAATAGGAGGGTGTTCAGCACCCACGGGCTGGGGCGACACCTGCACTTCATCCCCAAGTCCCATCCCTACTTGGCCTCTTCCCCCGTGGCCCCGCCCATGCTGTTCCTCTTCCCACCCCCGCTTCGCTTCTTGCCCCGAGGCCCCCACTGCTTGCTCCTGTCAGCCCCTTCCCCCTGTCACTCGCCCTTAAGGCAGGAAGGCAGGGCCGCCCAGAGGATTCAGGGGGCCTGGGGCAAAGCAATTTCAGGGGCCCCTTCCATAAAAAAAGTTGCAAAACTATAGAATATTATATTCTTGTGGGGGTCCAGGGCCTGGGGCAAATTGCCCCATTCGCCCTCCCCGGGCAGCCCTGCAGGAGGGGGCAGAAAGGAGTGAAAGGCAGGTGGGATGCACATGGGAGAGGGGGCAGAGAGGAGCGAGCAGTGGGTGGGCAGGTGGAGGGAGCCTCAGGGGAAGGGCAGAGAAGAGCAGGCAGGAGGCACTCGGGGGAGGGGGGCAGAGCTGGGATGGGAAGAGGCAGAGCAGGGAAGGGGCCTCAGGGGAAAAGGCCAAGTGGGGGCAGGGCTTTGGGGCACAGCAGGGATAGAGCACCCATCAGCAAAAACAAAAGTTAGTTCCTGTGAATCACTCCCAAGAGCAGAGTAGGTTTATGAGATACATAAAGAAGGACTGCGATGTGACCACAAAACTTGTCTCCACCTGTGATCTAACATTGCATTTGATTCAAGTGTAATTCTTTTGACAGCAGCAGATCCCAGCAACAAGGGCTGGGGTCCGTCTGTTTAGGGGTCCTTTTGTAAAATAAAAGAAACTATAGCTTGAGACACCTCCCAGAGCCACACTCTTACTTCTGGCTCTAGCAAATTAATGTACAACCTCCCTGGCCACCTTTCTAGGTGGTTCATCCCCACTCACAAGCACTGAGGATACATCTACACTGCAGTGTAAGCCCAGAATGAACAGAACTTGAGTTAGCAAAACCTGGATTTGTTAACTTAGGGCTTTAGTGTCTACACTCATTTGCAACTCCAGGTTAGGAATTGTTGAACCCTGGGTCCCACCCAGGATCAGATTTACGCCTTACAAGCCCCTAGGCACAGTATCTTCAGCGCCTCCCATCCCCCGACTTGCCCCCACCACCCACTGCCCCACATAGACCTCTCTCACTGCCCGGCACCCTCCTCAACCTCTCACTGCCCAGAGCCCCCTCTCCCCCCAGAGACTCACTCTGCCATGCCCTGCCCCCTGGCAACATTCACTGGCCCGTCTGGGAGGTGGCTGAGCCCACAGTGCAGCCAGGGCCAGTCAAGGATTGCTCTGGCCCCTCAGGAGCAGCGCAATCAGCCAGGTTGGAGCAGGAGTGGTGCCTGCCTAGGCTGGGCTCCTTCAGGACCCACTTGCCCAGCAGGGCCCCCTGTGTTGGACTGCTGAGCTCTTCGTTTGCTACAAGGTCTGCTTCACCTTCTCTGCTGGCAGGAGTGGTCCAGCAGGGCTGCGTGGTGCCATCCCCTCTCAACCGGCCCCACCCTCTGCGGGACCGGAGTGGCAAACTGAATATTTTTTAGCGCACAGCTGGGCCACCCGCAGTTGTGTGCTAATTGGGTCACATGTGGCCCATGAGTTGAGAACCACAGGGGTATGAATTGACTTTTTAACTTTTAACCGACGTTTAACTTTTAGGCACCCCTAGAACACTAGGGAGGGGCCACTAGGCATGTCCCTACTGTGCCTAATTGGAAATCTGGCCCTGGTCCCAACCCTGGGCTCTAGCATCTTCACTGTATCATGAGGGCAGCACCAGTCCAACCACCCATATTCCAGACTTCCTAGCAACCTCCCGAAATATGGCCGCTCTAGCATTTCATTCACGGTGCAGCATGTGAAAACCTGACTATTTACTGTTCAGAGGACAAAGAAAGTCAGCTCGGGGGATTGTAAAAACTTTTTGGTGGACTCCCAGAGCATGAGTCCCATTGGGGCTGTGTCTATACTGCAAAGCAATAGAGCTTGAACCTTGGGTCCCAGCTTGATTGAGGCTCAGATCCTCCACATCTGTGTGATCCTGGGACCCCGGTCCAAGCCCTGGGTTCGCATGATTTGTGTGTAGATGGAAGGAGGATTAGGATTGAGCCTGAGTTCTAACCACTTACACTGCAGTGTAGACATACCCTCAGATATACCCTCCTTGGAGATATGAAATCACAGGTATCTTTGATTTGTGGAAAAGGGAAAAAGAAACATAACAATCACTTAAAATATATATGGAGATATACCTATCTCATAGAAATGGAAGGGACCTTGAAAGGTCATTGAGTCCAGCCCCCCTGCCTTCACTAGCAGGACCAAGTACTGATTTTGCCCCAGATCCTTAAGTGGCTCACTCAGTGATTGAACTCACAACCCTGGGTTTAGCAGGCCAATGCTCAAACCACTAAGCTACCCCTTCCCCCTTATTAACATACAATAAAGTGAGAAAAGTGTATCAGGACTGTTGCCAATCCAACAGCTCTAATGTATTAATTGTCCAACTTGTTGAAGTCCAAGACTTGTTTCAGTCCAGGACAACTGTCCAACTTGTTGAGGTCCAGCAATCCCAATCCACCTAAACTCCCATTCGCAGGTCCAGTTAGACTCAGTGGTAGTCAGGGGTTGATTTTCCTCTTCCCATCTGATACAGTTCAATGAAGTCCACACTAGCAGGCCCAGCTCCGATGTACAGCTACCTTGTGCACTTTTGTGACACCAGCTCTGCTAGTGCTGATCCAGTGACACTGGAACAGGTTTAGACAAAACCTGTTCCCTGGGATAGTCTAGTCTAGTCTCTGAACCAGAACCCTACACCTTCTCTTGATCTGTTCCCAAACCAGAGTCTACTGCCTATAAAGTCTGGGTGTCCCACTTACTCCAAGACTCATCTTACATAATTCCCATACTTTTTCATGAGTACAGTCACAGCAACTCATAAACTCATAGACTCATAGACTCTAGGACTGGAAGGGACCTCGAGAGGTCATCGAGTCCAGTCCCCTGCCCTCATGGCAGGACCAAATACTGTCTAGACCATCCCTAATAGACATTTATCTAACCTACTCTTAAATATCTCCAGAGATGGAGATTCCACAACTTCCCTAGGCAATCTATTCCAGTGTTTAACTACCTTGACAGTTAGGAACTTTTTCCTAATGTCCAACCTAAATCTCCTTTGCTGCAGTTTAAGCCCATTGCTTCTTGCAACAATCCATTTTAATTTGTACCGTCAGGTGCGTGAATTAAGACAGCCATTGCTGCATATTATTACCACTATCACCGAAAATGGAAGCAACATGGAATGTGTCTACAGAAAAAAAGCAGTCTATAATGTTGTAGTCCTAATGACTTTGCTCTATGGGTGCCAAAAACAGACCTGGTATCAATGGGTACATTAAAAATCTTGACAGTTTCAATTTGCAACACCTATGACAATTGCTGGACATCAAATTGGGATCTGCACCCAACTGAGATAACCTGTCCGTGTAATTCATATCCCTGAAACCCATCTATCAAAACAAGTGTTATATTCCAAATTAAGGTACAGCAATTATAAGTGTGGCGGGCAGATGAAACACTTCAAAGACACTCAAACAACATCTGCGCAAAATGAATATGTCTGACTTGACCTTTGAACAACTGGCCATTGATCAAACTGCAGGGTACCACAAAGGTGGATGTCTAAGATTTTGAGAAGAATTGCGTTGAGCAGCTGGAAGCACAGTGCCAGGCACAGATCAACAGGCAGCTCAATCAACACAACTAGGCAAATGGCTCTGTGACCAACACAGTAAATGTTCTTCCCAAATTGATCTATGGAGTGACGCGAAGATCCATTAGCACAAATTATGAATGTCAACATTGTCTTCAAAATCGAGGTGACTAGCATCATATAGCATCCAATCAGACCATACGCAAATTTCAACTAAAGCAAGCAACAAAACACTATATGTAGAACTTAATGTTTCATGTATGTAAGTCTGGCCAAAAATGGCTTTTCCTCTTCTCCCCTATAGAGGGAGCAGAGAGCTCCATCCCTCTAAATCTTCTAGCTCTGGAGATTACACAAGCATATAGTTATGAAAGAATAGTGCACTAAGCCATGATGCTGCAAAACACTTGGCTCCAATGGCACTATTCATATGCTTAAATGCAATATTGATAAACCAACAAAAGAAAATGAGTGTAGATTACATGAGCCGTCAACTCCATCCTTCTCTGACTCCGTGGGGTCTATCTGAACAGAGAAATCAAATTAAAAATGCCAGAATGCCCTCTCTTCGAGTCCAAGGGGAGGATATATCCATCTCAATATTGTCAGATGGTATGTATAGGGAGATAATGTATTGTTATGTAACCTCCAACATTTGAGAGGGAGAAACTTCAAATAGGCATAAGCAAAAGCATACAACTTGAGGATGGGAGGGGTGCACTAGAGTCCCACAAACCTTCTAGTCAACACATTTTTAAACTTGGAAAATAGAAAATAATAGTAGGGAATCCAATACCACAGTCTGTTGCTAACCTGAAAAAACAGGTGCCACCGAAATAGAATCAATTGGACCCAGAATATAACAACAACTACTAATTCATATAGCATTTTTCATTGGTAGATTTCAAAACACTTTACAAAGAATGACAGTATTATCATCTTTATTTTACAAATGGAGAAACTGAGGCACAGAGTGGTGAAGTGACTTGTTCAAGGTCCCACAGTAGGTCAGGAATAAAACCCAAGTCCTCTCCTGAGTCCCAGTCCAGTGCTGTATCCATGAGGCAAAACTGCCTCCCATAATGAATGAAATAAACTAAAGGAACATTGTCAGTTGAAAAATGACACAGGCCTGATTTTCAAAGGCGTTGAACACCCAGAGCTCCCCTTGACTTCTGCTGGAGTGGTCAGTGCTTATGGAATTGGGATCATATTGGTTTAAAGATAATTGGTGATATCCTAGCTCCATTAAAGTCAATAATTTTGGCAGCAACCTCAAAGCAGCCAGAATTCCACCCAAAATTCCTTACTCATGCTACTAATGCCACCTTTGATTATTAAAAAGGAAAGAATGGCAAAGTATCATTTTCTCTCTCACTTAGGCTGTCTGTTTCTGTTTTGCACTTCACCTGAGGCCCAATTCTGCCATCTGGAGGGGAAAAATGGGTGTTTGGCTTGGATAATAAAAATAGATTGGTTATTTCCAACTTTCTTCTTGTAGTTACTAATCAACATCTCTTTCAGATTTTCATGCGTTAGCATGACGGTATTTGAGACATAAACAAGGTAAGGCAATGTTTGTTTGAAATGGGTATCCAATGGCATTTTTTTTTATAATTATGGAATTGTTGATATTTCTCTCACATTATCTAAAAACATGTTTTTCTAAAAAACTAAATCTGAGGGCCAAATTTGACTTGGCACTGTCCCTTTGAGTTCATGAGAGAGTATTACCTATGAATTGCTCCTTGAGTAGTCATGGCATCATCTTACAGGACTGAACCACAGAAGTAATCTTCACATAAGCCAGACCACTAATATCAATGGGGTTTCACCAAGGTAGCTTAGTGCAGAACATGCCCCCATGTGGCTTAGTAGTGCAGCTATAATTACAGATGGGAGTTATTGAAGTACCTTATTCACCTGGCTGTCACTACTATCTACAATAGCCATACTATGCATGGCTTGTATAATTTTATATTACTCCTTCTAGACACACTGAGCCAAATTAATCCCTGCCATAAGTGATCTGAGTGTATTTACACAACAGATGAATTTGGCTCACTGACTCAAAAAGGCATTGCTCTTGGACATGATGGCACAAGGTTGATCAGTCAACATTTACTCACATTTGGCAAGGGCCTCTTTAGGGAGCAGAAGTTCCTGGAGCAATGCCAATCAAGGTGGCCATGCACATCAGGGCAGAGATAAATCAGGTTAACAAAATATTCACCTTAGTGAGAGGCTTTATGAAACCACTGCATGGAGAAAAAAAAGCCACCATTCTCAGTGTCTGTTCAGAAATTATAATACTGTATTTTGTGTGTGCAAAGCAATAAATAATAAACAATTGTCTAGTCTGCCAGGAGTTATGCTGAGCTGAATGTGTGGGTGGGGAGGTAGGGGTGTCTCTCTCTACCCCTCACCCTAAATTATTAATATTTCTTTATAAGGTTTTGCTATCATCTTCCTCTTTAAAGCCATTTAAAACAATAGTAGGAAAGCTGGAGACTGGCTCTAACTGGAAGCTAATGCAGTTTACATGTAGCAGGCATCTAATATCATGTTATTTATTCCCATAGATCTGTTTATTTTGTTTTCAATTTACCAAACCCTGTGATACATTCCCAAAGGTGCCTTGTTGTGCAATACATTGCACACTGTAAGATATTCAGTCTAATTCACTCTTTGTTTTGTTTCAGTTCAGTTGCATGAGGGCACAAATATGTCTGTGTTATATCTTCTTCTGTGACTGATGTTGCAGACTATTGCCATAGGGTTTTGTGAAATGGGATCTTAGTTAATCTAGGGCATTGTCTTTGTAGTGCTAAATTCCTATTTGCAAACATAATGTTCTGGCATTGATGGAACATGGGAACCTCAGTGATTTAAAAAAAAAAGACCGTTATGTATGTGTTTTTAATAAACTTCAATTCTAAAGATTTTTTTCTACTATAGATTTGGTCTGTGAGATGTTTATAACATATTGCAACATGTCACATTGACGTCTTTAGCCAGTTAAGCCAAATATTCATAAATCCCATGTGCCCAAACATAAAATGTACAATGCTAAGTAGAAAAGTACCTGATATTTTTAAAGCATTCAGCGAAATGTATTTATAGTCTTTAAGTGTGCACACACACACACACGCACACGCACACACACACACACACACACAGAGAACCGATTTTGAACAAATTGCCTCTTCATAGCTTTTCCTCAGCCAGGAAAGATGGTATCATTTAGAAATCAATGGACTTCCTTTGCACTTTGTTGAAAGCTCTCATGTTTTCATTTTTCTTTTATTTCAGAAACGTGTTGTTGCTCAGTACATTGAGAGTTCCTTGTCTGAGGAACTATTACAGGCTCAGAAATTTCAAATTGGCTGATATCACAAGCTGCAATACTCAGAGACTTTGATATAAACAGGATTCGGGGAGAGATGTGATGAGATCATGTGCAAATAAAGACATGGTTCAGATTCATTAATAAAACACTCCTTTGCTAGTGGTCATTCGGCCGATTGATCTCAATTACTGCAGTTTTTATTTGGAGCAACCGAATAGAGTGTAAGAAAGACAAGGCGGGTGAGGTGATATCTTTTATTGGAACAACTTCAGTTGGTGGGAGAGACAAACTTTCGAGCTTACACAGAGCTCTTCTTCAGGTCTGGGAATGTATTCAGAGTGTCACAGCTAAATACAAGATGGAACAGATTGTTTAGCATAGGTAGTTAACACATATTTCAAAAGGCTATTCAAGGTGAAGTGGCTCGTTAACACCTCTCCAGTCATAGGGGGAAAGGGAAAAAAGGATGGGGGACTGATTAAGTGGGTTATAGATTGATGTAATAAGGCATAAATCCAGTGCCTCTATTCAGTCCATGATTCTTAGTGTCTAGCAAAGTTATGAATTTAAGCTCCCAGGCTTGTCTTTTGAAAGTGTTGCACAAGTTTCCTTTGAAGATGAGGAGAGGTCAGATATAAAGTGATCCGTTTGTGAAAAGTGTTCACCACAGGTGACATGGTGTTTTTGTCTTTTATCATTTTTTCTGTGTGAGTTCATTCAAGAGCATAGTGATTATCTGGTTTCATCCACATAGTTATTATTGGGGCATTTAGTGCATTGGATGAAATACATACCACGTTGTGATAGGCATGTGTAGGACCCATGAATCTTGAAAGGTGTTTTGGGGGAGGGGCATTGACTATTATTGCAATGGAGCTGTCTGTTTTGCATCTCTTCTTGTGCCAGGGTCTGGTGCTCCTTTGAGTTGGTGTGTTCTGGTCTGTGGGAAGCTTGCTTTTGAAGATAAGCTTGTCAGCTTGGAGAGGTTGGGGATTGTTTGAAGGTCAGAAGAGGGGGTTCATAAAAGATTTTTTCATGATGTAGTTCCCGTTGAGTATGGTGGTAATTGTTTGATGATACCACATATGGATTCCAGTGCGGGGTGTTAGGTGACAGGTAGGAGTGTGAGGTTAGAAGGGGTTTTATTTCTGTATTGAAGCATGTTCTCTCAGGGTATTTGGGTGGCCCATTCCATGATGTGATCTACTTCTCTGGTGGATTATCCTTGTTTGGTGAAGGTAGTTTTAAGTGTATTAAGGTGTATATCCCAGATTTTCTCCTCGGAACATATTGTGTGGTATCTGAGTGCCTGGCTGTAGATAACAGATTTCTTGATATGTTTGGGGTGGCTACTGGATCTCTGAAGGTAGAGGTGTTGATCTGCGAGTTTCTTGTATATGGTTGTCTCTAGGGTTCCATTGTTGAAGCTGATCGTGGAGTTCCCGTATGATGTTGATACTGCAGAGTTTCTGGAGGAAGTCGGTTGTGTCCTGGAGGAAGCCAGCCCTTTGTGTGGTGAATGGTTTGAGGATGGTTTCTATGAGTCCCGATATTCCTTCAATAAGAGTGCCGTGGCCAGATATGATGGGGTCTGTCTGGGTTCCCTTGTTTGTGTATCTTGGGAAGCATGTAGAAGGTCCCTGGGATGGGTTCATGGGGATGAGTTGTAGAGTTTGTCTTGAAATTGTTTGGGGAAGGATTTAATGATATCCTTAACTTCCTGCGTAAATTGTGTTGTGGGGTCTTCTCTGAGTTCTTTATAGTAGGTGGTATTGGAGATTTGTCAGTTGACCTTGTTATCATTGTCTTCGCAGTTAAAGATGACAATGGCGCCCTCTTTGTCTGCTGGACCAGAATGTAGTTATGCTAGGCTACAACCAACATGAGATAAGAATCAAGTCCATTGTATTTACTGGGTGGCCCCTACAAAAATCAGACTCTTGCTTATGATGGGTATGTTTCCATAACAGCAATTAAAATGGTTTAATCTTCACTTCAGCGAGCTTTCAGAATGATTATCAGAAAGGCTTTCTTAAGGAAACTGCTTGGAAGAAAACCCACCCAGATCTCATGTACATCCACATGTTTTCAAATGTGCACATATTACTCTGCGGTGAAGAGAAACTAAGTTTTACTCTTAATTACCAATGAAAATTCATTGCACAACTGGATGGCTTCCAATCATCAGTTTGCGCTGCAACAAACTGTATCTCTCTGGCAAGTACAGCCAAAGAAGCACTTGTGAGCTGCCACTTTCCCTATAGGTTAACTCCTACTCATGAGGCTGAATGTACCTGTTTGGGTTGCAACTGAGAAAGAGCTTTCAACAATTGGCCTCAAAAAGTGGGGAGGGGGAGGTTGTTTGTTTTTTTTGTTTTTTTTTACAAAAAGTACAAACACAAAAATCAACCCACTATGGAATCAATGAGAAAATTGAACTTTTGCAAATCAGGAGTGGCAGAAGCAAAAGGCAATATTCAGAATGAGATGAGTGTGACGGGATCCCACTGGTACAACCTGGAACTGTAAGACTGCTGTGCCCCCTTAACTCTCCAGCCTGTCTCTCATGATGCTTTACTAGTGACATGCACCAAATCTCTCCAGGGCCTGTGATCACTCAGTCAGCAACATGCTGGGACACACCCAGCTAAGTTGAATGGCTCTTTAAGCCACTCATGAACTATACAGAGCGAGACACCAGCAATCCCCCCCACCCCCCAGCCTTCCACCCAGAAATACATAATCTTTCACAGCTCAAGACCTCCTCTTGAATAAAGCAAGCTTATTAACTAGTTCACCACTTTGTCAAAAGATAGTGGCCATGCACCAGCTTTTGTAATCTGAGCAGATTCCCCAAGCACTTTAGACAAACTCACTGGTAAAGATAAAACATTAAAATGAGTTTATGGACTACAGAAAGATAGATGTTAAGTGATTATAAGTGGGCAGCTCCCAAGCTCAGAATGTATTTCAATAACAACCATATTGCAAAATCTCATACACAATAACAATACACGTCTTGACAGAACAATGAGTTTCAGCAGATTATGACCTTTCATAAGGCATGCTTTGTATGACATATTGCAACCATATAAAAATGGTGAGTATGAGGGTTACAGGATGCTACTTTGAGGTACAGGGCATCATAATCAGTTATTATTACTAGTATTGCAGTAGCACTTAGAAGGAGAGGTTACTTATCTTGTACAGGAACTGGAATTCTTTGAGATGTTTTGTCCCCATAGATGCTCCATGTCTCAGGAGGTGCGTGTGCCATGCACTCTTGATTGACGCTTTTGTCAGCCATGTCTGCAGGTCCACACATGCACCGTACACATCCCTGTGCTCTGGTATGAGGGCATTTGAGGCAGACATGATGGTGACATGAGGACAGACAGAAGCCTGGAATTAAGTGGCAGGCTGCAACTTTTATTAAACTGCCAAAAGAGGCTTCACATTGTCCTCGCTCCAAGTTAAATCCTGGAAGCTGAGGAATACTGGCCAATCAGCAGCCCTTCCCTCCCAGAGCTGGCCAATGGGTGCCAGAGACTCTGGGGGGGAGGAGCTACCTGGTGTACCTCAGCAAGTGTCTCCCTCCATAGATACTGACTCTGTGGGTGCTCCAGGGCTGGAGCACTCATGGGGAAAAATTTGTGGGTGCTCTGCACCCACCAACAGCCAAGCTCCCCCCCCCGCCCCACCTCCTCCTCCCCCCCAAGCACACCACGTCCCCGCTCCTTCACCTAACTCCCAGCACTTCCCGCCCAGCCACCACCAAACAGCTGTTTGGCAGCATTAGCACGCTCTGGGGGGGAGGAGTGGGAATGTGGTGCGCGCAGGGGAAGAGGTGGGTCGAGGGAGGGGATCTGGGGAAGGAGTTGGAATATTGGCAGTGGGGCAGAGTTGGGGTGGGGACTTTGGGAAAGGGGTTAGAATGGGGGTGGGGCCTCACGGCAGGAATGGAGTGGGGGCAGGGACGGGGGCAGAAAGGGGCTCAAGCACCCAGGGGAAAGAGGGGAAGTCGGTGCCTATGTCTTCCTCTCTCACTGTTGTGATTGTCCCCCTTTACTGTTGGCCCCATCAAGTTCCCCCACCCATTGAGACAGGTGGGTGGCATATAGGCAGGGGCAAACCCGCAGCCACTCCAGTTCCTGCTCAGTCAGGAAGTCCAAAGAGAATGACTCTGAAGCAGAGGGGAAGGACTGAGGGTAGAGGATTACCTGAGGCAAAACATCTCAAGGAACTTCAGTTACTGCCTAATGTAAGCGAACTTTCTTTCTGCTTTGGGTTGTGTCCCTATGGGTGCTCCTTGTCAGGAGAGCCCCAAGCAGTACCATGTATACAGAGGAGAGTTTTGAGGAGGCGGATTCAGCATGGACTGTAGAACAGTCTCATCTCTAGTGCAGCTCTAGAAGCACACACAATAGCATAGTTCTGGGAAAACATGTGTATCAAATACCAGGTTGCAGCCTTGCAAATGTCCAAAGATTAAATATGTTCTTCAGTAAATCCACAGAGGTAGACTGGTGGAAAGTGCAATCACCCTAGCTGGGGGTTGTGCTGCTGAGGCTGTGTAGCATGTCAGGATGCACCCCAAAACTGATATTTACAGATTTTGGGTGGAAATTGGATGCATTTTCATTCTTTCCATGATGGAAGTAAAAACTGTTGGAGAACCCCTGAAGGACTTCGTCCTACTGAGGTAAAAGATAAGAGGTCAACTTATATCCAGTGTGTGGAGACCAGCATCCTCTCTCAAGAAACGAGGCTTGGGGCAAAACACTGGTAGATTCATGTCCTGATTAATGTGAAAATCTGATGAAACTGTAGGTAGGAAGCAAGAAGGGGGACGTAATGTCACATTGCTGTGAGAGAACACCATGTATTCTCTTCTACTTCTCCTACGCTTTTGGCTGAGGTGATGGCTTTGAGGAACAAGGTCTTAAAGGTCAAACAAGAGGTGAGGCAGGTGCAGTCACAGGAGCTGATAGATGGTGGGACAGAAGTGGGACTCAGACCCCATCGGTCTCAAGAATGCTTTAAAAGAAGCACATCCAATCGATCCTCCCTCAGCTTTTTGGATCTGATCTTTCTAGATCTTTGAAACTGGAGCAAATCTTGGACTTGGATTAGACATGAAACTCTCTAAGGCAGTGGTGGCAGCTGGAATGCCTGTTGCTGAGGAGGAAGGGTTTGTGGCAGGTCTGGAAATATTTGAAGTTTAGGATCTTAAACATAATCTGTGAGGAAAGGCTGCAAATGGAGAGGGCGCCAAGTGGAACACAGGCCTAGACTGGGCAAAAATGAGACTTTTTAAGTTGCTTATAACTGTGAAACTTCAATTGTTTAGGTTGAAATTTTCATGACAGATATCTGCCCCAGACTGATTTTTTAGAAGCTTTCAACTAAAACAGTTCAGCTGTTTCCAAAGACAAAACTATGAGAAAACTATTCTGGTTGTATTTCTTTTGAGAAGCATCCCATGCTTTGGAGAAAGTATGTCAAATTTGGTAGAGAGGTGGCCTTTGTGTGAGAAATGTGCCCTTTACCATCCTCATAAAAATTTGGTTGTCTTTAGCCAAGTTACAACCTTTTGAAAAATTGCATTTCTCATATGCTCAGTAGCGACTTGATAAATTCTTCACAGAGTCCATCTTTATTGAATAAGCCCCTTCCCTTCATAGCTCCTATAGCTCCTCCTGAGGGAGGGATAGCTCAGTGGTTTGAGCATTAGCCTGCTAAACCCAGCGTTGTGAGTTCAATCCTTGAGGGGGCCATTTGGGGCAAAAATCTGTCTGGGGACTGGCCCTGCTTTGAGCAGGGGGTTGGACTAGGTGATGTCCTGAGATCCCTTCCAACTCTGATATTCCATGATTCTACGTGCCAACAGCACAGTGCACACACTATCCCTAGGGAGAAAGGTGAGAAGCCAGACTCTTCCTGTAATGGCTGCTGGGCCCACTGTGGTGCCAGGCACCAGAACTGAGAGCAGGGAGTCTGTCTGTCAGTGCCCCCTGCTGGCATCCAGTCAGAGCAGAGAGTGAAGCTGCCTGACTGGAATACAGAGGAGACAAGAGCTGGACCTGGGTAGGGCAGGAGAGTAGATTGTGACAAGGAGCTTGGGGGGCAGGGAGAACAGGACTGGGAGCTAGTCACAGGGGAGGAACTAGGAGTGGGACTGGCTGAGTAAAGAGACTAGGACTGGGAGCCATTGGGCAGGGGGATAGGGAGAGACAGACTGGACAAGAAAGCGGGAGACTGGGACAAGGAACTTGTAAGGCAGAGACTGATATTCTATTAGGAGCTTAGGATGGAGGCGGGAGAGTGACTGGGCAAGGAGCCTGGGGTGAGGATGAAGAGCCTGGGGAAGGAGAGTAGGATTGAGTTGAAGCAGGGGTAGGGGATGACTGGGACTGAGGTGTGGAGCCTGGAAAAGGAGACAAGAAGTGGCTGGGCTAGGACACTGGGACTGGGAAGGAAAGCAGGGGAGGGAGGTGATGAGAGAATGGGATGAGAAGTCAGGGGGTGGGGTCAGCAACAGGACTGGGACAGAAACAAGTTGGAGGAGATGGGGCAGAAGAGGCCAAGCTTGGTGGAATGGACAGAAAAGTCTGTGTCCACTAGAGCATATTCCCCTCCAAACTCTGGAATGGAACCCAAGATTTCTGATTCTCAACATTCCTCTTCTGTCAGCAAGTATCTGTGAAAGCCACAGGCCAAGTGTTCCAGCCTTCCCTAGGGCTGGTCCACACAGAGGATGACAATGTATTACTGCTACCAGTTACTCTGTTAACTCAAGTGGCAGAAGTCTATGAGGTTGATCTAAAAGTCCCAACCCTGCTCATGAACCTTGTGGGTGTTGATATGAGGACACATGGTGGAATTCCTGTTTTTTCAGTATGTTTTTTAAAGACTTATGACCCCTTCCTCATTTGATGCAGAAGTTGGAAGGTGTATAGAGAACGAGGCAGGGGACTACAGGAAGAAAAAGGAGGGTCTTAAGCAGTTGAATACTTTGCTGGAGAATTAGATTCTATTCCCATCTCTGTCACAGTGTTCCTATGTGCTTCTAGACAAGTCACTTAAACCAAACTTTTCACATGGGGGTCTCTAATTGTGTGTGCCTCATTTTCCCGCTGTCCATTCTGAGACTGTAGCATTGAATAGGCAGAAGTGCTGAGTACTCCCAGCTGCAACTGAAACCAGTGCTTGAATATATAAAGTGCTATATAATGCTACATAAATCAGGTCCTTGGTGTCTCAAATTGAGCACCAAAGATAGTGTATGCCTTTGACCTTAATCTCACTGTGCCTCAGTTCCACATCTGTAAAATGAGGATAATATCACCACTTCATCTCACAGGGTAGGTTGTGAAAATACATTCATTTGTGAAGCACTCACATATCATACTATAATGATGGACATCATAGAAAAGCCCAGGAGGAAATTATTTTGTCTTCACAGTAGGGTTTGAATAGTGTGCAATAAATAAGGCATGGGGTCACACACTGAACAATGAGGAGAAAACAAAACATGGAATAGCTGTTCCTTCAGTGAGCACTGTCTCTTTGAGCACTGAACAAGGAAGGGGTCCTGTGGAAAAATAGTATGTAATCAGGTAATTAAAGACAGTCTCATGATGCATATGCACAAGGGGACCAAATTAAGGTTTCCACAGGCAACTTCAATTCTGGTATATCCTAACATTTAAGTACTTGACTTTGCAACCTTAATAATATTCTTTTGACATAACTTTATATATACAGAGCAGGACTCCCAGGGACATGGCAAAGTCTAGCAGCATTAGATTCCTCAAAGAGTTGGAGCAGATTTAGGTGGCATGAGAGGAAGGATTGAATACTGGGCCTTATTAACAGGGAGTAGCAGTGACTACTGCTGCATACTCCCACAGAAGCATTCTGCAAGTGAGGCTAAGAACCTCAGTTACTCCACCATGGGCTCGACCTAAAGAATTAGTGAAGCACTTTGGGATTCTGTTGGAAGGAAAGTGCTGTAGAAATATGAATTTGGTTTGCTGTTTCCCTTCCTGGACTTTAAGCTCGTGTAAGGAGCTTTGGGGGAAGGTATGAATTTTCATTTTTAAACCTTGCTCCTCAGGAAGTTACTCTCAGTTACCCAGCCCTGTTACTGATAAGTAACCAGTCTACACCCACATATAGGAGGACTATTACATATGAGGGGAAATAGTTTTTTCCTTCCTGCTTCAAAAGGTCTTGCACTAAGGCTACTAGTAAAGTCAGTGTCCTATGTACAGGGCCGGTGCAACCATTTAGGCAAACTAGGTGGCCGCCTAGGGCGCCTAGTGGTTGAGGGCGCCTAAAAGCCCCCTCAGGCGAGGAGGTGGAGGTGAACTGGGTGGGGGGGTGCACGGAGAAGGTTGCCTGCAATAACGGGGCAGGGGGGCGCACAGAGGAACCGCTCCCTGCCCCAGCTCACCTCCGCTCTGCATCCTCCGCTGAGCACATAGCCCAGCTCTAAGTCTCCTCCAATCAGCACCGCAAGCCTGGGCGGGAAGGAGAATTAGAGCAGCGCCGATGTGCTCAGTGGAGGAGGCGGAACCGAGGTGAGCTGGGGCGGGCTACTTAGGCAGACTTAGTTTCCGCAGGAGGTCTCCCCAGGCAGGGTTAGCTGCCGGGGGAAGGGGGGAAGTCCTCCCGGCAGGGTTAGCTGCTGGGGGGAGAGGAAGTCTCCCCAGGCAGGGTTAGCTGCCGGGGGGGGGGGAAGGGGGAAGTCTCCCCAGACAGGGTTAGTTGCCATGGATGGATGGGGGGGAGAAGGGTTAGCTGTTGCGGTGGGGGGGGGGTAGCTGCTGCGGGGGGGGGCTCCCCAGGTGGGGGCTGAGTTAGCTGCCGTGGGGGGGGGTTTAGCTGGGGGTGGTGCCAGGTGGAAGTTTCGCCTAGGGCATGAAACTTCCTTACACCGGCCCTGCTTATGTACTCTGGCAATTCTCCTTCCCAATGATTCCTGCCTCACAATTATGTGCTAAATCTTGCAACACATTGAAATTTCTGCAGCAGCTTCAAGTATATTCAAAAATAGAGCTTTTTATTGAATTAAATATGAAATGAATAATACAGCCAGTACAGTATCTCTTGTGTTATTCATTTTGATATAAAATTTAACACAAATCTCCATTTTGGAATATTTTCAATCTGTTTACAAATTTTCTCTTGAAAGAGAATACACTGCCTTGGAGAAGTTGTCAGGTGAAAGCTGGATATTTTAACAGCTGATTCGATGGGTATTTGGCACCTGAGAAGATGAAGGAGGCGATTTGGGTTTTGGCTCCAAGGAAGCAGCTCAAGTGGTTAGCACTGGGAAGAGGATACACCTTTTTTTCCCTTGTGTGCAGGAGTGAAAATGATTTAATTTTGAGAGGGTAGGGGACAGTTGAGACCAGCCATCCTACTGCCCACTCTGTCCCAGTATCTGCCACAGCATCCAGGAATGATGGATAAGCACATTAGCTGCTGTTTTTGCTAAGATAATCAGCAATAAAGTAGTTAAGAATGTTGACACTGATGTTACCATAATTAGGTTTCAGAGTTAACACAACAGGGGGATGATTGGAGTAAGTTCACGCCTCCTTTAGAGCTACTGTTTTGGACATTTGCTAATTCAAACACAGGGTACTGCATTAGTTACAGCAACAGATTCTCTCCTGTGCTTATTAGTCAGAAGATGTGGCAGAAGGGAGGGTGGTATTAGGAAGCCAGTTACACAAGTCCCTAATTCTTATATTTCCCCAGCCATAACAGAAACGAGGGCAGCTTAGGGGAAGTCTATGTTGCACCAGCTCATTATGATCCATACGGGACTGTGCTCCACCTTGCCCCCAACAGTGGTGGGAGGGGTTGGTGTATGAGCCCACCCAGCTGGCTTTACATCAGCTTAGAGTTCTCTACTGGGGATCTGCAGGTAGGTACCAACTCTTTGGCATTGCTCAAATAGCACAAAGGGGCTGGAATGGAGGGCATGAATCTTCACAACCGCAGTGTCTAGAAACAACTGTTTGATAAGTAGCCACATCTATGGCATAGGGGAAGTGCCTTCTAAAGCTAATTCCATGCCACAAGGGGTAGTCCAGTAAATCCTTCAATGCATTAGTATTTCACCCCTTGAACCTTGGAGTCAAATTCTATCGGGCTACCAGTGAAAATGAGTTTTGTTATCTGATCTCATTTACTCCAACAGGCCTGTTGCCTAAGTAAGGACTGCAGGAGTTTGCTCCTACTGTTGAGTAGTGGGCATTTGTCCACATCATAAATCCAGCACAGTCTGGGTCACAGTCCACCATGACACAGTTTCTACAGCAGAGTGATCCGCTAGTGGAATTACTGGCTGTGTAGCAGGTCAGGAATGAGAAGCATTGGTAGAACTATGCAGCAAGGCTCCTGTCAGCAACCCCTCAGACTCTGACCAACAATCAGTCCCTCACCTCCAGGAGCACTAAACTCAGCCACCAAATTAAAGAGGCAATAAAAAAAATTGGTGAAGGGAGCAGGGGCATTGTGCCACTTCTAGATGGTGAAATGCACAGATCTGGTCTAGTACAGCTCCCAGGTCAAACTACATTTCACAGATGGACCCCCCCTTTGTTGTGATAAAAACACACCTGGCAATCCTCCAGGTGTTTTCACTTGCTCTGGAAATGTCAGATGCTCCCTCTGTTCCTAAATTTTACTGCTTTGGCCTGCGTATGAGTCCAAGGGAGGCATCTGTGCAGCACGACCCGAGGGCATGTTCAAGATAGGGGTGTCCCTCACAGGCAAGTTAAGATATCCAGATGAACAGAGCAGTAATTGTCTGCGGAATTGTCCTGTTTCAGATCACAGGCACATCTGATCAATACTGTACACAGAATAAGTGGAGGGGGAAAGAAGCAATGCAGAGGAGTTGATGCTCAGATGTCCCTAGCTAGGGAAAATCCTCTTGGAGCTGGGCATCTGTATTTCACAGCTACTGAAACACCAGCAGTTGCCACCATATGCTGAACAGAAAACATGAACTTGTTCCACACTTCCAGTGACAGGAAAATGCAGTGGCAGATTGAAGAGGCTCAGCAGGATTCGGGGGAAATTCCTAACACACTCTCAGCATGAAGAATCCTCTTGCAAAGACCTAGGGCCCGTCTGCAACAGGCCCTTCCCCCACACATGCTGCTGGAACTCTCCCGCATGCACAAGGGGAGAGGTTGGGGTGAGCAGTCTTTTTCTGCATTGTGATTTTGATCTCTTGGGCCCCGTTCATGATGGAAAATCATCTTCAGCTTTCCGTATCCAGGATGTTTACAAGGTCATCATACTAGCCCCATTTTACCCTGTGCTGTTCCAAGCAAGTAGTGCACAATTGAATGCATTTGCAAAACCGCTTTGTTATTTGTGCAAAGTGAGGGGCAGGGAAAGAAAGCCTGATTTTGTGTCTGCCCTCCTGAGTGTGCATTAAGGGAATTGTGCAACCGGGACACCGAGATTGCAAGAGAAATTCCATGGAAAGTAAGTGTAAACAATTAGTAGACCACATGATGATAAATTCCCACTCTACACTCTTCTTTGACAATATCCCTATCTCTCTAGAAGCCAGCTTCACTGAGTGGATGTATTCCCACCTTTTAAGTGCACTCTGCTCGTGTTTTTCCGTTCTTTCTAAGATATTTTCCCTCCCTTTTTGAATAGGGGTTAATTGCAGCTGGGAGGAACACTTATTTTTTTAAAAGCCAATTTTGCCTACAATTCCAAGGGGTTGAGAAATCTGCACAAAGTAATTTAAGGTTGTATGAATACAAGATGGAAAAAGATAGGCACAATATAAATACCTTCTGCACACCTCTCCCCTGTAGGATGTGAATCACTTAGAGAAAAATCTAGAGAGGTAGATCAGATAGAAAAAGAGGGAAACAGGGATAGATTAGATAGATCATCTCCAGGCTACATTTTACTGTATAGGAAAATTCTCTGTGCACTTTTTTTACCTTGGCAAATAAAAAAGGAGGGATAGCTCAGTGGTTTGAGCATTGGCCTGCTAAACCCACGGTTGTGAGTTAATCCTTGAGGGGGCCACTTAGGAATTTGGGGCAAAAATCAGTACTTGGTCCTGCTAGCGAATGCAGGGGGCTGGACTTGATGACCTTTCAAGGTCCCTTCCAGTTCTAGGAGATAGATATATCTCCAATTATTAATAAATTGATTTGGCCAAAAGCTGGACACAAAGTGTTGGCCTTATAAATTAGAATGTCATGTCTTTCTACCTTTGCCAGGCAACTTGTGTGTGATGGGAAGCGGTATAGCCATAGGCACAGCTTTATTACCAATATATAGAAGTCAGGGTAACAGTGAACAATCAAGACCTGGTAGTGCACTAGCTGAGCTGGTACTGGCGGGCACCAGTGAACCTCATACAGAATCCTGTGACTCAAACATGGCTATCAAACCAGTCCTGCAAAAGAGCTGCAAGGCTGGGTATTCTGAGGTAGATCATTGTTTCTCCATGAACTACCTTTTCTCATGCT
The DNA here is from genome assembly GCF_025201925.1 of Gopherus flavomarginatus. NCBI lineage: Eukaryota > Metazoa > Chordata > Testudines > Testudinidae > Gopherus > Gopherus flavomarginatus. The sequence goes on from NC_066618.1 coordinate 197,162,203, forward strand.
ATTAGACCAGGGATTGGCAACTTTAATGTAGTGGATTTTGTGGCCCTCTACGACAACCCTTTGGCAGGCCAGGGGAGTGACATCGGAGAGGTGCTGCTCCTGGGATGAGTGTGTGGAGAGGGTTGGGTCCTGGCCCCAGAGGGTGGGAGGCCTCAAGCGGAGGGCTGGAGTGCAAGCCCGCCCCACACTCACCTTACAGTCACAGTTCCTGTCCCATACGGCTTGGCCTGGCTCCCTGCTCCAGCCCATTGGCTCTCATCTCAGTGGCATGTGACGCAAGCATCCGCATGAAAGCAGGTTCCTCTCCCCATGATGCCCTGACCCCTTGTGATAAACTTCCTGCCCTGAGCTGTGCCGGGCCAAATAAAATGATCTGGCAGAATGGATGCAGGCCCCAGGCTGCCAGCTGCCCATCCTTGCATTAGACACTGCTGCAGGCAAGCCGCAGTCTATGTTCAGTGGTTCAGCCTCTATTTGTGTTCTGTCTTGTGTGAACTACAACAGTTTTCTTTTTGTTTCCCTTAATTCCTATCCTTATGCTCAAATTATAAGTTTTAAGAGCCTTCTTTGTCCCAGGTTTCACCTCAGACGTTTCCAGCAACATTTCCAACAATGTCATATTTAAAGTCTGTGATGGGGTGAAACTCCATCATGGTCCAGCAAGGGTTTAAAACCCAGTTAATCACACTGACGTCACCTGGGCAGTACTTAGGCAGTTACCTGTCAGCCAGAGAAGGCAGGACTAAAGAAAGATCAGGTGATAGCTCAGGAGTGGGCAAACTTTTTGCCCTGAAGGCCGCATCGGGTTTCGTAAATTGTATGGAGGGTTGGTTAGGGGAGGGGGTCGTGGTCCAGCCCCTCCCACCTATCTGCCCACCCCCAGGACTCCTGCCCCATCCAACACCCCTGTTCCCTGATGCCCCCCCAGACCCCTGCCCCATCCACAGCTCCCTGTCCTCTGACTGCCCCCAGAACCCTGCAACCCCATCCAACCCCTTCTCCTTCCTGACTGCCTCCCTGGGACCCTTGCCCCCATTCAACCCCGTTTCCCCCCAAACACCATCCACGCCCCCACCCCCTGACCACCACCCTGAACTCCCCTGCTCTCTATCCAACCCCCCCACTCCCTGCCCCCTTACCGCACTGCCTGGAGCACTGGTGGCTGGTGGTGCTACAGCTGTGCCGCCCGGCTGAAGCCGGACCACGCTGCCATCGCCATCATGCAGCACAGAGCACCGGGTCAGGCTGGGCTCTGCAGCTGTGCTGCCCCAGGAGCTCACAGCCCCGCTGCCCAGAGCATTGCGCCAGCGGCAGAGTGAGTGAGCTGAGGCTGCGGGGGGAGGTGGGGGACAGTGGGGAAGGGGCTGGGGGTTAGCATCCTGGGCCAGGAGCTCGGGGGCTGGGCAGGATGGTCCCATGGGCCAGATGTGGCCATGGGCCGTAGTTTGCTCACCCCTGTGATAGTCTATTTATAAGACTCAGGTGTCAATTGAATTGAGAGTGTTCTGTCAAGTGCAGCAAGTTCTTGTGAAGGATCCAAGTGCCAAAGGCTGTTGCAGGCTAGAGGTCGCAGGTAGACAGACCCGGCGGGGCAGTGCTTGATATCAGAGCTGGGGCAGTGGAGTGCCAGGAAGAGGTTAGCACAGGACCTAGGAGACAGATTGAGTCTTTGGGGCTTTGGACATCACTTGGACATTTTGTTACCCTGGAAGGGGTCTTGAACTAGATGCTTCTCAGCTGGAGAGCTGAGTCACGTGCTTAGGCAGATGGCCTACAGGGGTGCTAGAGTGGGAGAACCCCTGTAAAGCTGCGTCTGGAGATGAAGGGCAGCCTGACAGTTAGGGTGCACCATAACTCTGTGGAAGGTTTTTGTAGTTTTCTTTTTGTTTGGTAAATAAACACTTATAATTATTGCCCGAACGAAAAAAGTCTTGTGAGCCCCCGAGCGTGTGATAGACACTGCTTTGTGAAAATGAAACCAACCAGGACAGCCCAGACACTCAAACTCAATGGAATGTACCTGGAGAAACGTAAATGACGATTTGATGTCACTTCCGGCCATCAGTGCTTCCCTCTGCATCTTGAGCAGTCCAACCACAAGACTGAATGAACAATCTTGAGTCAGCCAGGTTATTAATGGGAATCCTCTGAATTCAGAAAGAGGCTGAACTAATGGAAATTCTCCAGAGGCTTTTTATTTTTGGTATCTCTGCTAAGGTGAGATACAGAGGTCAGCCATTGGCAATGTGTAGGTAAGGACTGCCACACAGCCAGCATACACCTTGCTTAATTTTAGCATTCATTGCACAATGCCTGTCTTGGCTTGATTTCTAACTGGTGCCTCTGAAATGTGACTTTGGGTCTTGGTAAGGGTATGGAAGCCACTACAGAATTCTTCCTATAAAATATTTCTGGCATTCTCGTTAGGATAATCCAAGAGTGACAATGCCAGCCCCAGAGACTAATCAATAGAGAAATCCTTATTCTTAGAACCATGTTGCCTTTGTCTTCCCACCAGACTATATGGGGCAGTCTAAAAAGACAGAGCTAGAACTAGCTATGAATTAGCTCCTCTGCCTCTCCTGTAAGCTTTAGCACTTGCATTTATAAGAGTTGGAAGCCTTATGCTGCTCTTTGCACTTAAAGCCAAACCTGCAGGTTCTCACTCAGTCTTGACTCCTAATGAAATTTCCACATGGGCTGGACTCAGGAACCCCTTTGAAAAGCCTGTTACACCAACTTGCCTAGTGTAAAGGTGTCCTACACTGGCTAGGGAACTGATAAACCACAGGCCATTTGTTGGTGCTGGACTGGCCCAAATGGACTAATCTATTCTGGCCACATCACTTTAATTATCTCCCTCCAATTTAATTGTGGATTTTCTATTGCCTTGAACTAGAAATTCTTGTCATGCCACAAACAAGAATTCCCCCTACCAGATCATGTCCGTACTGTGTCATGATCCTTCAGTGTTTGGGTTGGTTCTCTATGGTGGTTCCCCAACTACGCTGACATTCTCCCAGTACCACAACTTTCCCGTTCACTCTACTCCGCATATCCTGAACACTTTGCAGGAACTCTTCTTACTTTATGGGACCATCCTATGGATTCCAGTACTACATGCATGACCCTGTGAGTACTCACCCGGTTCCTGGATGCATACCACTGCCCTTGTTTTCTGACAACTCTGTTCCTGATTGCTTGCATTCTAGGAGGCTCCTTTTTGAAGCTCTGGCTGAGAATCAAAAGATTGTTCCTCCTAATCCTGAGTTTCTTCCTACTTCACTCTTGCATTGTCTGGTCACAGGCCCCTGGGTGGCCACTTGCTGGGAAGGAAAGATAAAGGGTTACTCACCTGACTGGGTGTCATATTCTCCAAGAAGCTCTCCTGAGGACTCTCGCTCATGCTTCTGGCCCTTGTGCAGGAGCCTGCAGTTTAGTCTCCCCAAACTCCAGGTAGTGAATGATGTGATGCAGTGGGTTCAACAGATCAGTCATCAATTTTTCTGTTTCCCAGGTCTACTTAAATCACCTCCAGAAAGGAAGCACTGGGAGCAGAATACAAGTTAAGTGTACTTTGCTTGGAGCTCCCCAAAGCTGGAGCAATACACGGTGATACTGCAAAGCATGGTGGAAAAGGCATTTTCTCTTCCCAGTGCTTTCTGTCAGCTTGCTCTCCTAGTCAGTCGTAGTCCCCACAATCCTTGGGAGCTCAGTTAATTGTAACCATCGGGCACGGAGCTGCATTACAATTGGCCATTTGGAATATCCTCAGTAAACGTGTTCCTCCCAGAGGACAGGAATATATTTCAGATATGGTATAGGGCATTATGACGTTGCAGAACATAATCATAACTTCTTGGTTCAATGTCTTGAATTCAATGCCATTAGTGCCAATTTTTCACAGTTCAGTTATGTGATGGACTCCTTTTCATGTGCATGTCCCTACACCTGCCCCTAAATGCCAGTCTGCCAATTTAAGAGGTATGCAAATATAAACATGAGATGTCTCGACTAGATGCTAAATTGGTACAAACAGACTGGTAAATGGCTGGCCCATTTGGCTATAATGTTTATCCTGGACACAAATTATCTTTTGTTGACAGTGAAAATCCTGTTAAAATTATGTGCTTTTGAAAGAATTTGTTAAAAGGAATCTAACATGCAGTCGTGGAATAAATTAATTATTCTCGAGCTAAGAGCTTTATGATGGATTTATTTAATTCTTGTGAAAGAAAAAAAGCCGTTCCCGTTTCAGATCTATGAGCTAAATCCTGTGGAGTTACACCAGGGACATATCTGGCCTCATATGACCATTCTTTAACATAGTCTTACCTAGGGGATGAATACATGTATATCTGCATATATTCTTAGAGAGAATATCTTCTACATACATTCAAATAGATATCTTTTAATATCCTTTCAATTTCAATTGCGCCCTTGAAAGTTTTAGCATTATTTATTCCAAATAAGTTTATATGTGTATGATTGATTGAAATCTTGAGCTGCAATTAAGAAAATTGCAGCGGGAACCATTAAAAGGATAGACTCATTGTTTCCCCTTTCTATGAAAATGTCAGGTTTCAATGTCACCGTAAAATAACCCAATCACATGCTTGTACACCACATGCACCGATGGAAGTAAGACTAAAACCGTCTGGTGTACTAATTACAAATGACTAAAAATAATGACACACACATAGCAAGGAAATGAGAGGACCCAGTCCTTATTACTAAACTGCCACAGCATATATACACTGTAATACAGGTTATTGTGAAGCAGCCTATTTAGTAAATATACAAACATTCATCCCCACTTGTAGATTAGTCTGAGTCCCTCCCCCCAGCTCTCTCTGTCTCTATGCCCTTTCTTTCTCTCCAATTATAAAGCAGCGCCAGGTTTTCTCATCAGCCATCTCCATGTCTCCAAATGGCTTTTCAGTGTCAGGCCTATCAGGAAATTAACTCATCATGCAGTGACAGCTGCTAATTTTTTCCCCTTACATGTCAGATGGATCGCCTGCTGAAGCTAATAATGAATCACCAATCCCTGATTAGAAGGTGCTTCCGAAACATATAACTGCCATCTGAGCTAACTTTTTTCTTCATATAAAATGATATCACCCTAGAGGAGTAGAAAACGAATTGTATTCTTCAACAAGATGGAACGGGGTAGGCTGTTTAAGTGAACCATGTGCTATCTTAAATTATGGGCTAATATTGCACAGTAAAATAAGTGAAAACTCACAGCTCTTTTTTATTTTGCCAAATTAACGACCCTTTTTTGTTACTTAATCCTCTCAGCAGAACTAACTTGGTTTCAAATTTCAAGACTGGCGTTTCTCCTCATCCTTCTCCGCTCTTTATTCTATTTACTGCATTTATGCTTAGGAAATCTACAGAGCTGGAAATGCTGGACTCTCTCTCACATCCCAAAGCTGTTTATTGGGGCACAAGTTTGCACCAACAGCACAAGTTTGCCTTGTACTACTCGGCTAGTGGCTTGAATCCCCATGCTTTCCTGAAGGGGAATCCTCCATGCTAGCTCAGGTTCAGTCCTGGCCCAGCCTCAGGCAAAAAAAATTCATTGTGTAGCATTTCCTACAATGATCATACAATCTGAACCCACTGTCCATAAAGATCACAAATATATTTCTTCTAGGACCTCGCAATGAACATTTGTGGTATTATGGCAGCATTTATAAATGACAGCAGTGCTTGCAGCATTATGCACAATTCACATGTGTGTACTGCACATCAACTCTTGGCTCTGGCTTGTCTACCTTCCATGGTGAGGTGCAGCTGGTAGTCAGGCAGAATGGGATGTAGCTTTTTTTGTTTTTTGTTAAAGGAAATATTTTTCTAAACAGAATTTCCTGCTCTCTCTCAGCTCTCATATCTCCCAAAAGATGGAGCCTGAATTCATCAGGAGACACGGGCCCTGAAAGGTATGTATATATTTAACTCTAAGATACTAGGGGAAGGTCCTTGCCATCTCTCCTTTTTCTGGTTTATTTGTGCAGGAACTTGATGCTTTTCTAAATGCTTTTATTACCTTCACAGTTCACATGATCCAACTTCACTACCAATTATTTGAGATGAGTATTTAAAAGAAATTCAAGCCAGCAGAGAACGTTGGCAGCCATAACGTCAGAAGAGAATGAAATGTGTCAGATGTGATATATGAATATGGCATTTTTAACAACTGATCTCATAATGATTTCATAAAGCTCCAAGATTTACCACAAGACAAAACCATTTGAAGTGCTTCAAGCCAAACAACAAAAATACACTCTTACTTGTACTGTTCACAAGCAGGATCCACTCCACAAGACCTTCTGCTAAAGGTGAAAGTTACCCCAGGGTTAAAGGGCCCTTACACCACTTCAGCCCTACATGTCATGCCAAATCTCACGAGCCAGGATAGTGCAAGAGGATGGATAGAAGCATTATTCTTCCCTGAAGACCATACAGAGGCAGCACAATTGCTCTGTGTCCACTTCTCAGGGCTAGAATAGTGTCTTTACGACTGCATCTATGCTTCTGGGGATGAGGGGGAGCAGAATGGCTGGAGGATGCATGGAGTGATATGCAGGTGCTGGAGGTGAAGTGGTAATAACAACCCAAATACATGGTTTCCACCAGCAGCACCCCCACTATAAAAACTGTTCCAGCACCACCAGTGATGTACCACTGTCTCCATCCCACTTCCACATCCTCACTGTTCAGACACCTTGTGTGAGCTCAAGAAACCTTGTTTCCCTCCTGTACATTGGGATAGAGTTGGTGCATAGGGTCCTATGCGGACTGTATGTACTGGGATGAATTTCACCCTTAATTTCCAATGCCACAGTTGTAAGGCACTAATACATTAATTTGAAAGTGCACATTTAAAAAAAACAGTTGTCCTGAACGGCTTGTAAGCTAAAAGAGAAGTATTGTTAACCTGGGTTTCCAGGTAATGACAGCACACTGTAGGCTACTGAATCCTTTCCAGTACTCTCAAGCCCAGAAACATCTCCTGCATAGTTTTTTTTTTTTTAATGCAAAGGTCTGCTCTTTTCATTGTGCAAACAATGTGATTGCTGGTTTGACACTGCAGGCTACACTGGTTTTATGAAGGATTAAATGCCACCTGAGACATATTTATCCTAAATAAATCACAAATGGTAAACTGCAGCATGTCAGTGTCAACACCCTGTACTGCAGCAGAAAGGTTAGCCATACAGGACTAAGCACAGCTAAGAATTAGCATCCAAGCCGCAAGACCAAAGGCTACAGTTAACAGGAGAAATGATCAAGAAGAAATATTTCCACTGAAAAACATTCAGGTTTTGAACATCTGTGAGAGTCTTGCAGAGGGCCATCATTTTGTAAAGGTCACCTTTATCCTGATAACAAACGGGAGTTGATCCTGTCACTGTTTCCTGAAGACAGTATTTAAGAGAAAGTGAACAGCTTGTCACGTCTAAGAAAGATGAGCAAGTCAAACTCAGCTAATTATGAATCTCAGAGTCTAACCTGAAATTTACTTTTTTGGGGGGTCTGACACAGATACAACCTTAAAGCCTGAGGGGGAGGGGGAATGAAAAGCCAGTAGGATCTTCTAGCTTCAGAGTGAGGCACCTTTTCTATTCAACTCCCTCAGAAAAAAACATTTTTTAAACAGTTGCTCCAAGAAGAAACTATTGTTTTACCTCTCCCCAACTTTCTTACACTTGATGATTTTAAGATATTAATCATGATAGGAAATGCAGTTATCTCTAGAGTCTGCTTGGTTTATACCCTAAACACTTAGACAATTATATTAAGCATGCATGAGGCACACTTCAGAAATTAGATTCTTTTATCTTTATCTATCTATCTAGCCAAAGAAAGGGAAAGAGAAAATGCGCAGACATAACCGATACCATTCATTTCCTGCTGCTGAATGCCAGTGTTGTTTATTGCTTAATATTAAAAATCATGATGCTTCTTTTTAATGTTAACATTTTATTTGAAAGAATCCTCCTCCAAAATCCCAACCAAACCCCCTTACCATTTTATATTTTACAACTTCTTTTTTAAAAGAAACAAAATCAGTTGTATCAGGAAACAAATCTTTTCTACATGAACTTGCATTGAACAGTTGCAGTGTATCCACAACTAGATAACTGACATTCTGGTCTAAGCAAGAAATACAAGGTCACCTTTTTTCTACTTGTTAATGTCAATGTCAGAATTTTCATTAAAAAAATCCCTAACATTTCAAAAAGTTATTCACAAAATGAACTGCAAAATGGTATTTATATGAAGCACTATTTGTAAGAAAAGCAAAACATTGACAGTGACAATATTTTTTTCCCCAAAATGCACATTTCATATGCAGGACTTTTATATCTGAAATTAAGTTGCAAGTAACAGGCATTAATCTTTTTCTAAACCAAGACAGTTTTCTGAATACATGTATCAAGCCTTTTCTAAAGTGTAGATTTCAGAGGTCTCTCTTGCTCAAAGTCCAGTGCAAAACAATGAAAGAGTTAACTACAGTTAAAGAAAAATGATTCTCTCAGACACAAATTTAGAAAGGGTCATTATGCTGAGATGCTTTTGACCAGGGACATTTTAGAGCAAGACTTTAGAAAACCAAATGTCAGGCTTTCTGCCTTTGAAGAAGACAGGACAACACTTGTAGTATCCAACTTTACTTACAAACTGTCACCTCATATTTTTAACATGTGGTGTGATTTTGGGTTTTTAATTTTTTTGCTCACAAAATGTATATGTAAAGTGAAAAAATTATGTTTAGCATAACCACAAAAACAGTCAGACAAGGCATAAACCAGGAAATCACCCTGAACTCAGAAAATAATCCAAACCAAACCAGAATCATATCTGACTCATCTGGGCGAGGGAAGGGGAGCTTTAGTCATTTTCTTACCATATTATGCCTGTTAATCATACTCAGGTCAACTTTCTGTCCATTGTAATAAGATAATACCTTTTCTGTATACTCTTCCCAGTAGCTGACATTAACCTCACACAGTGAGGCTGGCACCTGGATGGAGGAATATCATATTATGAAGGTTTTACAAATTAAGTTCCTATACATGTCTATTAATTTTCCAAGAAACAATTCTTCACACTTCTTGTAGTTCATTACTATCTCCCTGGCCCTGAATTACTGTTGCTTGGGAGCCACTCTCTGTATAAATGACCATACTAGTTAACTGTTCTCCTGTTCCATCAGGGGATGCAGCTTCAGCATTTATAGCAGTACCAGCTTCCAAAATCTCTTGAGACTCAGCTGTCTCTATCACAGTGTGTGAATACACACCAGTCTCATCCTGTATATTTTGTGGTAATTCTGTTACAATATAATGGGTTGGACCTTCAGAGAAGTTGCCATGTGAATCCTGAACCATGGCTTGAGCTATTTCTTCTGTGACAATGATCTGTGAAATTTCTCCATCAGACTCAACTAAATCCATGTGCTCACTTTGGACACTGAGTGCATGGCTACCAGCTTCTTGCATTATTATTTGAGAGCCTTCTCTAGCTACCATATGCACCGTTCCTTCCTCATTTACAATGACCTGAGTGACACCTTCTTTCATCAGCTGGTCTGCTGCAGCCGTGTCACATACTGCAAACTGTAGTACACCTTGGACCATTTTCTTGAAGGCAGCTTGAGCTCTCTCCTGAGATGCAATTATAGTAGATGGGTGAATGACCTGTGTCACTACTTCCATCGGTTCTATATCTTCCTGAGTCCCTTGAACTTCATGGAACATCTGTATTTCTTGTGTCTCAGCGTCATTAGGATTATTGGATTGATCCTGATTTGTCATTTGTAACAACTCTTTGTGAATAGGCCTGGTTCTGTTGAGGAGTCCAGTTTTGTTTTCCACTTCACCCAGCTCTGTTACAGCACAAAGGAGGGCATCTAATGCTGAGGACGACTCTGGAGGATGTACTGTAGCTTCTGATGTATCTAAAATTTCCTGTCTCATTATCTGTTGCACCACAGCACTACTGGAGTCAGACACTGCATCTATTGGGACAGCCTCCTCCATATCAGTTCCCTCCACAGAGCCTTCTACCACTACCACTTGTGTCGCACCACCTGATAATTGCTCAGTGAGTATTTGTCCTGGAACCAGACCACTCACATGAGAACCATTTTGACTTGTGGTTATAACTTGCCCATCTTCCGTAATATGCACCACCCTTGCCACCTGACCTGCCATTGCCAAAGTCTGAAGGGTAGCTGCTGCCGTTTCTTCCACAGAGGCATCAATTGCAAAGTCACCATCGTATCCTTGAATAATGATAACTTGCTGCACTTGTTCAGCTGATTGGGATTGTCTTCTGTTACTTCGAAGGGCCTTCTCTTTAACTGGAGAAACTTCTCCCAGGGCGGCTACTGTGAAAGGACTGGTGGTCTCTACAAAGGTTGCTCCCTGACCCTTCAGTCGGCATTCGTAGGACTTGGATACAATGCCTAGGAAATTAAAAAAAAGTCTGTTAATAGGGAATCATGGCAAATATTTGTAGTTCACTATTTTAAACACAAAAAACTTTCCAGTACAATTTTTAAATTTCCCTGGCAGAGAGGTGTAATATGCAATTGAACAAAACCAATTTGCATGTTTTCTAATTATTTATTTATAGAATCCAAATAATTGCTGCTGTTAACAATTCTGCAGAGTACTAACAATCTGAATTCGTTACTTTTAAAACATTCTGTATTAAGTGGCATACAAATACAGTATACAATTAAAAACCATTAACACCTTTATGAGAAAAACATATCTGTAGTACTGCTATTTTTGTAATTAATTGTATTTTCCCGTATTACATTAAGCACAGCTGGGTGTGATAATGTGCAACATATCCTTTTCAGTATTCTGGTGTTCTTGGTAAATTAAAGGCCATATCTTTGTTTTGATGTGTTAGTTTCCTCCTCATTCTCCCACCCCAATTCCTTCCCCGACACACCTAACTGACATTATTCATTTGTCTAGTTAGTTGGAGAAAACATATAGCCTCACTCTGAAAGTGTATGCCGTAAAAATGCCAGCATGGGAATTGTCTCCTGACTGTTTTCATATAAAAGCTTCTCAATTTACAAGTCAAAAGATGTTTATTCCAACTACTGTCTCTGCAAACCTAACCCAGATTTTGAGAGCCATTGCAGCTTCTTGTCCTTCTCATGATTCATCACTCATGACTAGGGCCCTACCAAAAATTAATGGCTGTGAAAAACGTGTCACGGACCGAGAAATCTGGTCTCCCCTATGAAATCTGCCCTGGGGAGGGTCAGGACTGGGGGCGCCCCAGCGAGTTCGTACTGTGCACCAGGCTCCAGCTGCTAGTTCTGGCGGGGCTGGGGAGGGATGGGACTTTCTCTTCTCCTGCATGGGCCATTCCTGGACCAGGTCAGACCCACCTCTGGGAACCTCCCTCAGCTGCAGGAAGCTCAGCACTCCCCACCCTGATTTCTGTCCCCATCACTCCTCAGCCACGGGGGGAAGGGGTCACTATACAGGGAGCAGCCATGGAGTTTCATCCAGCTGAGGGAGGTTCTTGGAGGTGGGTCTGACTCACCTCAGAATTGACCCCTGCAGGAGAAGAGGAAGTCCCATCCCTCCCCAGCCTGGCTGGGACTAGCAGCTGGAGCCCCCTCTGGTTCACCCTGCCAACAGAGCCGGAACGGGGGGTGGGGCAGGGACCATGCCTAGGCACTTTTTAACACTGGCATAATTTGGCATTGCCCCCCAAACTGCAAGTCACGGGTAGGCACAGAGCAGCATCAGCATTTTTAAAACCCTATGACCATGAAATTGACCAAAATGGACTGTGAACGTGGTAGGGCCCTACCAATGACAAAGGTTCTACAGGCCAAATGATGCCCCAGTTACCCCACTGTGTTGAAAATGCAACCTCACTGATACCGTGCAGTCCCCCTTTCCTTCGGTGCAATTGCACAGGTATAGTTGACTGGATCTTCTGTGGATGCAGAAGATGGAACAGCATCCAGCTCACTCTCACTTGGCTATGTGAGCTGTGCAGGGCTAACAGCTGCAAAAAAAGCAGTAACATCTTATTTTTGTCACAAAAGAGAGCAGCCAGGACTGAATGTACACAAGGAGCAGGCCTGTTGTGCAGGAGGGTATCATTTTTACATTTCAGAGTAGACCTTCACTTTCAGTTGCTGAGGCCTGGTCTACACTACGCGTTTAAACCGAATTTAGCAGCATTAAACCGATTTAACCTTGCACCCGTCCACACAACGAGGCCCTTTATATCGATATAAAGGGCTCTTTAAACCGGTTTCTGTACTCCTCTCCGACGAGAGGAGTAGCGCTGAAATTGGTATTGCCATGTCGGATTAGGGTTAGTGTGGCCGCAAATCGACGGTATTGGCCTCCGGGCGGTATCCCACAGTGCACCATTGTGATCACTCTGGAAAGCCATCTCAACTCGGATGCACTGGCCAGGTAGACAGGAAAAGCCCCGCGAACTTTTGAATTTCATTTCCTGTTTGGCCAGTGTGGAGAGCTCTCCAGCAGAGGTGACCACGCAAAGCTCATCAGCACAGGTAACAATGCAGTCCCCTGAGAATTGAAAAAGAGCTCCAGCATGGACCGCACGGGAGGTACTGGATCTGATTGCTGTATGGGGAGAGAATTCCGTGCTAACAGAACTCCGTTCCAAAAGATGAAATGAAAAAAAATTTGAAAAAATTTCCAAGGCCATGATGCAGAGAGGCCACACCAGTGACTCGGTACAGTGCCGTGTGAAAGTTAAGGAGCTCAGACAAGCCTACTAGAAAACCAAAGAATCAAACAGAAGGTCCGGGGCAGGGCCAAAAACATGCCGCTTCTACGCTGAGCTGCATGCAATTCTAGGGGGGTCTGCCACCACTACCCCACCCCTGTCCGTGGATTCCGAGGTGGGGCATGGCTGAGTATTCTGTGGACGGGGAAGATGAGGAGGAGGAAGAGGAGGATGAGCTTGCAGAGAGCACACAGCACTCCATTCTCCCCAACAGCCAGGAGCTTTTTCTCACCCTGACGGAATTACCCTCCCAGCCCTCCCAAGCCACTATCCCACACAATGAAGCCATGGAAGGGATCTCTGGTGACTGTACCTTTGTAAATATAAAACATGGTTTAAAAGCAAGTGTTTTTTAATGATTAATTTGCCCTGAGGACTTGGGATGCATTCGCGGCCAGTACAGTTATTGAAAAAGTCTGATAACATGTCTGGGTATGGAGCGGAAATCCTCCAGGGACATCTCCATGAAGCTGTCCTGGAGGTACTCCAAAAGCCTTTGCAGAAGGTTTCTGGGCAAGGCAGCCTTATTCTGTCCTTCATGGTAGGACACTTGACCACGCCATGCATGTAGCAAATACTCTGGTATCATTGCATGACAAAGGCTAGCTGCGTGTGGTGTTTGCTGGCATTCAAGCAACATCCGTTCTTTATCTCGCTGTGTTATCCTCAGGAGAGTGATATCGTTCATGGTAACCTAGTTGAAATGCAGGAATTTAATTAAGGGGACAGAGATGGCCATTCCTATTGGGCTGTTTGCCTGTTGCTTAAAAGAAATCCTTCCTTGCAGGTAGCCAAGCAAGGGGAAGGGGGGTGTGTGATTGGCGCTAAGCTTTTTCGCGTTTGCTAGCAGTGATCTTCCATGATATCAGCCATGCGGTGGGGGGAGGGGTAAAGCGATCATCCCAGAGAATTGGATGGGGGTGGTGGTTTCTGCTGCTGCATGTTAACAGGAAAGAAGCAGCACTGAATGGGATTTACTTGGTATTGGGGAAAGGAGGGCACTGTGTATATGAAGGCTGCAGAAGCTGAAAGACAATGGCTTACCATGGCTGCATGCAAGCTGAATTCTGCTGCCCGGACCTGCGTCTGTGAGATCTCTAACACCAGAGCTGCAGGCATTCAATATTAAGATGCAAAATGCGACCTTGTAGTGAAATCACATGTGCTATGTAAGGTGAATAGTGTTGTTCACCGTGAAAGAGTATAAGCATTGTTCTGTAAAATGTATCTTTTTAAATACTTCTCTCCCTTTTTTCCCTCCCTCATGCAGCTGCAAATTTTTCAAGCCTCCCTACTCCATCCCAAAGGCTATCTCAGATAAGGCGGTGGGAAAAAAAAGACGCAAGACGAAATGTTCTCGGAAATCATGGAAGTGACCCGCAACGAAAGAGCTCATCTGAATGAGTGGAAGGACATGGTATCAAATTACAGGAAAGATGCCAGTGAACGTGAGGACAGGAGGGACGCTCAAGATGAGAGGTGGCAGCACGAAGATCAGAGGAGGTATGACGCAACGCTGGGGCTGCTGCGTGATCAAACTGACATGCTCCGGTGTCTGATGGAGCTTCAGGAACAGCAGCAGGATGACAGAGTGCCGCTGCAGCCCCTGTGTAACCACCCTCACCCCTCACCATGTTCCATATCCTCCTCACCCAGATGTGTAAGAACATGTGGGGGGAGGCTCCGTGCACCCACCCACTCCACCCTCATGGACAGCCCAACCAAAAGGCTGTCATTACTTTGAAATTTTTTTAGTGGCCTTTTCCTTCCCTCCTATCCTCCTCCCAAACCACACCCAGGATACCTTGTCAGTTCTCTCCCTCTTTTTATAATGAATTAATAAAGAATACATGATTTTTAAACGATAGTGACTTTATTTCCTTAAGCAAGCTGTAATCGAAGGGGGAGGGTGGGTTGCTTAACGGGAATGAGTCAATCAAGGGGGAGGGTTCATCAAGGGGAAACAAACACAGCAGTCAGACCGTACACAGGCCCATGATGAAACTTGTTTTCAAAGCTTCTCTGATGCGCACCGCTTCCTGGTGAGCTCTTCTAATCACCCTGGTGTCTGGCTGCGCGTAATCAGCGGCCAGGTGATTTGTCTCAGCCTCCCACCCCGCCAGAAAGGTCTCCCCCTTACTCTCACAGAGATTGTGGAGCACACAGCAAGCAGCAATAACAATGGGGACATTGGTTTGGCTGAGGTCTGAGGGAGTCAGTAATGTGTGCCAGCGCGCCTTTAAATGGCCAAATGCACATTCTACCACCATTCTGCGCTTGCTCAGCCTATAGTTGAACAGCTCCTGACTACTGTCCAGGCTGCCTGTGTAAGGCTTCATGAGCCATGGCATCAAGGGGCAGGCTGGGTCCCCCAGGATAACTACAGGCATTTCAACATCCCCAACTGTTATTTTCTGGTCTGGGAAGTAATTCCCTTGCTGGAGCCGTTTAAACAGAGTAGTGTTCCTGAAGACATGAACGTCATGAACCCTTCCCGGCCATCCCACGTGGATGTTGGTGAAACGTCCCTTGTGATCCACTAGTACTTGCAGCACCATTGAAAAGTACCCATTGTGGTTTATGTACTGGGTGCCCTGGTGCTCTGGTGCCAAGATAGGGATATGTGTTCCATCTATCGCCCCACCACAGTTAGGGAATCCCATTGCAGCAAAGCCATCCACTATGACCTGCACATTTCTCAGAGTTACTACCTTTTGTAGCAGCAGCTTAATGATTGCTTTGGCTACTTGCATCACAGCAGTCCCCACAGTAGATTTTCCCACTCCAAATTGATTCCCGACTGATTGGTAGCTGTCTGGCGTTGCAAGCTTCCAGAGGGCTATTGCCACTCGCTTCTCAACTGTGAGGGCTGCTCTCATCTTGGTATTCTGGCATTTCAGGGCAGGGGAAAGCAAGTCACAAAGTTCCATGAAAGTGCCCTTAGACATGTGAAAGTTTTGCAGCCACTGGGAATCGTCCCAAACCTGCAAAACTATACGGTCCCACCAGTCTGTGCTTGTTTCCCGGGCCCAAAATCGGTGTTCAATGGCTACAACCTGCCCCATTACCATCAGGATCTCCAAAGCACAGGGGCCCGTGCTTTGAGAATTCTGTGTCCATGTCCTCATCACTCTCGTCACCGTGCTACCGTAGCTGCCTCCTCCTCGCCTGGTTTTGCAGGTCCTGCTTCAGCATAGACTGCACGATAATGCACGAGGTGTTTACAACGTCCATGATTGCTGTCTTGAGCTGAGCAGGGTCCATGCTTGCTGTGCTATGGCGTTTGCACAGTTCACCCAGGAAAAAAGGCGCAAAACGGTTGTCTGCTGCTTTCATGGAGGGAGGGGTGAGGCTGTACCCAGAATCACCCGCGACAATGTTTTCTGCCCCATCAGGCACTGGGATCTCAACCCAGAATTCCAAGGGGCGGGGGGGACTGCGGGAACTATGGGATAGCTACGGGATAGCTACCCACAGTGCAGCGCTCCGGAAATCGACACTAGCCTCGGTACATGGACGCACACCATCGAATTAATGTGCTTAGTGTGGCCGCGTGCACTCGACTTTATACAATCTGTTTTACAAAACTGGTTTCTGTAAAATCAGAATAATCCCATAGTGTAGACATACCCTGATTCTTTGAGCCAGTAAGTCGTAGGTGCTAATGAATGGCACAGTTGCTTTCTCACCTCAGAGTCTAGGCAAGTTGCTCCTTCATCTGGCCTTGGAGAGCTCAATCATCCGAAGGGCCGAGCCCATTGGTCCTAGTCCCATAAAACACTGAAGTGTGTGCTTAAAGTCAAAGAGAATAATTTCTTAAAGTTAAGCACATGCTTAAGTGCTTTGCTGGATCAGGGCCAAAGTGCTTAGCACCTTGCAGCAGCACCAAGCCTCAACAGCAGGAAATACTAAGGTTAAGATCAAGCCAGGATCTCATACACATCAAGATAGTACTTGTGCCCAAAAGACTGGGCAGTAGATGATCTATTAATTTTTAAAACTTCAAAGCTTTAGCTGGATAATTATACTACAGAACACATGCATGAAGTTTGTTCAACTGAGCGACTGCAGCTCAGCTTCAGAATCTAAACTGGAGTTAGACAAGCTTCTTCATCTTAGCTTGCAAGGCAGGAGGGAATTTTAATGGTATCTTTGAAAAGGAAAATAAACAACTTAAACTGTTAAGTATTTCCAAATGATATTGCATGATTGATCTGGCACATGCTATTGAATTAAATTTTGGAAGGGATAAGCTATGTTGGTATCATTGTTATTTATCCTGTTATGTTTTTCTCTCTGTGGGCACTGACATACACAAGACCCCCAAACAAGAGAAAAAATAGGAGGCAGAAATCAGTATCAAAAGGATAATTATCAAAATAATCTTAACATGTCCATGTTTCATAATCACATAGGATTAATTAACTCTCTCAGGAGTCTTCTTTGTTGACATGACACAAGATGGGTCTTGCAGTGATATGGCAAGAAATCAAACTAAATCTACAAATCATAAGTATTCATTGGATATAGCAGAAACCACATCATCATTACCCTCAGAAAAAGGTAATTTAGGTACAGTAGAGATCATACTGTCATCACACTTAGGGAAAGGTCCAGTTTGCGGGGGAGGAAAGAAAAAGAAATGCATCTTGTTTTTTGTCTCTATAATAAATGCTGTATCTGTGAATCTATGTAACTCCAGTCTTTACTCTGCAATTCAATGGGAAGTCTCTTGGGTGTAGAGTTATCCAGTGAATTCCTTGCAGCACTGATAATTACACCATTCTGACTGCTTACTTAATCTATTTGAATCCAGAGGTGAGTTAAGACACTTCCTGACCATTAAAGCAAACTACATGGGTAAATACTGCTGTCACAAAGGGGTGTGATGAAGCTTAACTACACCAACATCTTAACCTCAGCTCGGTGCAACCCCAGCTATTCCATCACAGTTCATAAATGCAATTGCAGGTCCATCTTTTGATTCAGCAATTTAATAACTTCGAGTGCTGTCAGTACTGCTTTGAAAAATGGCTCCTATAAAATGTAACAGCCTCAATCAGACTGTAAAAGATTCACCCACTGAAGATTCTTCTATTTCAACTATAATGAATTAATGTTGAGCTATGTAGAAGTTCAAGTGTCATTTAAACTAATGTGACTCTCCACTGCAACTTTAAATTTTAACTGGACTATGACCAAGAATTTACTGGGAACATCAACTTCAATTTTAGTGATCTTCATGGTAAATATGAATTGTATACTTTATAGGTTTTCTTTGTTTTGAAAGTGAAGAGTCAAAGAGGGGAGATATTTAGGAAACAGTATGTTTTAAGGATTAGTTGCTATTATGACTTTGGGACAATACAGCTGTATAATGGGCACTGCTATTCAACATAGTATTTTTACATTGTGTAATGAAAATGTCGCATTACTTGACTGTATCAAGCAGCAAGTCACTTGTTACTAAAAACAAAAAAGGAATGGGGGGGAGGGAAAGTGTTGATTGTCATGACAAACAGGCTAAAATACAAATGTACATTAATGTTAGGAAAACTACACTTGCTGCTGATAGCATATCATGACAAATTGAAAAGATATGCAAATAAACATTCAAAGGACAAAACACAATGATGCAAGAGCTCATATCCATAAAAAATTGCAAATAGGTGTTTCATATGTAGGGGTGCAATACTCAGAGAAATGGTTTCTTTGCAAGAAGCCTGTCATTTTAACAGAGACATTATTTATCAAATGGCATCCTCAGTGATTGTTATTTTTTTATTTGAAAATGTCAAGATTTTAGACATTAAATCCATATTTCCAGGTTATTTTAATTCTCAGAGAGCACACATTCCCCCAAATATGGCTAAAAGATAGGCTTTCATGTTTAATATGCATTTGGGAAACTACAAATAGGGTTTAGTGCAATTTTTTTTTCTTTTACTCAATACCTGACTTCTTTCTTTTGTGTGTATGTGTTACTCTTTTGTTACTGTCATCATTTTTCCCCACAGAATAAATATCTTATTCTTTTGTTAAGCTTACATTTAATTAAAATGTACAGGATTTGTGCAGTAAACTCGAATGAAACAAATAAAACAAGGGCCCCTCTCTTGAAGGCATACGTTGTGAATGAAAAATGTCATTACAGACTAAAAAATTTTGCAGTAAACAGGGCCTACAGAGAGAAGTTTCCCCCGTAATGACATCCATAAAATACACAAATGGCACTTTTAGTACCATCCTGAATATGGCATTTTCTGTGCTCTACACACAATCTAAATGGTTTGATCATAGAGCATAATACTCCATTGGGTTTATAGAACAATCAATGTTCCATAAAATGATGTATTTATCCAATAGTAGGCTCAGCAGTTACTGGTGTATGACATTGTAGGACACTGGCTTTGTACTGTTCAGCAGCACACATGCTGGCTGTAAAACTTATCTAACACTACTTCAACAACTTCATCTCATCTGTGTCAAGTAATTTGTTGAAGCCTCAGCTTGGTTTAAAAAAACTTGTAATAAAAATTCATAGAATTTTCAAGAGAATGAAAGCTGATGACAATAGAAAGGTCACATTGTGTCTATACTAAAGGGGTCAAGGGTCATTTGCAGTTCTAAAACAGAAAGTAGATTTCATGCATCGTGTAGCAGATAAAGATGGCATTAAAGAGACTTGTCTCAGAAAGAAATGCGTAATGTGTTAGGAAAGTCTGTGCTAATATTGTATGTAAACCACAACTTTGCTCTTAATGGGCGTTCCTTTAGATTTCTAAGCCTTTTCCAAAAGTTGTATTAAGTGGTTTTACACAGTGACATTAAGCCTAACCTACCCTTCACAATGCACTCACTAAAAACGAGGTATTAAATTGTAAATGAAATAATGGGCTGGCTTCTTATGACAATGGAAATTATCTGTGTTTGTATTGTAACTTATAGAGTTATTTTTCCTGATACTTTTAAACTTTTATGCGGGCTGATATGGAACATTATATTCAACAATGACTCATTTTTGTGCACTTCAATTTCAAGGTATGCTTTATCCACAAATACAAATATTTAAATGAAACCATATTATTCAAGAATGCTAGTAAGTCAAAACTACTTTTTAACATAAAAAATGTGACGTTTCTCATGTGAAATCCAGTAAAATTCCATATTCAATGAAATACAACCTCTCAGAAATATTAAAAGATAAATGAATTAACTCTACAACAGTCATCATCAATAGTTTTGCAAGTCAAATCAATATCAATAACTGCAATAATAATTGGTTCCTTTTTTAGACAATAATTGTCTAAATGTTAGTACAATATATTGCATGATATGGTATATCAACTATTCAAAGGCAAGCTTGAATAATTTAGGGCTGATCAAACTATCCTAAAAGTCCAGAGGACGTCTCCCACTGACTTTAATAGGAGATATATCAGGTCCTTGATGTACCGTGTATTGATGCATGCTCACAACAATAAAAATATTTTCTTTGTAAACCATTATTTTCATTCATTTAAACGTAGTGTATGAATTGGTGTGTGGTGCCCCATTTCTGAAGATTAAAAACAAAAATTGGTTTGGCTTGATTTTTCACAGATGCCTATCTCTTCTCTTTAAATACAAACCCAGTTCTTTTTATTCTTTTGTAGGCCTATGGTTCAAGAGAGACATATGAGCCAATGTTTTCACACCTGAGTGCCTAAAGTTAGGCAACTTCATAAAAGAGGCCTGAAAATGCTGCTGAGAAGCTCCCATTGAAGGGAAGTGCAGGTGTTCAGCATCTCTGAAAATCTGGACATTTTTATAGAGCCATCTAAACATGGACTTAGGTAAACTTAGGTAGCTTTAGGCAACTGGTCAACATTTTGGCCTTTATATCCTACATTTAGGATATAAAGAAACTAATTAAACATATTCCTAAAGGTTATCATTTGAAACTCTGTTAATGCACATCAGCAGACACTATTTTTGTAATTCTAAACATTAGTATTCACATTACTTGCTTCACGGATATGAAATGATGTAAATTGGTAAGAATGTGTTACATAACCTTGCGTACAGGAGCCATTACAGTGTACTGGCATGAAGATTCCATATGCCTAAATTAAAATTTACAATGTGGGTTAAATGAAAGTATTTGTAATCTATGTAAATATGGAGAACTGATAAATGAAATTGTTTTCAATTGTTCACTTTATTAATGTAACTTATGTTCACCATTCACTACACTTGCCTACACTGTAACTTCTGTTCCATATTGTAATTCAAACCCCATTTTAAAACACTCACTCCATTTTGTAAAAGCTTCCTCCAACCCTCATTTTTGCAAACCCTGCTGTAATCTTATTAGTTTAGGTTAGATGTGTGAATGAGGTATGTATGAATGATGGAATCAACCTCCAGCCCCAGTCTGTCCTGATGAGATAAAGTTCAAATACCAATGGCTGAAGACCTAGACAACAGCCCTAAACAAAGTAAGAAGCATCCACCCTAAAAAGAAAAGGACAACAGAACAACAGAAGGAAGATCAAAGCCAGGTCCAAGGCTGAAAGTCACGCCTGCAATTGATGGGTGATCAATCTAAACCCAGAGGCAGCGTGACACAGCAAGACCTATAGACTTTGAATCCAAACTAAAAGCCTATAAAAAAGAAGGGTGAGATGAGAGACTCTGGGTAACATTCTGCTGCCAACATGGAAGGACATCAGTGCCTGTCCAACAGAGATCCAGCTTGTCCTTGTGCCTGGATTTCCTGGCCAGTTAGCCGCCACAAACTACGAACCCAAGCTACAAAATCAAGCTATGAACTTAAGCTATCTTCAGGACTGGTAACTATGCAGCAGCTGCAGAACACCTGATGAATGTGGGTGTGTGTGTGTGTGTGAATGTGTGTGTGTATAGGTATTAGGTATAATGTGAATATGTGTGTGTGTGTGTGTGTGTATAGGTAATAGGTATAATGTGTGTGTATAAGAATTAAGATATTAGTTATTAGTCATAAATTGTTATCATAATAAATGTGGCATCTTTGTCTTGTCCCCTTTAATAAGATCCTGCTGGTTTTTACTGGTCTAGTATAATTGGTATAACAAATATGTGTGAACATAATAAACCAAAATGGCTTTGCAGAAGCTATTATGTTCAGGAAGACAGTATATACCTGTAACATAGTCCAAATAAGTCCCTATACAGTAGGCCATACCAACTCCATCAGAAACATAAAAATATAATCAAAGAATTTAACACTGATACAATACAAATGTCATGAGATTTTTTCCACTTTTTTTTAACCATAAAAGATAATTAAATAACAAAAACAAATTTCAAATAATATTAAGAAATCAATTTAAACCTAAAAAGCAAAACTTGTGCTTAAGGTTGAGACTCAAAATATCCTCCAAGGCTTCTAGTTTTCCCCTCAACCCACTCTATTGTGCTTAGATATTTCAAGGTCTCACAAGAATTGCTTGAGTACAGGATGATGTTTTAACCTTAAAGGTGGCTTAGACAGTAGAGCATGCCCTCCCCGCTACTTTAAAGTGTATAAGGACTCTGCCTGAACTGTTTTTTAAAGTTCATAAATTAAATGGGGATGGAGTTTCTTGCTTGTATTTTTATGTCTTATCTATCGGAAGGATCTATGGCAATTAAGAAACTAGTGCAATGCGAGCCAAAGACTAAGAGCTGAGCAATTCAGAAAGGAAGGGATTTTTAGTTAGATTGTTTAAACACTTTGTTTTGTGTTTGGCTTTGTTTACCTCCAGTGCCTACTTTACCCTTGGGAAAAGGCTTTCTTTGTTAAAGTTCTAAAATCTCTGTCCCTGCACTTAAAGGCTGACAGCTAATCTTACACATCTCTTGAGGCCCCTTTGATGTTCTTCACCAAACTTAGGGGAGACCAAAAACACTTTTGGAAAAACAGAACAAAACCAACCTTTCAGATCGTTATACGTTACAAAACAATACAGACACACATCCAATTTTTTAATTAAAAATCCTTTACACATAATCTTTAAACCTGCACACTCTGATCTAAACAATGGCAATTATGCACAAAAAAGCTCCACTGATCATGATAGGAATATACTGTTCTAAAAACAGAATCTCACATAATGTAGGCCACAAAATAATTGAGATGTCTTGTGGACCACCTTCCCTACTATTCCCAGATTAAACAAACCAATTCTCCCCACCTCCCATTTGTGATTTTGCAAGTTATCTTCTCCACTTGGATGTGTGATCATATAACATTCTTGTGGCAACTTCAGCAATTGCCTATATGGGAAAGTAATATTAGGGGAGTACTCAGTGTAGTTTGCTAGCTCTTCCGATGCAATTTAGCAGCTGAAAACAAAGAAGAGGGCCAGCACAGCCAGCTCTTTGCAGACTGCCTCCCAGTGCTGCACTAGCCACAGTATGGGAACAAGGGACATAGAGGTTATCTAGTTTTTCTACTTCAACCCCTTCACTGCAGCTGGAAAGTGCATTTATCTCAACAGCACTTTTAAACCACAATCCAAACTTCAGGACGTACCAGATACGCTTGGCCAAATTGGAGGACTATATTTCTTGGACACAGACAGCATGACAGGCAGCATCAAATGTATAAAAGCATTATAATTTCTGTCCCGTGGTTAGGTATCAAGTGACTGGAAAATCCATCCAGATTTTTTTATAGAGCTAATTCCAGATCTTATTTATTTCATAACACAAAGTTATAGATCACCATTGATCATTAGTATCTCAACAGGGTTCTATGGTTTTCAAGTATATACACACTTTGAACCTGGTCCTGCAATCTTTTATTTATCAAAGGCTATGTCTACACTGCACTTTTGTTGTTAAAACTTTTGTTGCGCAGGGGTGTGGTAAAAACATCCTCTCCCCCCGAATGACAAAAGTTTTAGTGACGAAAAGCACTGGTGTGGACAACATGTTGGCAGGAGCCGTGCTCCCGGAGACGAAGCTACTGCCCCTTGTTGGGGGTAATTTTATTTTGTTGCCGGGAGAGCTCTCTCCCGGGGACAAAGAGCAGCTACACTGTGTGCCTTACAATGTGGCTGTAGTGGCACAGCCGCACTGTTGTAAGGTGCACAGTGTAGACATAGCCAAAGTGAGTGCTTACTATGATGGTTAGTCTCAACCGCCAAAGGGACTAACCACGTAGCTTGCGCAATGTGTCATGTTGGCCCAGGGGATTAAGAATTCTCAAGACTGAGTAGCCTCTTCTAGTATTTGATGCACATGTATGTAACTCGAAAATGAACTGACACACAGGATACCTAACATTAAACATCTCAAAAGAATTGGTATACTTTTAAAATTAAATGATACAAAGGACAGTATATTACTCTAGCAGACCTCTGAAAAATAAGTATTATTGATTTTATTTCTCTCTTTTGATTTGCACACTCATTCAGTAAAAAAGGAACACCTGTTCATTGCTTGAGGGTGCTTCTTGACACACTTGAAAAGCATAGCAGCTTTAGGTGAGACTGTTTGGTGCTAAATAGAACAATAAGTTTCCCTAATTATTTTCTTCTAGATAAGGCAACAGAAACTATCACTTATTATTTGGTAGTCATATTTGTGTTTCATTTATAAATGCAACTATGTTACAGAGTATTGTCATATCTTTCCAGAGTAAATTACAGGAAATAACCCATTTGTCTTCATTGTAGACACTTTTGCATGTATGATAGAAAACAAACCGCTATTCAATAACTGCACAGAGGCACCATTAAAATCAAATTTACAGTAAACAGAACCTGCAGCTGGGGTAAAACACTAGCTGTTAGTATTTTAATTATCAGCGAAGCTTTCGGAGGTCTAACATCTGCTCATAGCCAAATGACAGCAGCTGCTTGTGTACACTTAAAACAATGTGAATTTCTTCTATAAATATTAAAACGAATCATACGTTATGTGTTCATCACAGCTATATTCCTATTAAGCTGGTTATATCTATAGGGCATTTTGAACTTCTTTCTTGTGGCAAATTCATAAAGGGTTGACCTCTTCAAAAGAATGAGAGCCAAAGACAGCAAAAATACTTGAGTCTGTAAATTGAAAATGTTTAGAGACAGTACTAGAGGTCACCCTCTGCCAAGATGTTTCCAGTAAATGCTAACAAAACATCAGCAATAAGTTTTGATCATTGTGCTCTGTAGTAACTTCAAGGACAGGACTCCTCAGAATGTACCGTGTCAGGCATTTAAAGCATGGATTGTACTAGAAATAAATAGCAATTTAAAGCATTATTTAGTTAGGCAAACTGTCTTGTTTCAAAAATTCAAATTATTTGAAGAGAGGAGTGTACAGTGACGGTCATTCCGCTTTACTGACTTCACCAACATTGCACTGGCGAGAGCATCCATACAGTTAAAGGTGTTCTGTGGGAAAGGAGGAGCTATGTTGTGGGTGACTGTTGGGAAAAGGTTTTTGAGGTTTGGTGGGAGGTTGCTAGTTAGGATAAACATTACAGCCTGGGCTGGGAGTTCTTCACTTGCACACCAGATGCAGTAGATGTGTCCCTTTGATGCTTCCACATGCTGGGGAGAATTGATTTTATCAGGACTCTGTTTTTGTAGTAGTGGGTGAGGGAAGACAAGGCAAGAAAAAGAATGACATCACACACTAATTACTATAATAGTGAAAACAAAGGGTGAGATGTTGAATCTTGATTCCTTTGATTTTACCTTGCAACAATTCCCAGAAACAAAGTGTGCCTATGAACAAGGATCAAGTTCTTTGTCTTGAGGGTGCTCAGTGCAAGGCCTGTGGCCAATACATTTATGATTCATAGATTTTAAAGCCAGAAAGCACCAGTACGATCATCCAGTCTGACAGCCAGAGTTGATACTACCCTACGATTTGAAAAAAGGATGACCCCTTTGACTTTGCATACGTAACCAATATGCTGGATTCACTGCTAGTGCAGTTGTCCCCTGAATAGGTATATGGTTCAGCATGAGATGAAGTGAGATCTTAAAGGGGTAGCTTTTGGAGATGGATGAAACCAATGAGTTTCTTGGCAGCCTTCAGGGAAAATGTTGTTAATCTGACTGACCGATCTACTGACGATTTTGGTAGGACTTGATAATATTTTTTCTGTGCTATTGCTACAGTGGCCCCTAAATGTCCTATTCACCAGTTTCAACCTCACAAGGCACTGTGAATTGCAGCAAGTTGAGCAAGAGTGTACACTGCTAAAGTGCCAAAGTGGGAAATCTTACGCTGAATCTGACAGATGAATACATGGATTTTTTAACATCATATGCTGCAGCTGTGTGGGAGGTAAATAAAGGGTCCTTTCCCTTCACTATAGCATCTGCAAAGTTATGCACAGTGAAATTGGTCAAGATCCTGGTTATTCCTAGCTGCTTCCACTCAGCTCCAAAGTTGCGGTTTTTTGTCTATGAAGAATTTTTATGTTACATTGTAGATAAACGCACTCTCACCACTGATGAGCTAGAAGAGGCGTTCACAGATTATACTAAACTAGGAGGAGTCACTAACACCAATAAGGACACAGAAGGAACTTAAATAAATTAGAAACAGGAGTATAAAATAACAACGTGATATTCAGTTTGCAACAATGCAAACTAATACATGTGGGAAAAATAAATCTGAAACATAGATATTCAGTTGGAAGGGGACAAAAACAAGAGAACAAAAAAACCAAAAAACCCTTGAAAACTCTAATGCTGAAAGAGACCTAAGTGTGATAGTGGACAGCAAATGAGACTTTAGTTTGTAACATGATACGACAGCAAAAAGGCAGTGCAAAGACATCATGTCACATAGCGGATCATTAATAAGTCCATTCTATACAGGTCTAGTACAACTACAACTGAATATAACTGAAATATACTACTCATTTCTCAGCACCTCTCTTTACTAAAAAGATATGGACAAATGGAGACAAGTTTTCAGAAATGAGCAGAAAAATAATTGAGGGCTGACTTACATGGAAAGGTTAAAAGATCTAAATATATGTATTGTAGCAAAGCGATGACGAAGGGTCATGCAGACATGATAAGAGTCTACAGTTTTTGAAGGGCGTAAACCCTAAGGAGAGATGGGGATTATTTTCTCTCCCTATAGAGAGCGAGCACAATCGGATTTGACAGAGGGACTAAAGAATTCAAGTTGAATAGCTGAAGGAAAATGTGAACAGAATGAATAACGGAAATCAGAGCTAGAGAAGGCCCATTAGGTTACCTATACCTTCCTGCTGCAAGTATGGGACTATTCCTGTGGTGGTATGAATTAACAGCACAGCAGCTAGGAGATGATTTAATCTGAGTTATCACTGCTTCTAGAGTAGTTCTATAAAATTCCTGTGAAACAAGGCAAGTTATTGATCAGTAACTACCCAATTAACTCTTGTCATCAATGTTCCTCTGAACTAAAGCATTCCCTTTGAACATGGTGCCTAACTGCCTTGCTTCCTCACATGACAAAGAATTTGGAATGGCTGCCAGTCACCTGGACAAGACCCTCAATCAAGCATTCATTGGTGAGCAACCCTTGCCACCGATGTCATGTCACTTCACTGACCCTTTGTTACAATTTCCCTTTCTAGGGCCTATCTAAACTAGGAAGATAGGTAGCATTTTAACATTTATTAGCAAACATGTTTTAATTATCCATTTTTAAACACCACTTGCTCCCAGTGTAGATAGTGCCAGGGCTGGCCTGGGGGGGAGAGGGGAGGCAAGTGAGGCAATGTGCCCCAGGCTCCGGGCCCCTCAGGGGCCCCCACGAGAGTTTTTTGGGGCCCCTGGAGCAGGGTCCTTCACTTGCTCCGGGGGCTCCAGTAAACTCTCGTGGGACCTGGGCCTCCAGAGCTTCTTCCGCTTCAGGTTTTCGGCTGCGAGGGTGGAAGGACCCGCCACCGCCAAATTACTGCCAAAGCGGGGACCCCCACCGCCAAAGACCCCAGGCCCCCTGAATCCTCTGGGCAGCCCTGGATAGTGCTGTGTAAAGATGTCAAACCCTGTCTATATTAGGTATTAACTAGTGCTTAAAAACATGTTAATTAAAACATTTTAGCTAGCATATTGTAAAACACCACCTATTTTCCTAGTCTAAACCTACTCTTAAAAGTGTTGGTTGGTGTAATCACACCCACTGGTGCAGCTATACCAGAGCAAGCTACATTGCTAGTGGTAATGTATGAAGGCCTCAGGTGTTTTTACTGCCATGTCATGAAAACATGTGGAACTGTTGCTGGAATATGGTACAGAATTTTCCAGTGTAACAGATAAGGCCTTAGAGGAAAATGTACACAGTTGCCTAAACATTTCTAAAACTAGTGCTAAAAAAAATAGACAAAATTTAAAAAAATAAGTGACTTGATTTGCTGAAGCGCTGACAAATCAACAGCTCTCACTAACATTCATGTTAAAGTCTTCCAGTTTCAGTGTCTTTTTTTCCCTCCTTCAAACTGAAAATCAGCTTTGTTTAAAAAAACCAAACATGATTGTAGCACTTTTGTTTATATTTTACCTACAGCTACCTTTTAATTGTTTTCATTCTGAAATTTAAAGCAATACACTAATTTTACTCACAAAAAGCAACTGCTGTCCTAGCATGGTAACTACAGTTCATAAAATAATTAGGAGGCATTTTAGTAATGTTGTCTTCTAGGGTGTGTGAGGTTCTGTGAATTAGTCCTTTCCTAAGTCCAAGTACAGATGGACAAAATGCACAAAAGGAGCCACTGTAGTCTGTCACACCAATCATCTATAGATTAAAGCCTTTCCGAGCATACACTGACATCACAGCTCTGAAGCAACCATTATGAATACTAGCCTTGGGTTACGTGGAGATTTCATAACTATACTTTCTATGCTTATAGAACTATACTTTCTATGCATACTGCAGTACTTAAAAATTTGTTGAGGTTCACCAGGGCTAGGCGTACTTCTATGTACCTTTAAGCATCCTTAAAACACCACAGGCATTCTCTCAGATACTTTCATTGAAATCAGGACGATTCTAAAGGAACTGTTATCTCAATGACATATAACATTTCTTTATAAAAAGCAAAAAGGAAATTACACATGCAGACGTTTACACAGAAGCAACTTAGACTGTACTGGTAACCTAAAATGACAAGTCCAAGGAAATCCAGTTTTAAGTCTAGTAATTTTATCTTTAACACATCACAGTGCCCAGGTGTTGCTCTTACAACAGAATATAGTTTTATTCTAAAATTTTAATACCTATGTACCTAAAACGAGGCTCCTAAATATAGATTTAGGCATCTAAAAAAAAACTTGGCCTGCTTTTCAGAGGTGCTAAGCATATGCATTTGCAACTAAAAGCTGTGCATTTTAAAATAATAGTGGCATTTATCTAGTTATACAGCCCGTTTCACCATACTGTCAATGCAAATCCCAGTCAATATCCTGTCAGATATGAAAGCAATATAATCCTCCTTTTACAGATGGGGAACTGAGATATAGAAAGGGTGTCTTGCCCAGCTGATTTGCCCACAGCCACACAGGAAGTATTAGAGACAAGAGAACCAGGGCTACCGAGTCCCAGTCCAGTGTCTTAACCACAAGACCATCCTTTCTCAAAGGAGCCAGATTGTCAGCCCTAGAAACTGAAGTACTTCAGTTATCCACTGGACAAGTAGAGCATCAGACGCATCCATGCATTTTTCCCGATAATGTCCAGCCAATGACCCAATCCTGTTTTCATGAAGAGAGAGTAGTTCAATGTTCATATATGCCTGAATTAATAGGCATCTCTGCTCAGAATGCAATACCCAGTGTGTTCACTGACACCATCTGTGTGACTACCAAATTCTGTGAGGTGGACACAAGTTGACTAAGAAATGGTCGAAGTCAACCAAGTCAGGTGGTAAAGACTTTCAGGCCTCAGTTCAGAAGTCCATCCCTTTTCAGACAAAGCACTTAAGAAAGGGTTTAACTTTAGGCATGTGCTTAAGTCCCACTGACTTCAATGGCACTTAAGTATATGCTTACATTGATAGCTAAACAGGGGTTTCACTATTTATTTTAACTGGGGCCTCAAACAGTACCCAGCCTAGAGCATATCAAACTGGTGGCTGAGGCTGCTTAACTTAAGCAAGGAGATAGGCCAGCCCTGACTGATTCCAGAGTGAGGAAACCACAAAGGTGGCATAAGGTAACTTTTGCCTTGAGCCAAGTACAGCTTATCCAGACTAGAGAACCTGGCCCATGTGAATTCTAAGTAATGATTAAAGGCTTATTCTTTTTAAAAGGGTTAAAGTAAATTACACAGACTTATTTAGTAATGTGAATTTGTCCAATAAAAATATCCCTGTGTAACGTATACTGCTACATTTAAGAAGAGTATATAGCAATGTGGAAAATGTCATGTCACGCATGTAGGGTAAGGGGCCAAAGTGTCAAAAGCCTCCTCTAATTTTGCACTTACAAAACTGGGTATTTGCACCTTCAAATTAGGTAATTGGGCTGCTTACTATGATGCCAAATGAAAGATGTTAAAGTAATTTAATCTGTTCAACATATTGACCTTCATGGAAATGAAAATGGTCCTATAAGCACCAAAAGAAGTCCATACATAACACTCAGCAGGCATTCGAATCCTGGAATGAGGAGCACTATTGGCTGTAAAATATCCTTTCTTCTCTCTTCCCACCAAATATTCCTATGCAGTTTCTTTCGGATGTGAGACCACTGGAAATTGCAGTTAATACAGAATGTGGCTGTTTGCTTGTCAAGTGCAGATACATACCAAGAGAGCATGTAACAGTGCTGCTCCATGATCTGCACAGACTGGCAATTTACAGGTAGAATATAAACTGCTGCTTTTAACCTATAGAGCCCTAAATGGTTTGAGACCTGGTTACCTGAGCCACTGCCTTTCCCCCCTGCAATAGTACCACAGCTGTGGTCAGCAGACACATTCAAGCTATGGCCAACCTGCCTTGGTATTCTCCATTCATCCTATAATGAAAAGCCTATGCTTGGATGCTCTGGCCAATTTACCACAAAAAACACCACTCCCTTCAACCTTTCCCCTCCCCAAAACAACAAACATTGTATTGTAGATCTGTAGATTAATGGGCTGATCCTGGCATTTCAACCCAAATGCATTTACAACAACTGCATTTAGACCTGTGTGATTTCAAATAAAATTACTTCTGATGAATTTGAATGCAAATTCACAAACCATTAAAACAAACCATGTTTAAACTCGTTGGTTCATCAGATGCAAATATTGTGCATCAATCAGGGAATACCCATTCATGAAAATAATGAAAACTGACACTACTATAATAAAATCATTACAGATTCTGGATTCTGGGAATTAAATAAGCCATACCCTTGCTTCTTCTACCTTATTAAATGCTTCTTTGCAGTTTCCTTTTGATCTGTAATTCAAAAACAAATCACTTTAGTGTTTGAGCCCAGAACTCTGTAATCTTGCTAAGGGGTTCTAAGTCAACATTTTTGCGGAGAAGAGCTGGATATAAAAAAAGGCAGGGGGGAAGTGGGGGAAGCAAGAACCGCTGAGAACATGGAGCACAGTAGATGAAGCAGTTAGATAAAGCGAGGCTTACAGACTCTACCAGCAAGCATTCATAAAATAATCACATGAATAGCACTGTGCAGAACAAAAGGCAATGATGATAAAATTGGGCACTTTGTTTTATAAAGCTGGCACAGATGGGTCTGTCACACTGCATGCTTCATTTGTATGAAACCTCAACCACCTTCACTTTGCATCATGTTTGCAGACAAGGGGTTTAAGTGCAGCAGGGCAACGGATTGCCAATTATTTCTGTGAATGTCCCAGACCGAGCCAGGAAAATGAATTGAAATATGTTCTGTCTGATAGAGTGGATGCCTGGAATTGTATCTAAATAATATATATTGATGGTTCTCCCCTTAACCCCCATTATCCAATTACAACGAACAAGTTTTCATTTTCAGTCAAATGACGTCATTCTAGCACGGAAGTTTTCAGTGATATCGTCATATCTGTGCATTAAATTCCTCTCAGTGACCAGACTGAAAAGAAGACTTTATGCATGTATCGCTGATAATGTACTATATTGCTACCCAATCAGTGCAGTATAAGAAGTTCTTTGCTGCAGCATGATCTGCCCCAATTTGTATATATACAGTATGTGCAATAAAAGGAGATGAATTTCACTTGAATGACTGCTACAAAAGTTTGGGAGAGCCTGGGCTCCAGCCTGAGCTCAGACATCTACCTTGCGATTAAACAGCCCTGCAGCTCAAGTCAGCTGATACAAGCCAGCCACAGGCATTAAATTGCAGTGTAGACATACCCTTACATTCCCAGGCGTTCTCCCTTACATGCCCAGGCAGATGGTGGGAACATTGTAAAGGAAACATAGCAGGTTGTGTAACTCCCTCCACCCAACCGAAGAATGGGCTTCATGAGCTCCCAAGGTGGCCACATTCAACCTTCCTTGGCTGAAGGGATGGTGACTCTGACACAGACCCAGAGTGAGAGGACCCTTGTGTGCTAAGCCCTTCTGTCTCTCAAATGTTTAGGCCAAAATTTTCAAATGTGAATGCCTAAAGTTAGGTACATAAATCCATATTTAAGCATCCACTGGGCATTTGAGGGCTTGTCTACGTGGCATAGCACATTAGAGGAGTATGACTTGTAAAGTGCTCTAATGGTTGTGCTTTAATTGCCCTGTGTAGACCCTGCTGGCATGATCTGAAAAGTACCTACTTCACGTGAACATAGTCCTGCAGTGCTTCTCAAAGCTGGTCTGCTGTTTGTTCAGGGAAAGCCTCTGGCGGTCCGGGCTGGTTTGTTTACCTGCTGCGTCCACAGGGTTGGCCGATCGTGGCTCCCACTGGCTGTGGGAAGGGTGACCAGCACATCCCTCGGTCTGCACTGCTTCCCGCAGCCCCCATTGGCCTGGATCAGTGAACTGCAGCCAGTGGGAGCAGCGATCGGCCAAACCTGCAGATGCGGCAGGTAAGCAAACTGGCCCGGACTGCCAGGGGCTTTCCCTGAACAAGAAGCAGCCCGACTTTGAGAAGCATTGCTGTAGGCAACCATACCTGTGAGTCTACGGTCACGTTAACTGGATACCTTTGAGTTTACGCCAGCAGGGTCTACACTGGGCAGTTAGAGCACAACAGGTTAAAGAGCTTTAAAATCACACCCCTCTAGCATCTTTACCAGCACCGTGTAGACCAGCCCTAACTAACAAAATGTGGTTCAATACCTCAGCCAATGTCTAGTCAAGACTGGGTCATGAATGAGCCTGAGATGGCTCAAGCTCTACCCAGAGTGACTGAAGTGATGATAAGTAGGTTGGGGAAAGCAGCTGGCGGAGGTAATATCCGTTTCTTTGACTGAGGGAGTATATCTGCCATTAGTTATCAGAGACTGCAACTGAGGGGTGATTTTAGATCTCCAGTTGCTGTTTGACGACCATATTACAGCAGTGATCCAGTCAGCCTTTTACCGTATTTGTCTGGCTAGGTGGGTGTGTACTTTCCTTTTGGATGCAGACCTTGCCACTGTTATCCGTGCTTTGTACCCTCAAGATCAGACTATTGCAATGCACTCTATGTGGGACTACACTATTCATAGACTGAAGGTAAAATCCTGGCCTCACTAAAGTCATTGGCAAAACTCCCTTTGACTTCAGTGGGGCAGGATTTCACATGGAAGCTAGTTCAGAATACAGCAGCTCACTTACTGAGCAAGGCATCTTGTAGATTGCACAAGACATGAGTACACTGGGATCTGTACTGGCTGCTCATTGGTCTGTGTGTGGCATTTAACGTCTTGGTTATGACCTACAAAGCCCTAAATAACTTGAGACTGGCCCACTTGAGGGACTGCCTCATTCTGCCAGCCGTAGTTATTGGCTACAGTCAGCAGAGGTGCTCAAGCTCCTTCTGAAAGAGTGGGGACTGCTGGCCAGGTATGTACTGTGAGGACTCCAGCACTCTGGAACTTATTCCCCAACTTGGTCCAAAATAGACTGAGATTGATGACCTTTGGGGTATGCAACAAAAGACGTTTCTTAGGTGGGGTTTTTGGAGCGGGTTGAGAGTATGGAGTTTCCTGGAACAACGAAGGAATTGAAAAATGCTTTTTTGCTCATGGCTGGTTGGTGGAGTTCCTGTCTGACTGATTGTTGAATGCTCCTGGGTGGGGGTTGCTGCAATGTCCACTGAGTGTTAGGGTGCCTAGAGCCTTGCAGAGGCTTTTTTTTTTTTTACACTATTTACATTGAAAAATAAAAATATAAGAGGGACCTGATTTTCAGAGGTGATGAGTACCCACCACTCCCAGATCTGGGACCCACTGTGGCAAATGCTGTAGAAAAAAATAGGAAGATATAACAAGGCCAATTTTCAAGTTTACTGGAATATCCTAATCAGGCTTTTGAATGCTCACATTGGTATTTAGGTGCATAAATGTACTACATGCCAATTTGAACACTGAAATGTGGAATTAGGACTTTATATACAAGCACCCATCTTTGAAAACAGAGACAGCTTATACTGGGCTTGCCCGTTTAGCCTGGATAAATCCTGTTCCTGTTTTAAAAGATTTTTGTCACTACAGTACAATTTTGAAGCAAAGTGATATGTTTGGTGCTCTCATTTGCATGACAATATCCAGAATGCTCTTCCAGCTCACAGCTATTTCTTAGAAGTACTGATGTGTTTAAGCTTTGAAAATAAACTGATCATGTGGGTGCGCTTGTATGTGCCTTAATTTTTTCCCCTACAGTGTGTGTGTTAAAAGAAGAAAAGGCAAAGTGTACAATCCATGACAAGTAACCAGACCAACTTGCACTTGATAAACACCAATCAGTGATCAAAATTATAGCTGGTAGTTTGGCAAGTGTCTAACATAGTCATTGATTAACTGATCAGTTGGTTCCCCTGTGCATATTTTCTAAGAACTGACATTAGTCATCCAGGGCTCTGTCAAGAGAGCTGTCACAATACATTAACTATCAATTAGAAAAATTAAACAATTAACGTATAACATGCCGAACAAATACAGAGTAAGGAAATAGTTGATCAACTTGGACTTTACTCATCCTCTGCCTTTCTCTCTCTCTCTCTGCTTGCTACAGAAAATAAATTCACTCCATTCACTTATATTGCAGCGTAGAATACCAGACTGCTTTAGTATGTGGATTTCATTGTTAAGATGCTGTAACACTAATTGTCAGTTTCTAATGATCAAAGTAATTTGGTTAAATAATTGGTTTACATACACTAGATTTTATTTGCCTCACAAAGGTAAAACAAATGTTATAATGAGAAACCATCTGTAAAAGAGAGAATATTTTGGTGATAACCCCAACACAGTGTCAAAGTACAAGGGAATATGTGTGTTCTGTACATATTGATAATGAGGTCAAGTCCAATGTGTTTACAGAGCAGAGGAGGTTTACACCTGACATCCTAATATTTGCAGGTGGGAAAGTTAGGCTACATTTAAAATTATTATTCTTGTGCCATCTGGATTTTGTCATTGAAATAATTCCCTCTCAAAAGGATGTTTTTTTGAATAACTTGCGAGTGTTGATTACGTGACTCATTTAGTACCTTTTATTAATGAACAGAGGTTAATTGTTGTCATATAAAATTCTTTTTACTTTCTATTTATTTTACCAGTTGCATCAAGTCCAATATTTTTTTAAAAAATGGTGTCCTTTAATTATCTGCCTAAAATTAGTTTGATGACGTCATGATAACCCTTCAGGCCATTATGGCCTTGCTTTTACTTCTTTTTTTCTTCTATTTTATATAATATATGGATCTGACCACAATTTTTACAGCTCCTCCCTAGATGCAGAAAAGGAAAGCTGTAACTAACTGCCTGCAGCAGTCGGCAGAAACTGTTTCCTTTAACCTCCCTCTAGACCGCCAGGTGTGAGGAACGGTTGAAACATTTTCCTTTACCCACTAGAGTGCATGTTTTTTCTGAATGTTGCCAGAGCAGCTTCATTCAGAACACACTGCCATCAGAGTTTGTTCAAAATTCTGCCAGAATGGCTTAAATTCAAAAGTAATTAAAAACCTCTGAAAAACTCATCATTCATGGGCATGACATAACACCCATTCTTAACAGTACTCAGTGATGTCACACCTCTGAATTATGAGATGTTACCTTGAAGTACGTTCAAAACTGCTACTCATAAATTATAATGGGATTTTGAAGGCTACATAACGTATTTCTACTGATAAGCAGTGTCTAAAGAGATTAGTATATATTTAATAGTATCTACTGTATATGCTGATTGTGTGTATTATACTATTTGGAAGAACAGTTCAGTAGCTCTTTATTCTGATTGGCCGAGAGGTTTTATTTGTATAACAATATAGAAGAACAGACTTCTTAGCTACTGTAGGAATAAATCATAATGGATACTGTATAGAGGGTATGATTATCCTATGATAATCACATCTTGTGTTGAGTGTAGCTGCTCAATTATATCTGCGACTTCAACTAATAGAAAACTCTTAGTAGGACAGACAAATTAGCTTTTGAAAGGAGACATCTGTCTAGAAAGAATTTTCAACGTTGTATTTTAGGACTTGATCCTGCAAATATTCATATACCTAAGTAATCATACATATCTGAATAGTGCTGTTCAGTCAGTGGGTCTGCTTGCTTCCACAAAATTATACAAGTGAGTATTTGTAAATTTGGCGTATTAATAACTAGGGCTAGATCTTCAACTCTTGCAAATCAGCATAATTTAACTGAAGAAAAGGGAGCTGCACTGATTTATTTTAACCTAGAACCTTTTTTTGTTAGAACCCATGACTCGAACAATCTACATATTTTAACACTAAATTAAATGAAATGACCATACTAGAAAATCTGCATTTCAATAAAGCCTGTATATATTAAACCTTCATTTACAGTAAAATAATTGTGCCGTAATCTTTCAAACAGTCCAGGTTACAGATTAAGACCTGTAATCTGCTTTTTCTTGGTCTATTTTGAGTTTAAATGGAAGCAAACCTTATAGTATAGAATTGGTTTAAGGTCACCTGTCTACGAGGGATTATTGTGTAGTTCCTTTTTATGTTTTCCCCCTACCAGTTTGAGGGACAAAAGGTCAGCAGCACCCTAAGGGCTTTTTCAAATGACCTCTTTAGCAAATAAAGTCATACCCTATGTATAGAGGCCATTTCCCAAGGACAGCCTGTAGGTTAAAATATGAAATATTTCTGGCATGTGTCAGCGAGTGAAACAGTGTAAAAAACAGAAGCACTAGTTTTGGAAAGTTAAAGCCCAAACGAAAGAACATGAATTTCTATAATGTGCCAATTTAAATGACTGTATATTGAAGCTGAAGACATCAGCTATAGGCATATCAGAAACACATTAGTTCACTTTTATGTCAGGCACATCCCGATTCAAATGCAGAACAACTTGCTTACTCTGGCTTGAAAACGCAACAGATTCAGCTTATTTGAAAACTGAAATTAAAAAAATCCTCTAGGGAATTGAATAAAATTGGCCCTTTTCTTTATTACTGTAATTTTAAGACTGTAAACTGCATCAACCCAAAATTACCAGCAAATTGTCTGAAATCAGTTGTCAAGAAAAAATTTCTCTGTTATGGTTCTCTGGATTATATCTTTTTTTAACATCTTGGCACCTCATTTCTGTAATTGGTTAAGAGATAATGTGCAAAACTCAAAACTTTCAAGTATTCATAAGACATAAAAAACGTTTTAAAACAAATGATTTGACAGCTGCAAATGCAGGATAACATCTAGTTGCATTATAGAAACAGTGTGGATAATTACTTTTTTCAAAAGGAAAGACTCTGTGGACCAAGGTCCTGTCTGAATTTCCCTGCAGCTCAGTTAATGTGCAATAATACAAATCCTGTTGTCACCTCAACCTAAGTCTCTTTATCATCCACACATCAGTAAGAATGATGAGAGACGTCCCATGATTCTAGCAGTCTTCCTTTGAAGGATCCACATGTTAATTACTGCACTAATTATGGTTTTTGAATAACCAAATGAAGTAAGCAGTCTATGGGAGGTACAGGCATAAACCTAAGACTGAGAAAATACTAGTTACTGAAGTCATCAGTGTAAACTGACACACTGAACATGCTTAAAAGAAGTAGAAGATGTAGATTTTAAAAGACAAGCATCTTAAATAATTAGGGTTCCATACAGGAAAAAGAAATGTTATTTCTTAATGGCAAGTGCATTTAAACTGTTATCTAAAGATCTGAAGGTAAGCCTGCTTAATTCACTGCTTCTTCTTTTGTTATTAGGAAAACATAATTGTTCCAAATAATTAGCACTAGAGTACATCACAAGCTGACAACAAAATTATAGAAATCTTCATATTCAGATCCGTCTAGCTGGCTATTAGGAACAGTTTCTGATCATAACCCATTAGTTGAAGTGCTGTGAGTTCTTGATTGCCACCAAATAACCTCAGATATCTGCCTAAGTTAACAGCCCCTATTTATTCAGAGTTTTCTTGACAGTAAAAATTGCTTAGGATTTTTACAGCTGCCACACAAAAGAACAGTATTAGATGCGCATACTTGGTGATAAAATAATTGAAATGTGGATTTTAGACACAATTTTAACTCTTAACTTTCTAAATGAAATACAGCTAAGGGATTACATTTTGTTACAATGGTACCATTGGCTTCCATGTTGATTAAAAATTAAAGCGAATCTATTTCAAATCTTTCCAGTTGTGATGTCCATGCTAATCAAACTGAGATTTGTATGGAGTGGTTTTTGGCATAACAACCCTATTTTTGTCCTTATTTTCCCATTTAACACTGATGGATCAAACAGTTCTAGATTTCTCTGTTTCTTGCAGTCCAAAGGCTCATTTTCTCTCTCTCTTTGTGAATAATGTCAGTGTATACACTGTTTCTAATTCATTTTTTAAACAGCTAACTAGCTCTCTTAGCACTATAGAAAGACAGAAAGAAGCATAGCATCTTTTAAGACACACTGAAAAATGTATCCTTTTGACAGAAATCACTGCAGTAACCCCACAAGAAAAAAACCTCAGTGTAGACACTATAGGGAAAAATAGAAGTTACTTATCCTGCTTTAATGAATGGATTATTGATAATGTAATACAGAGAAAATGAAAACTTGCTTAAATATCCAATCTAATACTTCAGTTATCTGTAATGCTATTTGAAGCTACCTTCAAAATGTTTTTTGTGATAAAGCTTTATAGGTTTATAAACTAAGCTATTATGTCAAATCCCATGAGGGATAATTTTGATTACTATAGTAATTAATGATGTTGTATAGTAATATGGATTTTCTGTTAAGATTTGAGTTTGAAGTTAATTAGTCTTCACATTACGATTTGCTGATTAATTATGGATATTCAGTTATAAAGAGAGATGGTAATTATTAATCTAAAAAATCATCTAGGATAATTAACTAAAACTTTGACGTCGGTTACCACTCGCCTTCCATATAACTTCTAAGATACCAATTGTATGGAAAAGAGCAAGAGCCTTCTAAAAAAAGGTACAAATTCCTACACCTTGCTTTCTTTGTGTATCCAGGGCAGTGAACAATTATTATTCTTAAATAGTTGGTGTATGCCACCCACTTTGAAGCAAGGACAGAAACTTAATTTTTGTCAGGGTTCAGATCTTTCATAGCATATTCTTACTATATGCCTCATCTTATCTCAGTAAAATGTGCTATAAAAGAAATTCCAGTCTGAGTCTTAACTTGGTGTACTGTTGACATCATGTCTTAACCTTAGAGCTGCAATGTTCTCTTCTGATTGATGGGCTTTGTCAGTTCCCATGTTAAACTCTGGAATGAACCTCAGTGTTGCTACAGATATCTTTAGTTTCCAACAGCAGCCACCGTTAGCAATGCCAAGGAAATATTAAAGCAAAACGACTAATTAGTGTAATAATTCACTTATCGCTTGAAATCACCTTTGTTTAAAAAAAATGTTTTTCTTCTTTTCCTCCTAATCAGTGAGGAAGAAAATCTTAGTGTTATCACAAAGGGAGGGGGATGTGATTAAGAAAAAGAGTTAAACCAAAAAACATCAGCAGCACATCAATGTCCTGGTATTTACCCTAGTAACACAGACTCTGAATAGGGATCTGTTTACATTATCTCTAGATCATCTTGACAATATTTATTCTCTATTTACCTAAATGAGGCAATATGATGATATTTATTGCTCAGAATGGCTAAATATAGACTTTTCCTGAGCACTCAGTACCATAGTGGGAGGTTTTGCTCTAATCTACATCTTTAAACTGACAAGCTGGAGAATTCCTAATGAATGCCTCTTTTCATCTGGATGTCTGTGTGTATTTGACAGTATAAATATTTAGCAATATCGGAGTCAGCTTGTGATTTTACCCAGATGGACTGATTGATGCCTTGGCTTGACGTTGCCAAAGACAATCCATGTAGTTATATAAGCAATTTCTCTCTTACTTCCTAAGAAGCAATTAGGTGGCCAAAGGCAGCAACCCAAAAATAGTGAAAATACTTCTGGTATCAGCTGACAACTCAGAGGGATAAATAAAATATGGTAGTTAAATTATTACCACTTTACTTTCATGAATCATGGGATTAAAGCTTTCACTTCTAAAGTACATATAAATTGCAGGGTTTCTTATGTCTGTAATTTGCAAGAATCTAAGTTAAAATACCAGCTAATCAGTCAACTCGCATTCACCTTGGGAAAAGTACCACCCTTTCTTGTCATTTTTGTAAATTGCATGCCTAAGCACCAATGTTATTTTCAGAGGGAAAAAAAAGCTTGTTGTCAATAACATATATTGCAGTCTAGTTAAAACAACATTTGTTAAGGTTTAATCGCAAATGTAATCTACTTTTAAAGTTTAGACAGAATGCTCAGAAAAACTGAAGGGACAGATAATAAATCATTTCCCCCTATCCTGGATGTGAAAAAGGTAGATCAGATTCCCCACAGGTGTGTTTCTGTTTTCCTCTACATGTTGCAAATTGTTTTCCCCTCATATCAGCTGAAACCATACAATAATATGAAGACTATAGTGGCTTAGACAAATAAATGTGTGCATTCCATTATTTTCAACTTATGTGAACTATACTCTAAATGTAATCAAACATGCCCACCCATTTTAGTTACTACATGTCTCTGGTCCCCACCATCTAATCCATAATGTATCCATGTAATGAACTGCAATGCAACATCAAGAAGTTTTTGCTAAAATTCCTTTTTATAATTTTTTTGCTGGCTGGTGAACGTCAGCTTTACATTAGCTACGCACTATTTATCCGTCTCAATTTTACATGCTGTAAGATGCCTGCAATGATTATGTCATGTGCTTTTTAGGTATGTTAGTGGTCGGGGGGTGGCAGGGGGTTGAAGGGGAGAAAACAATCATATATTATTTTTGGCAATAGTAATATTCACATATCTCAGTCCTGTTGCTGATTTCCCCCCCCTTTAGTTTTCTTTGTTTTCTATTAACTCATCACAGTCTTTGTATAAGCCATGCAATAACTCAGGAGAAAGGGCAAGCAAGACATTCTTCTTCTTGACATTAATACCTATAGATCCCATTCTAGTGTGATACCTCTCCCTATCACAAAATATCTCAGCTAACAGATTTCTCAAAATTCAAGAACTGGCATTCTTAATATATTCCACAGGCAAGTGGGATACAATGCCCACTGGTAATCAGACATACACAACAAGGTTTCTTTGGGACCAGCTGTCTAGTTGTAATGTACAGCAGCTTTTAAGTGCAGCACACATCAGCCACAGTATATTCTTCTGTATGGCAGTTTCGGACTTATCTTTTTTATTATTATTCTATGACCTGCTAGCTGCCAAATAAAAATAAATGTATGCTGCTTTCTATTTATTGGATTTGATTAGTAATAAATTTGTTATTGACCAGACATAGAATGCTAGGCTTGAGGCACAAACCAATGGTCTCTACTCACTCGATCATTACGTACTGCATCTTCAGTTAAGCT
This sequence comes from Gopherus flavomarginatus, assembly GCF_025201925.1. Taxonomy (NCBI): domain Eukaryota; kingdom Metazoa; phylum Chordata; order Testudines; family Testudinidae; genus Gopherus; species Gopherus flavomarginatus. Next base: position 197,204,055 of record NC_066618.1, read on the forward strand.
GCAATGAATCACTTTACTCTATGTTTTGTTTCTGAATTGTTTGGCTGGATGATGGGAGGTGTTTTGTAATGAAAAAGGTGCAAGAGTGACAGGAGGCCATTTCTTTAACCTAGAAGACAACCAGTACATGACAGAGGAAAGAATGCCTAGTGATAGAGTGCACTGTGTGTGGTACAATCCATTGCATAGGTTTAAGTGAGAAACGACTAGGTCTGATAAGGCAAAGTTTAGAATAACTGCATTGTTTTACAAAATATGTCATCAGAAAAATGCATTAACTCTAATCAGCCAAAATGGTGTGATTCATTGCTTAATTTCAGGGTACCGGGCTATAAATTATAACAGGCCTGCCACAACTAATTTTTGCAGTGGCATACTGGATGAAAAATGAAATGTCCAAGTGGCTACAAGTGAAAAGCTTCCATCTTTCTTCCACGGCTGAATATTACTTACTCTAATGATGTATAATAGCCTGCAACTACACTTAACCTGTGCATTAAATGGCAGCACAAACTGTTTACCTAGAGTTATGAAGAAGAAAACAGCAAATCAAGCAAAGGAAACTAAAATGTGTACATTAACCTCCCACATGTCAACATAATTGTCCCCTACAGATGATGTATAACAGTGACTCCAAATCATATTTATTTATTTATTTTTGCATTATACACAATGGCTTATGCTTCAAGTATCTAAAGTGTCAAAGCACGTGTGATAAATTGATGCCAAAATGTACCTAATTAATAAGTCTGATGATGTTTAGAGTAAAACAGATGCTGGCTATGTTGTTAATGGAACTGCAAGTATTATAAAAATAATTGCATCCTATATTTCTCAAATATACAGGTATGATTTTAAATGAAATAACAATATAATTTGCCAAAAAAAATAAAAACACTTTGTAAATTCTTCTGGTGAATTTATGTACAAATATGTAACAAGCGATCAAAATAATTAACCAAGTCAAAAGCATTAGCAACAAATGTTTGTTAAATATCCTTATTTCTGGGGCTTTCACTTATGATATTTCTCTGCATAAGATTATTACACTCTCTCCTGCCCCCCTCCCACGTAAATACATACATGCCAATATGAACATTATCCGATACTAAGTTAAAAAAATCCATAATAAAAGCCCAGAAAGTTTCTTATTATGCTGTAACCACTGATTACTAAAAACATCAGATACATGATATTTCTAGTAGTCAGAATTCTTTATATCAAAGAACATTCAGGATTAAAGTATTATAGTCACTCTTTAGTTATATCATTTTGCTATATGCATAAAATATAATAAAGTTTAAAATCTTTGTCTCCTTTCTTGCAAAACAATTGCTTATTGCTTTGTTTCTTTTAAAGATGACATATCTAAAGGGAATCAATTGACAGAAAAACTGAAGGTAGAAAATTCTATTCTTTTGAAGCAAGTTTTGGAGAATCTGATTAGGTCTCATGCTGCAATACTAGGTATTCCATTTTTGCCAAAGGGCCAGCTATTATTATTAACATCATTTGTCTGAATCATTACTCTGCACCTTGGTTCAGCAAACACTATGAAGATGGCATGGTAATAAATGACCGCAGGATTCTTTCCTGCTTTGGCCTGTTTTTATCTGCCACCTCTCTACCGTCAGCTCCATCTTTCTGAACCTCTCTGAATCCCCAAAAGGGACGGGGCGTCTATTTGTTTTCCACTAGGTTACCACTCTGTCTATTGTTGTTTGCACTAAAGGGTACGAATTCAATTCATTCTTGTGACATAAAAGCACTGATACAGTAAATTTTTTGCCCAAGAGAAAACACAAACAAAGTTGCTGAATATGGGCTAAGATGTGAAGCACGCGTATGTATGTGAAGGAGCTTTCTGAGACAGTCTTACTTATTGAATACTGTTTTTTCCCCAGCACAGACCAGACAATCACATATACTATTTTAAACCTCTATTAACCTTTCCAAATTGGTACTTAGTGGAGAACAGTGATTGTGCAGGAGAGGTTATGTAGTACAACCTACCATACCAGAATACACCTAAGTGTAAGCAGGAGAGGAAGCAAGAGATTGGATGGTAAAATAGCCAATCAATGGCTTCAAGATTAAGACGCCAACTACTTCTGGAATAAAGGCATCTACTTAGGTTGATAGACTAGAAAGGTGATAAAAAGAAATAACCGAGACCTTTACAAGCATTAAAAAAGGAGCACTAGAATGAGAGAGAATGACAGGGCATCAGGTAAATTTAGTTCTCAGCATGTTGAATTTCACACTAATTATTTTAATTGTCTTTGGTACTGAATATGAGAAAAATAATTAGCCTGTAATCTAAATGAATCAATCAATACTGGACAGACTGGACAGTATTCTGATTCTCCAGCTTGCATTACTGAGACTTTTTTTTTGCAAAATAAATCGAAACATTAAGAGGTGCAATGAATCTTTCTCTTTTAAATGATGAAACATGAATATTTTTCTTCCTAGCAAAAAGAAACAAAGTAAAAAATATTATACAAAGCAGATCCTAAAACATCCCAGTTCCAAATACTTAGTCTAAGGGCTTGTCTACACAGCACAAGAACATGCAGTAGGTGGGTGTGAATTCTAAAGCACACCAACATGTTGTGCACTAACTAGTGCTGCCAGTATACACTAAACATTCCCTGAAGCACTATGTTAAATGTACACTAGGAAGCTTTCAGTGAATACCAGTAGAGTCTACATGGGCCAATTGGTGCATAATACATTGAGGTGCATTAGAATTCGCACCTATCTACTGCACATTGTTGTGCTGTGTAGACAAGCCCTTAGACTAAGTATTTGGAATTGAGATATCTTAGATCTGCTTCATATAATATTTTGTATTTTATATTTCATCATTTAAAAGAAAAAAATTGCTACTCCACTTAATGTTTTGTTTTATTTTGCAAAAAAAATCTATTTCAGTAATGCAGACAATATGGAAGATCAGAACAGTATCCACAACTTGTTCCGTTTTGATTGAAATCGCATCCCACTAGTACTCATTGCCACACTACAGACAAGCCCTAAAACTTTCATCCAATGGTAATACTTAATGAGGCTAATATTAGAAACTCTATTCAAAAAAGTAAATATCGATGTCCCAATCAGTGTAAACACTTCATGCTTTGGGGAAATTAAGCTATGTAAATGCAGTTATGACGCATACTTAGCATGAGCTTTTCACTGCCAAGGGCAGCAGATATGCTGCTAAAAAAGTGCCAAACTTGGTAAACCTCAAAGAATATAACCTCAAATATTTCCCTACTTCTAGTACAGATCTTACAAAACAATAAATGAAAGAAAAAGAGAAAAAAAAAGAACCCCCCTCCCGAATGTAAAATCCTATAACTGTTCACAGTTCCTGGAACATTACCTTGTGTACAACTTTCTTCATTATCAAAATGTGCTACATTCCTGCCAGAAGTTAAGAAGTTATCACTTGAAAATCGCTGGCTAATCTAGCTTGTGCTAAGATGGATTTTTAATGAAAGTTTAATGAATGATAAATACTTGTTTCTTGATAAATGTTTAATTATGCCAATAATTACCAACTGCTGAAAACTACTGTTGTGTTAATAATGGCATTTTAGTACACAAGCAGTTTCATGAGTCATGGTTCTGTTAAAGATCAGAATTCCATCTGTCTAGTGCAAACTAGCAAAACAAAAGGAAAGTCTAATAAATATTTTGATAAATTTCCCCCCCACACTTTAAAAGTGATGTCCCTTTGTGAAAAATTAAATCTACAGAGTCTGCTTTGGAATGAGGAGTACACAGTCTCAGAGCTAAGACATTATTATTATTTGTACATATGAACCTATGAAAACTAGAAGAAAAAAAATGAACTAAAACCAGATACAACATATGTGACCATGCTGTCTATTTGCAGACAGCTAGCTCACTTGTTGGTAGTGAGGACATTACATTCACTGGAAGCATTAGAAATCACTCCTAAAATACAGAATCACCCCCTCCTCTTTTTGTTTTGCTTGCAAATGTCTGAAAAACTACTTCTTTCTTATCTCACCAATCCCAGCAATTGCAACCCACACCTCTTGCAATATCTTACAATTTTGGGGCCTAATGATGTATTTACATAGGTGGAATAAGAGTATTCTTGTTGTGGTAGTGCACCCAAAGGTTCCTGTGGGGATTAGGGCCTCATTGTATTAGACACCGTACAAATACAAAAAAGAAACAGTAACACAAATGTATATTATAGTAGCACACAGAGAAGGGAGAATACAATCTTCTGCTTGGAAGAATTATGTATGCAGTGGATAGTGGAATGGACTAGGTGAACTAATATGTTGTTGACATTTCTAACATCTATGATGCAAATACTTATCTGAATAGAATGCTTTTTTTTTTTTTACTTATCATTCATATGTTATTCTCACTGTTCATCAGAAAAATAGAATTTATTGAGAGCGTTTATCCTCAATTTATATATTTTTTAGAGCTCTTGGTTTCTGAAACTATTTCTTGTTACTACAAGAATGGTTGAATGGCATCTTAAAGTAATTGTCCATTAGACTCATGCAGGTCGGCAGTAGTTTACACAAAAAGCAACATACCATATCAACAGGCAATAAACACCATGCTGAAGCAAACATAGGTATAGACTATGAGAGTATTTAAGAAAAGGAACCATTTTTTACCGTAGGGAGAAAGAGATGCTGCCATGGATTACTAAAGTATGTTAGCGTATGCATGGCATCCACAATGCAGAACAAATGTCTGTGAAGTGAAACAGAAAACAAACTCCATGTTGACAAATGGATGGTGGCTAATAGCACTTCTTCCATGGGATTACCTCAGGAGAGTGAAGAACAAATCCAAGGGCATTATAAAGCATATTTTGACAATTTTTCTGTAGCTAAACTACAGCATGTTACAGCCCCGAGGTTAAAAAAATTACCTTGATTGTACAATAATGTGCAAGAGCCTTAGCTATAGCCTTTTATGGCACTATAGCACAATGCTCTATAATTTTGATAATTCAAGGACCATACATTTATAGCTATCACTCACTGATGACTAATAAATGCTGGATAGCATATAAATGTCTATCATATTAATAATATGCATTATCCACTCCATGTATATTTATTTATATATGCATATATTAATATGTATTAAGCACCAATAACATTAAGCACAAATATTGTAACAGTGATTAGCCTAAACTGTCCTAAATCATAATCCAAGCTAGGGAAGTAACTTCATGGACCAGTACCTGGAATGCTAGTATCCAAAACAAAGATAAGGAAGGAACAGAACAACAAGTTAGGGAAAAAATGGTTACTCACCTTCTCGTAACTGTTGTTCTTCAAGATGTGTTGTTCATGTCAATTCCAGTCAGGTGTGTGCAAGCGCACGTGCATGACGGCCGGAAGATTTTTCCTTTAGCAGCATCTGTCAGGTCGGCCTGGGCTCCCCCTGGAGTCGCACCCTCATGGCGCCTAATATATAGCCCTGCTGACCCGCCACTGTTTCAGTTCCTTCTTGCCGGCTACTCCAACAGAGGGATAGGAGAGTGGGTATTGGAATGGACATGAACAACACATCTCGAAGAACAACAGTTATGAGAAAGTGAGCAACCATTTTTTCTTCTTCGAGTGCTTGTTCATGTAGATTCCAATCAAGTGACTCCCAAGCAAATTTAGGAGATGGGATCGGAGCTGTCCACTGACTGGGGTACTGCTCTACCAAAGGCCGCATCATCTCTGGCCTGCCTAGTAATTGCATAGTGTGCAGCGAAAGTATGTATCGATGACCACGTCACTGCCCTGCAAATTTCCTGGATGGGGACTTGAGCCAGGAAAGTTGTTGATGAAACTTGTGCCCTTGTAGAGTGCGCCGTTATCAGCGGCACTGGGATCCCTGCTAGATTGTAGCACTCAGTAATGAAAGCCACAATCCATGATGAAATGCGCTGTGTTGGAACAGGCTGGCCCTTCATCCTGTCCGCTACTGCGACAAAGAGCTGTACCGACTTACTGAATGGTTTCGTCCTTTCGATGTAAAAAGCCCAACGCTCTGCGGACGTTGAGAGCGTGGAGCCTCTGCCCCTTGCTAGTCGCATGAGGCTTGGGGTAGAAAACCAGGAAGAAAATGTCCTGGTTGATGTGGAACTGTGATACCACTCTCGGGAGGAAGGCCAGAGGGGGCCTGAGCTGAACCTTGTCCTTAAAAAACACGGTGTAGGGTGGCTCGGATGTTAGTGCCCTGAGTTCAGACCCCTCCAGGCTAAAGTTATTGCCACCAGGAATGTGACCTTGTAAGAGAGGTAGAGCAGGGAGCATGTTGCTATAGGCTCAAAGGGACGCCCCATGATCCTAGAGAGGACCAAGTTAAGGTCCCAAGCAGGAACTGGTTGGCAGACATGCGGGTACAACCTATTGAGGCCCTTCAGGAGGCAACTGACCAGGAAGTTAGCGAAAACCAAGCAGCCCTTTACCCCCAGGTGGAAAGCCGAGATGGCAGCTAGATGTACTCTTATGGAAGAAAAGGAGAGACCTTCTTGCTTTAGATGGAAAAGGTAATCCAAAATCTGGGGCATGGAGACTAGCACTGGGGAAAATTCAGGCTGATCTGACCAGATTGAAAATCTCTTCCACTTTGCCGGGTACGTGGCCCTAGTGGAGGGTTTTCAACTCAAGAGAACCTATCAGACTTATTCTGAACAGGAGAGCTTGAACGTATTCAGCCATGGAGCCTCCAGGCTGTGAGCTGCAGTGACTGCAGGTTTGGGTGCTGAAGCCACCTGTGATCCTGTGTGAGAAGGTCCGGGAAGAGTGGCAGGGTAATCGGGGCTCCGACTGACACGTCTGGGAGAGACGTGTATCAATGCTGGTGGGGCCAGGCTGGTGCTATGAGAATGACCCGAGCCCGGTCTCTGCAGATCTCGAGCAGGACCTTGTGGATGAGTAGTATGGGTGGGAAGGCATATAGAAGCAGTTCCCCCCAATGGAGGAAGAACGTGTCTGCTGTGGAGCCTGGACTGTGATTCTGGAAGGAGTAGAACTGCTGACACTTCCTGTTGCGTCGTGTGGGGAAGAGGTTGATCAGGGGACAGCCCCACCTCTGGGAGAACAAAGACGCGACATCCAGGTGAAGGGACCTCTCATGGCTGTGAAAAGACCTGCTGAGGCAGTCCACCAGCTCGTTCTGAACCCCTGGAAGGTATGACGCCTTTAGATCGACTGAGCGCTCTATACAAAAGTCCCATAACTTGAGGGCTTCCTGGCACAGGGGAGAGGAGCGTGCACCCTCGTTTGTTGATACAGAATGTCGCGGTCATATTGTCCATCATGACTGAAAAATATTGGCCTGCTAGATACAGGTGGAATGACTGCCACACTAGGCATACTGCCCTGAGCTCCCTGACATTGATATGAAGACGAAGATCTGTTTGTGACCAGAGGCCCTGCATCCTGTGCTTCCCCAGATGAGCTCCCCACCCCAAGTCTGACGCATCCGTCACTAGCGTTGGAGATGGTTGTGGGGCAGTAAAGGAGACTCCTGAACACACCTGCTGAGCATCCGCCCACCAAAGGAGTGAGCTCAGAATAGGGCAAGGCAGGGTCATGGTCCTGTCCAAGCTGTCTCTGGCAGGTCTGTACACTGAAGTGTCCGAAGCCTGAGTCTGGCATGCCAAACCATGTATGTGCAGGCCGCCATGTGACCGAGAAGCCTGACTATTTCTCACGGTGGTGGTGGGGAACTACCTGAGTCCCTGGATCATGGCGTTGAGGTTCCTGGAATCTCGCCTGCAGGAGGAATGCTCTGGCTTGGGTTGAGTCCAGAACTGCCCCTATGAACTCTATCCTCTGGACTGGGGACACAGTCGATTTCATTTCATTCAGTAGGAGGCCCAGATTCTCAAAGGTGGCTTTGATGAATGCCACCTGAGCTTCCACCTGAGCTCTAGATTGGCCTTTGATCAGCCAGTTGTCGAGGTATGGGAACATCTGTATCTGATGTTCACACAGAAAGGCGGCGATGACTGCCATGCACTTGGTGAAGACTCAAGGTGCCACTGACAGGCCGAAAGGGAGAACAGTAAATTGGTAATGGGAACCATTGACCACAATCCTGAGGAACTTTTTGTGGTATGTGAAAATATGCATCGTTCAAGTTGAGGGTGGCATACCAGTCTGCTGGATCCAGTGAAAGGATAATGGAGGTCAGGGAGACCATGCAGAACCTGAGTTTCCTCACAAACTTGTTGAGGTCATGCAGGTCCAGGATAGGCCTTAGGCTGCCTTCGGCCTTTGGTATTAGGAAATAGCGGGAATAGAAATCCTCGCTCCTGTGTTCCAGTGGAACCTCCTCCACTGCTGCTAGTGCTAGAAGTGACTGCGCCTCCTGAATGAGAAGTTGCTCATGAGAAGGGTCACTGAAGAGGGACAGGGAAGGGAGGGCACAGAACTGGATGGAGTATCCCCTCTACCATGTGAAGCACCCAGCGGCCCAAAGTTATACGGGACCATGCATTGTAGAAAGGGGATAGTCAAGAGCAAAAGGTTAGGTGGAGTGAATCCAATTTGGTCTGGTGCGCCGTCCTCGACTGCACCTTCAAAAGGCCGGTTTAGGGCCAGAGGGTGGTTTGGGCTGGCCTTGATTAGCGGAGGGATTTGCCTTCTCCTACCCCTCTGGTTCCTCCTCCTAGTATTGTCCTGGCAGTTCTGCTGCTGGAACCTTTGAGGAGGTTATGGGCAGAAGTGTCTCCGCTGTGTGGCAGGGGTAAGCATGCCCAAGGACCTGAGGGTGGCTTAGGAATCTTTTAGTTTGTGGAACCATTTGTCCGTCTTCTCTGAAAACAGAGTCTCACCCTCAAACGGGAGGTCCTGTATTGTTTGTTGGACTTTGTAGGATAACTCTCAGACTTGCAACCAGGCTCCATGCCGCATAGCCAGCCCTGTCGCCATGACTCTTGTGGCAGCATGTGCAGCGTCTAAGGTTGCCTGCAGTGAAGTGCGGGAGACTAATTTCCCTTCTTCCATCAAGGCAGTGAACGCTGACCGAGAGTCTGAAGGGACAAGCTCCGTGAACTTAGCCAAGGAAACACAAGTATTATAAGAGTATCTGCTCACAATAGCCTGCTGGTTCACAATATGGAGTTGTAAACCACCAGTGGAGTAGATTTTTCTACCCATGAGGTCCAGGCGTTTAGCGTCCCTATTCTTTGGGGAAGGATCTTGGAAACCTTGTCTCTCCGCTGGCTAGCCACATCAATGGCCAGTGAGTCTGGAGGTAGATGGGAGTAGAGATGCTTGAAGCCTCTGGAAGGGACAAAATACTGGCGCTCATCGCATTGGGCAGTGGGTGGCATGAATGCCGGCATCTGCCATAGAGCCTTGATGGTGTCCACCATTGTCTTTATGAGGGATAATGCTACCCGTGAAGGCTCCGAGGGTGCTAGGATGTCCACCATGGGATCTGTGTCCTCAACCACCTCCTTGGTCTTGATGCCCAAACCTTGGGCAACCCTGCGGATCAACTGCTGTAGAACTCTGCTGTCCTCTAATGCAGGAGCTAAGGATGTCCCTGACAATGCTTTAACCGGCGATGAGGAGGAGGAAGCATGTGCTAGTGGTGGAAACTCCCTGCAATCTGCCCCGGACATGTCACGTGACTCCTGGGTCAGTGGTGAAGAAGATGGTGCCAATTCGGTGCTGGGGCCGTAGGTGTCATAGTAAACGTTGGCATTGGCATCAGTCTCACAGGAATGAGTTGCATCAGCATGCTCACAGGAGCCGCTGGGGTCAGGGGGCCAGGTGCCGACATCAGCACCTGGGCTGTAGGTGCCTGCATCAAGATCGATGTCAACAACAGTGCAGGTGTGGGAGACGGGAGTGTCACTGTCACGAAGGCCATAGTTGGAGCTGAGTACGGTGCCAGAGTCAATGACGGTGCCATAGGGAAAGGTGTCGGGACCGTATATGTCACAATAAAATGGCCCTCTCCACATGGGGTCCCCTGGGTAAGCACCTGCGTTCTATATTGCTAATGCCTTTATATGCATTGGAAAGTATCTTGGGAAGGGCTGAAGGTGTGAGTTTGGAATTAAAAATTCCTTTGCAGGTTATGAGAGGCCGAAGGGGAAGGAAAGAAGGAAGGAACGGGTTAACGTGATGATCCAGCTAGGCCCAGAAATAAGGAACAAAACTGCAGCCTAAGGCCAGCGCACACAAACAAGCTCTCTGCTGCCAAACAGCCAGACGCCTGTGTCTCAGACCCAGCCACATGTATAAAAGGAGACCTAAGCCACACAGAACTGAAGAGGCTGCAAACCAGTAAAACTGCAAAGGCTGGTGAGTCTTGCCCACATGCTCAGGGTTTAGCTGATCGCCATATTTGGGGTCGGGAAGGAATTTTCCTCCAGGGCAGATTGGCAGAGGCCCTGGAGGTTTTTCGCCTTCCTCTGCAGCATGGGGAATGGGTCACTCACTGGTGGATTCTCTGCAGCTTGAGGTCTTCAAACCATAATTTGAAGACTTCAATAACTCGGACATAGGTTAGGGGTTTGTGATAGAAGTGGATGGGCAGGGTTCTGTGGCCTGCTTTGTGCAGGAGGTCAGACTAGATGATCCCATTGGTCCCTTCTGACCCTAAAGTCTATGAGTTGAAAAACAATCATCTCGCAACCCTGAAACCAGTGTGTTTTGGGGAAACTAAGGGAACCATGATACACCAGCTCAGACTGGTACCGAGAGTACAGGGGCAAAAGGTCCCTGGACGAAAATGCCCCCGGAAGAACCCAGGGCTTAAAATCCTCCCGAGAGCTGAAGCAAGTCGGAGATTTACAGCGGACTCTAGATTACCTGTGCACAGGGCAGAACTCTTGTCTACCCTTCTCCCCCCTGGTTCATGCGTGTGTAAGTATGAAAGTGGGTTAGGACTCAGGCACTAAGGCTTTCTTTCTCTCTCTTGGAGGAGTCCTTCCTCGGCGCTGAAGTTGCCGATGGCACTGGGGCGCTCTGTGTTGAGCATGATGCCATAGGGGTCGGGTCTCTCGAGCCCGGGTCGGAATGGAGGCACAAGGCTGCCTCCATGAGGATCACCTTCAGCGGCTGTTCCCGTTCTTTAAGTGTTCTTGGGCAGAACTCGCGGCAGATCTTGCAACGACCTTTTTGATGGGTCTCCCTCGGGCACCTAAGACATGACGAGTGTGGATCACTCTCAGGCAGCCACGCAGTGTTTAAATCCTGGTGACTGCAGCATGCCACGGCGCCAGGGCTGGATTGCGGGGGGGCCCCAACTACTACACTATACTAAACTTTAACTGGAGTACTACCAATAACTAACTAACTATATACACAGAATAATGAAGAAACTTGCTGAGCAAGAGCCAAGGGAAGTTCCAGCCACTGTCACTGGCGGTAAGAAGGAACTGAAGGGGTAGCGGGTCAGCAGGACTATATATTAGGTGCCATGACGGCACGACTCCAGGGGGCGCCCAGGCTGACCTGACAGATGCTGCTACGGGAAAAATCTTCTGGCCATCGTGTACATGCCGCGCACACACCTGATTGAAATCGACATGAACAAGCACTCAAAGAAGAACTGGGACAAACTGATGGGTTGGATAACAGTGACATGTAAAGAGATGTGTATCTTGTAAAATCATCATACAAATACCAGCTGAAATGTGCAACTTAGAGAGCAAACCTTCTGTGTAAGATGAATAGAACATGGCTGCACAGGACAGCTCCTCTCAGAGCCTGGTATTGTATAGAACCTTTTACCTGTACCATATTAATAACCCTGAAAGCAGTTATTTGGTCTCCTAAAAATATTTTATAACAAATTAAAGTGTGGTCAAGCAATCTTTCAGCAAGAGCATTTATATGATTATCTAATTTTTCTGTGTGTGCTGTGAACATAACAATTATGTATATTTATTTTCTACTACAGTGGTTCTCAACTTTTCCAGACTACTGTACCCCTGAAGCCTGAGCCCTGCTGGTTAGGGCTTAGCTTGGTGGGGCCCTGGGCAATTGCCCTGCTGGCCACCTCCTAGCACTGGCCCTGCACTTGCAACCTCCCTAAACCTAACATGGACCCCCATGTTGAGAAATGCTGATCTAGATGAGTTGAGTATCCCCTGGACCTCTGCATACCCCCATGGTATGTTTACCCCTGGTTGAGAACCACTGTTCTACTACATTTGTTGCTAATGCTACACTCCTCGCTGCTCAAAGACAGCATGGTTTCTGTTGACCCCAATCCTTCAATCCTTACTGATGTAAAATTCTCATTGACTTCAGTGAGAATTATGCTTGAATAAACAATGCACGATTGGTCTTAGAGTAACGAAAATGCCCCAAGGAGTGAGACTAAAATTAGATAAAAATGGAAGAAAATAAAATTAAAAAATACTCACAGGGCATTAACGAAATGTGCGGCATGTAGTAGAATGCTGAAGATTTTTTGCTACCATTTATTGGGAAGACATGTATGACTCACTTGTGGCTCTGCCATTTGTGAGAAATGCAGTCTTCCCAACCTTGCAGCAATAACAGCCTTCTAGCAGTCTATATCACCATACCAACATGTATATTGTCTATAGCTATCGACTGGTTGATAGACATACACACAGAAATTAAAAGTATGAGTGATTATAGCAATTGTTTCAATCAACGCGTGTGTATATTTCACTGTCCCTACAGATATAACACTTGGTCTGTGACATCAGATCTCATAAAGTAAGCTAGATTGAATATTTGAATGTGATACCTCCAAGGCAGAACTAAATGCTGCAGGAAATGGTACTGGTGAATCTATAATAGGGCTCTTTCCACTGTATCTGTCTCTTTGAGTCTGTACTGAAAGGAGTAAATGTTCATACTACAGTAGTGCCCAAAATTCCCACTGTGCTGGGCACTGTACAAACACAGAAAAGAGACAAAACCTGCTCTGAAGGGCTTATGGTCTAATGAGATAATGAGAGTAAAGTAATAGTTAAGAAAGCACAGTGTTACAGGGCACTGTACAGCTGGAAATGTAGTGTAGTTTTCCAGATGAGACACTTTTGGCAGGTCCTCATAGCATATGTTGCAAAAATAAAGGTCTCCTGGTCAAATTCCAATTTGTATAGCTATATTCTGCATATCTGGATTTTCCCTAAAGTTTAAATTAGATATGGCACTAGTCATGTAGCACTGCTGTGCTCTGTTAAACAGCTTGTATGTTTCACCTCAGAGGTGGCTGCTTTTCAGTGGTGGGTAAACAGCCTTCTGGATGTACTGGTCATTTATAAGGTTCTTCAGAATCCTTTGAGATGAAAAGTGCTATGTAAAATATTAAAATATTATAGCAGATTTGGGATTATAGAATTAATTTAGAATGAAAAATTGCAAAACATAGTACTTGTTTTTTTTCTGGATGAGACTAGTCATATTTATTATAAAGCACGCATGGAGCCTGAGCCAATCAGATTGCTTAACTAGCTTAAAATACACAGAGCTCATCTTTGTACAGCGATAATAGTGGACATACCCATTATCGCTCAGATGGGAAGAGATTCTGTATTTTTATTATTTTTAATTTAGCAGGGTTATTCTGCAAAAATTTTGGGACATCTGTGGGTACTATATAATATATTAACACATGCACCTCACTGTCTCCTTTCTTAACAATATGTTGTCACATTTGCAGTTTGGGCAAGACAGAATTGCTCATCTTCCCCTCACAGCCCATCTGGTTTCTTCCAAGCTGCTCAGGCGACAACACACTACAGAAAAAGCAATGTTATCAGGGGCACACAGCAATACATATAACATATTGCAACATGTTTTGTCATTTACAATGCATCATAAAAAGTTACATTGCATCTGACCAACAACATGATGTAATGTAAAATGACATGACTACATGAAACAACATAGCATTACTCAAAAATTTGAATTTCAAGAAATAAGCACAATGGGGTCAATTTATTTTTTTACAATGATTTAAATTCTGACAGAAATTAAGTGAGCAAAAAGGCAGGGAGGTTAAATGCTTAATTTTGTAGTGTTTAGTCATTTTTTAAGGAAAAATCAAATAGGAGTAAATAACGCATTATGAAATCTGTATTGTATATCATTATCTATAATATTAAACAAAGCATAAGAAAGAATAATGGAAATAATATTAGTTACTTTCAGAATGCGCATGGTGTAGTTAACTCTTTTCATGTTTTACATACAGCACCATAATCAAGTTATGAAAAAACAGTGGGTTTATAAAGATTATTGTCTTTTGGTTTTGTTTTGATTTTTAATGGTAAGAGTACAAAGTAGAGTGCTCTGTTCATGCCACACATCTGCTTCTTAAGAATCAACATGGTGCACACCATGTGAATTGTCACATTAATAACCCTATGCTGATATTCAAATTTTCTGTCTTAAGCTAAAGAAAGATTGAATACCCTGCTGTTGTGTGGCCAAGATTGAAGAGGTGTCTCATTGACATTGTTTAAAGTTTATGAAAATATATGAATGCTCAAATGTCATTGGCTTTGCGCCTCCAACAGACTGTGGTTTTATGAGAAATCAGTCTTTTAATCAAAATGATTGAATACCTTAAGGTCGAATCCAAAGATATCAGTTAATATCTAGAAACGTGCTATTTCTGCAAATTTTGCCACACCGTACATATTGTGGTGCATTTTAAAGTGTTAATTTGTGCATTCCATATTGAAAATTGATCTTGAGTTTTAGCTTTTTGTGAAGCAAAAACATATAGTTACAAGCTCTATGCATTTTATGTGACGGCTGTTGAAGCTGTCACATGTGCAAACTTGATAACCGATGTGACACATACGCAAATAATTTGCTTGTTTAGTAACAATTCAAAGATTCATTATTCATGCAAAAACACATTTTTTTAAAATGATCAGATGGAACTAGTCTTCATTTTGCACAATCTAGTCTCGTTGGTGTGCAAACAAAGATAAAATAAAGCTGGGAACTAAGTGGTATTAAAACAAATCCAAGAATATGGGTATTTTCAGATAATTATTGAACCAGATGGTGTTTTTTGTTAATTCTGCCATCAGCCTGAGAACTTGATGTCTTACATCTGCACTTGGTAAAATAAATTTTGCTACTGACATTATTTCAGTTTTCTTAAAATATTTCAATCAGTTTTACACCAAGATTTGCAAACATCTGCCACAGTACATGGCTGTAAGATGAAAGAATTCCATTAAGAAAACACTATTATCCCAAACTTAATTTTAAATGTATCACCCCTGTTGCTAAACCTTCTGAATTACTATTGCATGTGTATTAAAAAACAAACATTGCAAAATAGTCATACCTTAAAATTTGACAAGGGGATCCTATATAAAAAGTTAGTAAAGTGTTTTTGGGGATGCCATCTTGGAATTTCACAATGTTTTAGTTTGCTTTTGTAAGGTTGAAAGATTAAAATCATTTTAGCACAAAATTAAACAAAATCTGCTCCATCTGCCCCCCGCCATCATCTTGAGATGTGTGACTAAATTACAGAGCTATACTACAAATTAAGTCAAAATAGATGATGGAATATAAAAAGAATAAGCCAGTCATGTTAATTTGAAACTATGTTATCAGCCCTAATAGAATTCGCCACAAACGTTATCACTCAAATATTGTACCTCATAAACACATGTGCTCAATCACTTATGCACATTTGCCAACTGCATAGGAGTTTTAGATACTTCCTTTCTGTGATCTGAATCACAGTTGTCCTTGAAAACACAACTTTAGCAGACCATACAAATGCATAACTGTCTTAACTTCTTCAGTATTATACTTCTACAGAACAGCCCAAATAAGACCACATTTTCATGCACAATAATGGATAAACTCCCCCTTTTTGAGTGACTGTCCACTTTGTATTACCAACTGTACCAGAGCAATCACCAGGCTAGTCTCAAATACAATATATGATCTCATTTTATTAATACTAAATATCATCATGGTGTGCATTTATACATGAATTCTGAAACAGCTGCAGTAAGATCCCAACTATGTTCTTTGTTGGTGAGATTTCATTAGCAGGGTTTTACAATGCTAACATTTTGGTATGGTTAAGATGATAGAACATGCCTGACCTGCTAGTCCAATGAAAGTCCTCTGCATTGTCCTCTTCAAGACATAAGGGTTTGATTCCCAATCCTAATCTCTTACTCCCTGGATTGACAGGGAGTGTTGCAGACTAGGCTCTGATTTAAGAATGAAAGCCCAGTTGGCAAAATAACTGGGAGACAATGGTAGTGACCCTCATTAGGGGTTCCCCTCAAGGCCTCTCACCAAGATCTTGATCTTGGATGGGGCAGAAGGGAGTGCAGTAAGAAAGAAGACTGGGGTTGAGAGGGCAAATCACTCAGTTTGTGGATGATCCAGCCCCCCCACCTCCATAGTAAATGGGAGCTGTTACTCTACATGCTGTGAAGCAGAAGGTGGTGCTACATGGTGCTGAAGCGATTTTCCATGAGTGCTCCTCAGCCTGAAAAATGAGATTGATGCTGTGAGACTTTAAAGGTGGTAGATATCCAGAGTGAAAATATCAGGTGTGGGAATCTCAGGGATCCTCCAGTACAAAGATGCACGGAACATCCTCCTCTCCCCCACAAAAAAAAGCAGAAAATAGCAAGGGCTAAAATATTTAAAATTTATGTTTCCTTTCTGAAGCCAACGGCTTGTTTGTTTTGGTTTTTTTTTAAACTCTTTTGGTTCCCTGTACAAGCCTGAGGCACGCAAGCTGGATATGAGAGTTATGAATACACGTGTTAAATGCAGTGCATGTATTTTTGAGGTAAACAACACTTACTATGGCTCCATGGATGATTTCAAACAGAAATGCAAAGTTATTTTGTAAATGTTAACTGAATACTATTTCAATACTGGTCATGTCCATTATCAGACAGTTGGTTTAAAAATAAATAAATACATACATACATAAGGCTGTGATAAGAAAAACATTTCCCCCCCCCTTTCATAGACTTGGCAAAAACCATCAGTTCATAGCCTGCTTCCTGGCTTGCCAGTAGACAGCACTGAAAGTTAAAAAACTAAAACAATTGCTTTCATTTATATCTCTTCCTGATTACTCTGATAGCTGAAATGACAGAAGAAGTTCAGATTCTGTAAAGCCTGTCACATTACAGAAACATGTCTCTTTAAACTAAATGTGAAATTCCAGTAATTGAA
Source organism: Gopherus flavomarginatus (assembly GCF_025201925.1). Lineage (NCBI taxonomy): Eukaryota > Metazoa > Chordata > Testudines > Testudinidae > Gopherus > Gopherus flavomarginatus. The sequence goes on from NC_066618.1 coordinate 197,221,262, forward strand.
GTGATAAATCTAGTGTTTTTGCTAGGGTACTTTTGATGAGAACTATAGTAGTAAATTAGAAATTATTCTCCGCTGTTATATCATGGTAAAAGCCTTTCCATTATCTGTTGTCAGTCACTAGGGATGGGCAAATAACTCGATTGTCAATCTAAAATGTGAAACCTAAAGTTCTGGGAATAATCAATAAAGGAAAAAAACAAACTCTCTATGATCTTCATATAATTCTTCAGAAAACTCTAGGTTGTTTTTCCTCTTTTACTTCTGCACACCTCATTTATTCAGAGACATATTGGATATCTTAGAATATTTTATGTTTTAAACTAGTTACATGTCACCTTGTTTTCAAATGGCATATGAGAGTTACATTTCAGAAAGTATAAGCAGCTACATTGTGGTGTCTAAATGAAATTTTATACAAGATACAGACTTAATTAAATTAGCAATAACAACCACCTACATTTTATTATTGATTTTTCAGCCATACTATTTATTGCCCAATATTTCTACTTTAAAGTATATGATATTTTTTGGTCTTTCACAGATTCAAGATCATCTAGGAGTTGGACCACTAGTATTCTGAACAGGAGCATAAATGAAAAACAAATACTGGGCACCCTACATTTGTTTGTAAAATAACTCATTGTGTACAATCTGTTGTCCAAAGCAAAAGCAATTAACCTCATCAACTATATTGCAAGACAGATACAATAGACTGGAATAATGGTCTGAGCAAGGGACTGGGTGCAAGGACTTAGTGGTCCATAGCTCTGCCACTGACTTAAAGTATGACCTTGGCTAAATCACTTAACCTCTCTATTCCTCATTTTATCCATTTGTACAATAGATTAAAAAACAATAATGGGAAACCTTACTTCTCACAGGGCTGCTAATAGAATTAATTAAAGTTTGTAAAGTGTCAGAGGATCTCTGGCTGAAAGGTGACACAGAAATGAAAGTATTACTAGCAGCATTCTTATTTTTGATTATTGAAACAATATGGAACAAACTAGGTTATTGCATTTGTAAACCAATGACTGGAATATTATTGCAGGTGCATTTTCCTATTCAGCTTTAAAAAATAAATAGATATGCGCATCAGCTCCAGAATTTGGATTGAGATCAGACAACCGGTGGTTGGGGTCTCAATGCAAGACCATTTCCCCTTATTGGAACATAATGGAAATTGATGCCAGTTGCAAAATTTGGGTGCAGGTACAGATTCTAAAATCCTCAATGTTTAGGAGGTTCAAATCCAAGGTTTTCGTTCAGCCCCAACTCCACTTTAGCTATTTTACAGATGAATAGTTGTTTGCAGTGAGAGAAGAAAATTACTCTTCTAGTTCAGTTTGACCCTTTCATATTAGAATAAGTGAACTAATTATGAGAAAAGTATTTGAAACTTCAAATACAATGATTCAAAAAGAACCAAAGGAAACATAAAAGAAAAATAACGTGTAGCAATTTTGGGAGTAAATGCTGAAAATATTAAGGATGCTTAATACATTCAGGGATTGAGATTTTAAGTATTCATTTCTATGCATCTGACACAACCTTCTCTCTCCTCTTGTGTCCATGATGAGCAGGAGTCAAAAAGAGTAAAATCAGTCAAAATAATAACCATAAAAGCCCTAAAATGCACATACTATTAGAGCTGATGAGGAATTTTCAACAAATTGTTTTTTCATTAGAAAATGAACACACTGCACTTTTAAGCGGAGGTGGGGAGATATTTGGCTGGCTGGCCGAATGAAGGGAACTGACTGGGGGGGTGAGGGAGATGAAAACTGCTGCAAAAGGGTCAGTGTGGTTGCTGGGAATGGAGGGCTTAAAAGGGGCAGCCCTGTGCCTAAAGCCTCCCTTTTAAAAGGAGCAGACTGAGGCAGCACCACCTTCCCTCCCCTTTAGGTGGTAAAATACCAGGTTTGGCGAGACCTGCTGTGTGTATTTTGCTAGCCGCCCCCCAGAAGGGGCTGGGAAGGAATTTTTCCTTTACCATCATATTGGCTTGGGTGCAGATGGGTTTTTTTTTTTGCCTTCCCCACAGCGGGTTTCAGGAAGCACTCTGTTCATGACATGATGGGTGGTAGGCTATATGTCGCAACTCATTATTTAAGTGTAGGGTGGATGTCCAGTGTGGGTACTCCACAGGATAGGTATACAGTGACTGGATAAATGGCTTGGAAACAGACTTAAAAAGAGGTGTTTGTTAAAGGAATGAATGGGGTGGGAGGGCTTTGGGAGTCCTATGATTGGTATGGCAAGGAGCCAACCCCTCATTATTATAGCCCATCTTAACCCTCCTACGAGGAAGGTGATGTTTGATAAATCCTGGCAATGGATTTGCTGGAGGGACCTGGATGGAAAAAGAGGGTTAGCTGGTGGAAGCCCCTAAGATAATTATGGAAAAAACATGGGGTTACCTGCACTGTACACTTTTATCTGCCGGATAGTCCCAGACATAAAATAATAAAGTTGAGGCCTGGTTAAACCCATGTCAAATGTCTCCTGTCCTTGTTTCGGTATAGCAAGACAACGATTTGTCAATACTGAAACCTTGTATGGAAACATCACTTTTGACAAAATTTTAATCCGGAAGATTTAATGGGACTAAGATGGAATTTCTGGTGAGAGAAAGACAGACCCTCGCCCCAGAATATCCAATAGCCTGGTGGTTAGGCTTCTGAGCTGGGATGTGACTGACCCAGGTCAAGTCCTTACTCTTCCTGATACGCACCAGGGACTTGAACCTGGCTTTCCCACATCTCTTTTGCCTGACAACTATGCTCCTGTTGGTGCTGTGCCACTTTGTATAAATGAGTAAATATTCATAGAGACAGAGGGCTTTTCTTCACTAGGGGGTAAGTCGACCTAAGTTATGCCACTCCAGCTACGTGAATAGAATAACGTAGCTGGAGTCAACGTAGTTTAGGTCAATTTACCGCAGTCTCTTCACCGCACTGTATTGACTTCTCTCTGGTTGACTTCCTTTACTTTTCTCGGGGAGCTGGAGTACTGGAGTCGAATGGAGAGCTCTCTGCCATCGATTTAGTGGGTCTTCACTAGACCTGCTAAATTGACATCCACTGCATTGATTGCAGCAGTGTCGATCTCCCTGTTAGTGAAGACAAGTTTAGAGAAACTCCATAATTTTTCACGAAATATAATTCTTGTTTTCCAGCCACTCCTGCACACTATGCTTATTCTGCATAAGAACATAAAGAGCAAATACATGCAATTTAAAAAATGTTATGCCAGAAAAGCTGGATTCTTGGCCAACTCTGTCCGAGGTCCAGATTACAAAGTTTAACAATTTATGTATGTGTTTCTTTGGTGCCCCAAAGAAGTAGTGCACCCTTAAATTACGATGTAGGAGCCATCTTCTTCTCAAGCGAATACACCTGTGCCATAAAAACTTTTCATTTTCAAAAAATTTTCATAGTGGGAAGAGGATGAAGGACAGTGGTGTGGTAGAACACTGTACTGGGGCTCTCTATGCTTCCATTTGGATATTTCTTTAAAAGTTCAGAAACTCCTCTCCCCCGCAACTACTCATCACTTAATCAATATAGAAACACAAAAGGTCCTGCTGTGAAACATCCAGTCTTCTGTGATAAAAAGAAAAAGTTTCCCTTAGACCTTTATTTGAATTTTTATGGAACACACTTCCCTAAAATTGCCCACATGTCACTGCATCTATTTTTCTTTTTAAATCAGGCATTAAATATGCATCCTGCCTCCCACGTAGAAGATCTGCAGCACAGGCAAAGTGCCTGCGTATTCAATTATAGGCTAAATAAATATAATGAATATTGAGAAATCCATAAATAAATTAATTAATAAATAATAAGACATAGGATCAAATTATTGGCAATATACATGCTCTCTCGCTCTCTCTCCTTTTATCATTGCAACGTATTGTCCTAATACGTATTCACTACATTTTTATAAAGATAACTGAAAAATCCAGATTGAAATAAAGCTTTTGATTTACATGAAGAGTAACCTGAAAGTAGGGAATTAGGTATTCAACTCCCATTACTGTGTTAATGGTAACGGAATGTCTAATCACCCATGTATCTTGACGAAATGTAACCCATTGTACATAGTGATATTGAGCTAATTTGCAAAACTCCTCTGTACATACAAAGGTTTTATTTATTAGTTTTATTAATTTATAGACATTTCTATCATGTTAATCACCATAGTATAAAAACATCTGAGTTAGATTTATAGGTGCAGGGGAGGCTCTAGACATTTCGCCACCCCAAGCACAGTGTCATGCCGCGGGGGGTGTTCTGCCGCTCGCTGATCCTGCGGCTCCGGTGGACCTCCCGCAGGCATGCCTGCGGAGGGTCCACCGAAGCCGCAGGACCAGCGGACCCTCCGCAGGGAAGCTGCTGAAGGCACCCTGCCTGCTGCCCTCCCGGCGACCGGTAGAGCGCCCCCCGCGGCAAGCCACCCCAAGCACGTGCTTGGCATGCTAGGGCCTGCAGCCGCCCCTATATAGGTGGGAAAACTTCATTTTAATGACAATGTGGCCCTCCGAGAAATGATTTGCTCTATGTGCTGCATTTGTTCTAAAAAATTGTTATTATTATTAAATGTTTAGAGTAATAAAATTCAACAAAACCCAGAGTTAAAATTGCCACTACATATTTAAATCAGTTTGGGCCCCAAACAGTCCATTACTGCCTTTATTACTGATGTGACCATGGGAGTTCCATCTGATTCTTTGGGGCTCAGTTCTTTACTGTGTCCAAGTTTTGCTAGGAAAAAGGTGGGATCTGACAAGGAGATGATTATGGCTCCCTGATTCTCTGCTGGCATAAGTTAAAGCTGCAGGGTGGTAGTTTAAAATTACACAGCCAGCATAAGCTCTTACACAGCCACGGATCAGGCAAAGCAAAGCCTCACATTTCCCAGTCTCCTATTTTCACCCTCAACATGCTTCTTGTCCTTCCCTCCCTGACATTCCCTTTCTAGCACCTGATAAACCCAGTTGTCCCTTCTGTATTGCTATGGCTTTGTCAATATTAGAAAACTTGCATCAGAGTTACTAAAATGGATCTAGTTGCACTTGGTGCAAACTGCTAATATAGATATACTTGAATTGGTTTAAATCATGTTAAACCAATTTAACTTAACAGGGTAAATTAGACAAAAATAAAACATACAAATAGACAAAGGAAAGGGGGGAGAAAAAGGAGAGACTGGGGTTAGAACAAATGCAAATAATGTGAGTCATTATTATATAGTGCAGGGCTAGTTAGCAGGGCAAGAGGGGAGTAGTAGATAGTCCCTAGTGGAGTACATTGTGGAAAGCAAGACAAAAAAAGTGGATTTTGAGGAGGGACTGCGATGATGAATGTAAGGATGTATTAATGCCATCCATGAGGACTGCCAATATTTCTGCATGCAGAGTACATGTTGACGCTCTATTGCAGTGGTCACTAGCTGGTCGATTGCGATCTCTGGCAGCAGCGCAGTGTGGCTGGCACTAAGGCTACCCCAGCCCCACACTGCTCCTGGAAGCGGCCACTGCAGCCCTGCGGCCCCAGGGGCGGGGAGCAAGGGTCTCCCTCCACGCGCTGCTCCTGCCTGCAAGTACCACCCCTGCAGCTCCCATTGGCTGGGAGACCTGCAGGGGTGGTGCCTGCAGAGAGGGGCAGTGCGTGGAGCCATGTGCCCCCTGCCCTCCCCACCTCAGAAACCGCAGGGGCGTGTTGGGCCCTTCCGGGAGCAGTGTGGGGCCAGAGTAGGCAGGGAGCCTGCCTTAGCCTCACTGCACCTGCCGCTGACCAGGAGCCACCAGAGGTAAGTGCTGCCCGATGGGAAGCCGCACCCCCAACCCCCATCCCTGAGCCCCCTCCCGGAGCCAGCACCCCAAACCCCCTCCTGCACCCCAACCCTGACCACCTTCCAGAGCCAGCATCCTGTACCCCTTCCTGCACCCCAACACTCTGTCCCAGCCCGGAGCCCCCTCCTGCACCCAAACTCCCTTCTAGAGCTTGCACCCCTTACCCCCTCCTACACCTCAACTCCCTGCCCCAGGCTCAGCCCAGAGCCCCCTCTCAAACTGCGAACCCCTCGGCCCCAGCTCAGAGCCTACACCCCCTCCTGAACTCCAACCCCCTACCCCAGTCCAGTGAAAGTGAGAGCAGGTGGGGGACGAGCAAGACGGAGAGAGGGGAGGATGGACTGAGCGGGGCAAGGCTTTGGGCAGAGGTGGGCTTCAGGGAAGGGGCAAGGTAAATCCTGAATTGTCCTTACATTCAAAAAGTGATCTTGGAGACCACTGCTCTATTGAATAGGTCAGCAGTGTGCAAGTGGCTTAGGTTAAGAGTGCCTTCTGTGGCACAAGTACCTCAGAAAGTTGTCCAACTGGAGACACGACCAGCACCCTTGCTTGTTTTCAGGTACTATAGGTGTCCTTTTTCTTTGAAAATTAGGCTTAATGGCCATTCAATTATAGTATTTGCTTTTTAGCAAAGCCATCACTAAGTTTATAAAACAGCTTAATTTATAACCAACTGTTTTCATTCACTCATAACTTTTTGAAAAGTTCTTCTAGACTGACATTTCCCCTGAGCGGTCTGTGCCCAAAGGTGATGTTTTCTGGAAAGTCTGAGGAAAGTCTAGGCAGTCACTTTGTACTGCAAGACTGAAAGACATATTATTCTTCCACTGTAAAAAATTGCCACACAGATAACTCAAAAACAGCTGAACACTGAAAATAGGCATGTAAGTAGTGCACACTAAGGAATACACCCACAACCTAGATTGTAAAGAAAGTTTAGACAAAAAAGAATAAAAGAATGCGAATTCATTTCTGAATTTTCTAATTTTCTGAGTAAACTCTGAAGATATTTAAGATTATTGTTGTTGTTATTTTGGTAACCCAGGCTAATACAGTCCTGAAGTCTTTTGTGAGGCTTAATCTATACTACAAAATGAATATCGTTGACAACAATCATGACACTGGCCACTAAGTCATGTTCAGTCCCTGTTCAATTAACACAATAGCTGACAACAATGTTCATACATTGTTATTTTGTAGGGCAGAATACATCTTTGTGATATTACAAGTCAACTCCAACTCAAAAAACACACAGGCTACTATTGGGACAACTTGTGTGATGGTTATATTGAAAAAAACACACAGACAGAGTAAAAACCTCTAAAAAACAAACAAAAAGGAAATCTTTAAGATAATGAGACAACTGACTTTTTACTGTTGCAGGAAACATGGCAACTCTCAAAACTGATACGTTAGCACCTATTCAAATGTAAGTTTCAAAATGTTTTTTTTTAATTGCACTAAATGTACAATTAAAACTGTACTCTTTTTATACTAAAAAAAATAAATCCTAATTTCTGAACAGCAGAAATAGGAAAAACTTTGGGGCATGAAAAATTGCCAATCCTGCCATTTTATAATTTCTCCAAAATTTTGAGGGACATTCTGCAATATTCTGCAAATTCTAAGCTGTCATGGGATGATTTAGTTGGGGATTGGTCCTGCTTTGAGCAGGGTGTTGGACTAGATGGCCTCCTGAGGTCCCTTCCAAACCTGATATTCTATGATTCTATGATTACAATGGGAAGGAGTGTAGCACCTTACACCATGAGTTGTCCTACTTAAGTGATATGGAATAAAGTCAGAGGTGAAAGTAAGCCGGTCCGGTTTGGTCTAGTGTACTGGCAAGAGCCGGTACGCCATGCCGGACTTGCCCAGACCAACTTCCTCAGGCTTGTGATTTAAATTGCCCTTTAAATAGCCGACGGAGCCCTGGGGCTCCAAGCTGTCTCTGCAGCTGGTAGCTCTAGGGATGATTTAAAGGGCGCCCAGCTGCCGCTACCACAGCCAGAGCCCCGGGGATTTAAAGGGCCTGCCTCTGCCGGTTGAGGCCCCGCCCCCTGCTCAGAACTCCAATATACTGGTAAGTCCTATAAGTTACTTTCACCCCTGAATGAAGTACAATCAGTTCAGTGTAGATGGAAGAGCTGCTGCCTTGTTAACCTTGCTTTGAAGAAAACATTTTACAACCAAACATTAACAGCAGCAGAGGGTGTGAATTCAGTCTTCCTCAAACCCACTCACTTCTGTGACGTGTCAGTTTTGTCCCCTCTCACATCTCATTCATTTCAGCGATGTTTGAAATCTACATCCTAATTAGGAATCTTCTTAAACATGGGCATTTTTTTTCAAAACAATAAAAAGATTTAAAAAATTTAAAAGTGATGATAATACATTAAATTCACAGTGAAAAAGCCAAGGAATGCAAAATTTGAAGCTACTCATTTTGCAGCATAAGCTTGGTCAAGTTGCACAAACTATATTTCAGAGGCCTGGTCCACACTACAGCGTTAAATCGATTTAAACAGCGTTAAATCGATTTAACGCTGTACCCGTCCACACTACAAGGCACTTTAAATCAAGTTTAAGGGCTCTTAAAATCGATTTCTGTACTCCTCCCCAACAAGAGGAGTAACTCTAAAATCGATATTACTATATCGATTTAGGTTTAGTGTGGACGGAAATCGAAGTTATTGGTCTCATTCTTTTACTGAGCTACCCAGAGTGCACCGCTCCGGAAATCGATGGTAGCCTAGGACCATGGACGCACACCACCGAATTAATGTGCCCTAGTGTGGACGCGTAAAATCGATTTTATAAAACCAGTTTTATAAAACCGGTTTTAATAATTTCGATTTTATGCTGTAGTGTAGACGTGGCCTAAGGTATATATTTAAAGGTGATCTATAAAGGAAAAATTGACGTAAGGCCTTTTTTCTTTCTTCTGTATGATGTCTAAAGAAGGCATGAAAGGTTTTTTTAAGTGTTTTTCAGCATATTGCTTTAGAAATATAAGAAATGTCAAGTTTGGTCTTCTTTGGCTTGGCTAGAACATACAATGGAAAAATAGATACAGACTAAAGGAACTGCTTGGAATCCATATGTTTCAGATTATGTATACATATATTTAGAGATGGATTGAGTAGTCAGTGTTCTGACTAGGATTAAAGCTAATGTTCATAGAATAACAGTATTGAAATCTCCTGAGCTGTGACTCAAAGCTAGAATTCTGGTTCATAACTGAACCAAGATCTTGAAAGCTATTCTTTTGTGATTTCAACTCCTGACGGCAGAAATCTCATGAGATCGGCCATTCCTGTGAGGTTTTGGTATCCAGATCATAATTGGAAAATAGGTTCCTTTGGGTTATAGAATTGATCTGGAATCAAAATGAGGGGCTAATTAGGACCCGTGGATTTATCTGCAAATACCACTAAAATACAACAGATTTTGGATTCAGAGTCTTAATCTATCTTTAATAAAGTCAGTCACAAGTATAAGTAGGAATTGAAAAAAATTAAAAAATGAAACAAGAAGAAAAGAAAACCATAAAACGAAAGAAAAGAAGGATATATGAAAGGAAAAATGAGAACAACAGAATAGCACCTACAGAACCCTCTTTAGAATTGAGGCCAATGTTTTAAATTCCATCCTCTTCTCCCTATGATTTTCTTTATTTCCAGGAATTCCAATCCTATCTTTAGAAATGTTGTCTGTCCATTGTTCAATAAGTTAATCAATTTCTCTAAGGAAGCAAAAGCACTGATGCAAGCCTTTCAATATGGGAGAATTAGAAATCCTCCACTTACACAGCAAGAATCTCTTCATAAAAAGTATTGCTAGAAGTATTCATTCTTTTGTGAACGAGACAGAATTTTGATTTCAATGATATCAAGCAAGAGTAATTATACTGCTGGACTCAGCTAGCACTCTTCCCATTACTATCTCCATAAGGACCAAACGCTTAGGCACAACCACAAGTTATTGCCAGTATCAAATTTGCTCAAATTTGCTCAAAACCCATTACACGCCCCAAAAAAGTTATATCAAAACAAGCTGCTTGAAACTCACTGTCCTGGATGCAATATTTTAAACTGGCTTGCATATAGTTTAGACGTCCTACCTGTAGTCTGAATAACTTGTACAAATCTGTTATACTGACTGTCAGAGAAATTAGCACTTTCCGTTCTTTCCATGATCTGAGATATTCACTAATAACATGGCCCAGATTCTTGGTTTCTCCTTTCCTGTATTTAGTGCAGGAGAGTTGAGGGGGGTGGGGGAGAGTGCTTTTAGTTTGCAGTAACTCAAGTTAGTGTGGTGTGAAAATGCCTGTACACACGATGCAATTCATTACAGCACACCAACTCCACATTTATTATAATCTCTGGAATTCTCTTTCAGAGTGTATTAAGTTCAATGCAAATTGAGTTAATTTGGTCTATTGTTTGTGTGAAAACAATGCTACCGCACACTACTTTGGCAGTCCTCCAACTGCTATCCCATCACTGTTTTTTGGGTCTCTGTTAATGACCTGTCATGCCCTCCACTGCGCTGAGGTCAAGTTGACTGGCTGTTCTCTTCCACATTTAAAAACTGGCATAGGGCCAAAATTTATCCATTTGCTCCTGCATTTGCACTGCTGTAATATTACTCCAGAAGCCTTACTACACGTCTCAAGCAGCCTCTTGGATTTAGATGAGACCCTAGATCTCCTAGCCCTCTGGGGAGACGCATCTTGGATCCAAACACTGGAATAAAGATCTGTGTGTGGACATTACTAGTCAGATGCCCATGAGGCATCACAACTGGGACACTCACCAGTAACAGGTGAAGAAGAAACAGCTCAGGAGGACTTATATTAAAACCAGGGATGCCAGGAAACAGTCTGACCATGGAAAGGTAGCCCGTCCATTTTTTGAGGAGCTGGACCAGATTTTGAGCAATTACACCACCACTGAACCCAAGGAGATTGGATTCTGCAGCCAAGAATGAGCAGCAAGAGCCACTGGAGGAGGAACATGAGGAAAGCCAGGATCTTTTTGAGGGCAGCCATATAGGAAGCCAGCCAGACTCCCAGCCAGAAACCCAGGCCAGAACTGAGGAGGCAGAACCTATGGCGGGAACCCTAGCATGTAAGTATTTATCTCTACAATTTGTTATTATGCTACACTGCTGTGCTACCTTCTGTTCCAGGTTCGCTGGCGGTTGTGAGCTAGGAACTTTTCCGAGTTTCCAGCCCTCTCCTTCCTCTCTCAGCCCACGTTCTCTGTCCCCCATCCCAGTGCACGTTTTCAAAATGGCAGCTCTTCCAGCTGGACTATCAGTTCCTGTCTCAGCCCCGAACATCGACTGTTTACAAGCCCATGCCATGGAGAACACATATCAATCTACCTATTTTCCTTTCCCCTTCCTGCATCTGTCCTGCCTGGTGACTGCACTCCTGCCACCATCCCATTCACCTTATCAAAATGTTGGCCAGCAGCATGGCACAGCTGCAGCCTGTCCCTCCTCTTGGCCCTGTGGCATAGTCAAATAATTAAAACAGTTCAAGAGTTTTTTTATACAGTTGTTACTGGAAAAGAAGCTTGGTTAGAGTTCTCAGTTTACATGGGGTAGACATGAACATTGTGTGTCTATAAAGGCACTAGACTACAGCTCCCTGCCTTGTAACAGGCGGCATTTGTACAGGAAAAGTAGTTTACGTTAGGGACAGCAAAGCCATACAGCTCTTAATGGTTTTTCACAGGCTTACAGAAAGAACAACCGCGAGCAGTTAAGGCTTCAAACAATCAGTAAAGAACCTGATCTATTTTTTCCTTTGCACTTTCAGCATGTCTGCAGGGGAGCTAAAGCAGAATTTAAAACTGAGAAATTGCTTAGTTTTGGCCTGGACATTATGTGGAATAGCTGCATGGTCACTGCCCTCAGTATAGCTTTTGCAACACCCTTCCACTCCTGCAGCACTTATGGGGAGACCATCTTTGTGAATAACGTCACAGTGTACCTCCCTGGTCTACCCTTTTGTCTTTTTGAATAAGGCCATTCTCTGCCTCCTAGTCACCTGCTTCAGTGTAATGTCATCAAGATTCAGGCCAGCCTAAAGGGAATGTAGATAGGATTATTATCCAGCTTACCCTGAGATACCTCCTACAAACTCCTCTGACACCATATAAGAATCTCCAAAGAACAGCAAAACTAGAATGCCAGACTGCAGACATAATTCCCAGCTCTCCCCAGCCTCCAAGGCACAGCTGCAAATGCAAACAGCATACAGTGAACAGCCAAAAATCCCAGTGCAGCCCTCCTCATTCACACACTACTTACCATCTCTGGGACCCCCTCAAGACTGGGAAAAATCTCAGAGAGGGAAAATCAGAAAGGTGTTGAATCAACGCTATCACATCTCCCTGGAATATGAACAATGATCACATGGATTTTTCCCCCTAGTTCCCCAGCCAGACCCTCAAGGACAGGGCCTTTAACAGAGCTGGTGGCTAACCTGAGGGGGAAGAAACAGAATACTTGTGATAAAATGTCCACAGACCTCAATGCAGAGTCCCCCCAAAACTGAAACTAACAGAGAGACTGACATTGTATTTGAGGATGGAGAGGAGAAAAGATAGGAAGCTCTCTAGAGAGAGAGTGTAAAGTGGCCAGACAGCATTGCCATGGCAAAAGACACTGTTGAGAATGACAGGGACATGTGGAGGCAACTCCTGGAGGCAACATAGAAGCAGAATGTTCTGCTGCGTCACGTGCTATTAGTGGGCACACAGACAATCCGGTGCACTCAGCCAGGACCCAGCCATCTTTTGCAGCCCCTGGACAACACAGGGTACTGGAAGTACCAGCCTATGTTTCCTGCTGTACCCAGAGGCTCTCTCTTTCCCAGTTCCAGTTCATAGTAGCAAGAACATTTTCACCTGGGAATCCAGCTCTTTCAAGCCATCTAACAACCCTGATACATTCAAACCCTGACACTCAACACCTGAAGACCCAAGAAAAAGAAGAGGCAGAAGCAAGATGCCTATAACTCGAAGGTGCCCACAATGTTGTGTTCTGCCTAGGGTGACCAGATGAGAGGAAGAAAATATGGGACACAAGATAAAATAAGGAGTGCCACAACGTGCTGCTTCTACCACTCCTAAAAGAGACACCAATGCTCACAATCCATTCCACCCCCTCTCCACCTTAGAATAACAGCAATATGTAGAGCTGCAGGTTTTCAGGCCTGATACCCAAAGTAAGAGCTACAGGCATCTTTAACAGTATTTCCCAGCCTTGGCTGTTTCCATTTTCAGTTGGATGTCTTGCCAGCTGCTCAAACTGCAGAGTAAATCTCTGCACCTCAGATTCTTGCCCACCGTTAAGGCTTTCTGCCTTACTCTCACAAATATTGTGCAAAATATTACATATAGCTATAATCCTAGGCAAGTTTTTTTCCACAGCTTCCAACCTAGCCCATAACAGCGCCACCTTCTTATTAGATGGCCAGATGCATACTATACTGCCATTCTTCAGCTACTGAGGCAAGGTAAACAGTTCCTTCCTTCTGTCCAAGTGGCCTGTGAATGGCTTCATTAACCAGGGAAGCAGAGGATAAGCAGGTCTCCTAGGATGACCTGAGCAATCTCCACGCCATTAATGTCCATCATGATAGTGGGGGCAAACCGTCCTTTATCCATACAAGTAAACAGAACTGAGTTCCGAAAGAGCCTAGCATTGTGGACCTTTCTAGACCATCCTGTATTTATGTTTGTAAACATGCCTCAGTGGTCAACCAGCCCTTGGAGCACTACGGAGAAATACCCCTTCCTGTTTATAAATCCTGGTGTGGGGGGCCAAACAATAGGCATATGGGTCCTATCAGTTGCTCCAGTACTGTTTGGGAACTCCATGTGTGAAAAGGCATCGATAATCTCCTGAGCATTACCAAGCTTTACAAACTGGTGCAGCAATACCTCATGTATGGCATCACTCCTCTGCATGACAATGGCCTCAACAGTCGATCTTCCTGTGCTAAACTGGTTGGCTATGACTGGTACCATCAGGGGTGGCCAGCTTCCAGATGGCAATGGTGACCCGCTTCTCAACAGGGTGGGGCACCGTGGGATGGTATTGTACCACTGCAGCTCCTGGGCTACTTCAGCACAGATCTCAGAAAAGGTTGTCTTTGCCATCCTGAAATTCTCTGGCCATTGCTGGCCACCCCAGGTCTGCAGAATGATTCTTTCCCACAAATCAGCACTAGTTTCCCAAGCTCAGAAACGGCACTGCACTGTGAAGTTGCCACAGGAACAATTCGTGTACTAGCAATTGCTCTCTGTTGTCCACTCCTTCCTCCTCCTCCTCCAGCCAACCCCGGGGAAGGAGGAGGTGGCTGTGTCAGTGACTCAGGTTCGGGGGGAAGGGTTAGAATCAGGCTGAAAAACAATTAGACTCTCTCGGCCTTGGGTCGGGTGGGCATGGGTTTGGGTCAGGTCCCAGTTAGGTCTGGGATATCTTCCCAGAATGCCACGTACTTAGTACGAAGCAAGCCCCTGCTGTGTATGCACAAGGATGTGAAATGAAAGAGGACACAGCTGTCCTGTGTGCACACTATTAGTATAACTAACATAGAGTACACCAAATAGTGAGTGTCAACTCAGGGCTGGTCTACACTATGGGGGAAAATCGATCTTAGATACGCAACTTCAGCTACGTGAATAACTTAGCTGAAGTCGAAGTATCTAAGATCGAATTACTCATCGTCCTCACGATGCGGGATCAATGTCCGCGGCTCCCCCTGTCGATTCCGCAACTCCGTTCGGGTTGGTGGAGTTACGGAATCGATATAAGCGCGTTCGGGGATCGATATATCGCGTCTAGATGAGACACGATATCGATCCCCGAGCAATCGATTGCTACCCGCCGATACGGCGGGTAGTGAAGACGTACCCTCAGTGTGAGCTAACTCCCCTGTACTGACAGCCTAAATTTACATCTTCCTGATTCTGGACTTGATTGCTTAAAATTGCACAGGCTTTTAAAGGTTCTCTTTAGCCGTTACACCCAAGACTTGCTGTAGGGACGCATACTCTGGCTGCAACCCATTCCTCCCTGCTACTAATACACACCTAAATCAGCAGTTGCCATACAACTGTCTCTAAGCTGTGTAGCACCCTTATGAACCTAGTATTCTGCAGTGGCCATGTATGCCTCTTTTATGCTTGTCAATTTGCACAACAGAATGTGAAATGGTTTGTTTCATATGGTGAAATCAGGCAATCTATCATGGAGTGTAGAGCAAAAGATATAACATTTTAGTTTACATAGATATTCCCTATACATGCAAGAGCATTCTCTTGCCACATAACACTTTATTCCCTACAATTTAACAAGGATTTCTTACATAGAGAAGGAAATGCTCTCTTATGTGCATATTAATAAATAGCATTCCCTTTCCTTTCTGTGATTTTGTTGAGGGGAATAGGAGCAGTTCACACGTCTTAGAACTATTGTTTCAAGATCTCTGAAATCTGAGTGAAACATCACTGTACCAGCTATACTTGGTTCACATATCGAAGTGAAAGGTTTCCTCTCCAACATATAAGCTAGAGACTTACTTTTTTTTTATTAAAGCAAAAGTTCTGAAGCACAAGATGGCAGTTTGGGGGAGGAAGAGGTACAACATACCCCGAAAACCCTTCCCAAATTTGAGCTCTGATGATGGACAAGATGGAAAGAGGATGAATGAACTCTGCGTCTATTGCCACCCATCATAGCAGTACTGCATCCTTGACTAGAATCTCTACCATACCATGTATATACAATTATCAAAATCACTATACTTTTCATTATTTGAGACTTCTACCATAGACACATCTAAGCTTATATAGTTACACTAACCTTATTTTTGCCAAAAGTACAACATTCTGTATTCCCTTATTGAGCAGTATGCCAAATTACTCATTCTCTCACAAGAACCATGGACTGGATTGAAATGAGGGTCTCCAGTGGTAACAGTAACAGAAAGCTTTGAAACAATACTATACATAGTCTAATGGCTCGGAATATCTATTAGAAAAAAGCATAGCTAGCTACGGAGTATACTAGTATCAGAGGGGTAGCCGTGTTAGTCTGGATCTGTAAAGCAGCAAAGAATCCTGTGGCACCTTATAGACTAACAGACGTTTTGGAGCATGAGCTTTCGTGGGTGAATACATGCATCTGAAGAAGTGGGTATTCACCCACGAAAGCTCATGCTCCAAAACGTCTGTTAGTCTATAAGGTGCCACAGGATTCTTTGCTGCTTTTACGGAGTATACTGTTACTAGAGACTTAAGCTAGAATGTCAATATATATTTTTACACACATACCCTATCAAACAAAAGTCCAAAAAAAAAAACATACTAAGTGCATGCTAATTTCATTTTGTAAAAGTTTTTTTTTTTTTTTTTTTGCAAAACAGGTAAAAAAAAAAAGCAGTAGAAACTACAGATTATTATTTTTCATGTTTCAGTACCAAAATTCCAGACAAATGGATTTTAGCAAAATGTTATAAAAATGCATTTACCGCTGGCATGAGAATTTGTAACTAGGTTTAGTCCAAAAATGTTTTAAATGGCTAAGTTATAAATTCCTTCCTATAAAAGAGATTTATAATGGAAGCACTGACAGACCTTCAACTGCAGCAGAGCAAATGGTAGTACTGTAATAAACACAGTACTTATTTAAAACAACACGTGCATTGGGATTTCATTTTAAAGGAGAAAGAGATTTTACAAATTATAGGACAAATTTTGCAGGCCTAAGTCATTTGAAATTCCTATTGTCTTCAATAGACATTTTGCCTGAGTAGAGACTATAGAACGTAGACCTATAGGGAGCACTTACTAAGTTCTCTCCCCAATCCCATTGATAGTATAAGTCTTCAACATGGATGTCCTGACCTGCCAGACAACTGTGCAGAAAGAAGCACAGCTAGACTTATAGTCTAATTTCTACCTGTTTGATTTTAGCACTAGCAAGAATTATGTACAATGAGCAAACCTGGCTTTTCCATGCATTCTACAGGCAGGTGCTGCCTGGGATAAGCTGTGGAAGTGGTGGAGTTCTGTTGTGCAGCAACAGGACACTATATAGGTCTAATATAGACCTGTTCTCACCCCTCCTAAAAAAACAAAGGAGACTTTTGGGCCAATCTTTGCTAGGAAAGGTATGGATGAGGATTCAAAACTACAGTCTCTCCTTTGCTAAGCCATTTTATGGAGGCTTGGCATAAGTACCAGGATTTGACTGATTGTGGGAACATGCTTTTCAAGCTTCCCATAAAGCTGTATCAATGCAGCCTAAATGTGGCCATGAACAATCCTGCTATTTTAGTCCTAACTTGAGCAGAAACTGCTTACCAGGCCAAAATGTGCAGGAAATTTGTGATGTGGACAAACATCCAGTATGAGTTGCTTTATGACAAACATCAGAGGGGTAGCCGTGTTAGTCTGGATCTGTAAAAGCAGCAAAGAATCCTGTGGCACCTTATAGACTAACAGACGTTTTGGAGCATGAGCTTTCGTGGGTGAATACCCACTTCTTCAGATGCAACATCTGAAGAAGTGGGTATTCACCCACGAAAGCTCATGCTCCAAAACGTCTGTTAGTCTATAAGGTGCCACAGGATTCTTTGCTGCTTTATGACAAACTTAAGTCATGATCAGTATTTGAACGCAGGTCTCCAGCAGGTAATGTAGTACCCTATTGTTTTAAATTGTGTTTCAACAATCACAGTTTTTACATTCACAACTACCGCACATAGGATTCAGCAAGTTTTAATGAAATGTTAAAATAAACATCCTACTTTTTATTTTTAATTTCATGCTTTGTTTGCCTTTTTTTGGTTTTGTTTTATATTCCCCTTAGATTTCCTGGCTAAAATAATCCCCACCAGTGATAAATGGGCTACTGAACATTACCCTGATTTTTTACAAACTGTGTCCAACATTTTGCTGTTTATTTTGGAGAGAAGCAGGGAAGCTCATCAAACAGGACTCCTGGCCATAGCTCAGAGCTATTTGCACTTTGCTCTCACGTGATCTGTCAGTTGCTATAATACTTAAGAATGGTGCTTTGCTCAAAGCTTAGCCAAGCCTCATGGACAGGAGAGAGATGAGTGCATCACTGGTTAGAGGCACTGAACAACTGATCCTGATGGTGTAATTCAGACATACCACATCACGGCCATACACTGTGGTGACAGCAGAAAATATGACTGCAATGGGAGGACAGATATCTGAAGGGGGAGGAGGAGCCTAAGAGAGAGGATGGTCAGAAGAGTGACAAGGGAAAGAGAAGGAGAAGCAAAGGAAGATTTAGGTTGGGGAGAACACAGCAGAGTGGGAGAAGATGCAGGGAATAAAGTTAGGTAGAGATGGGATCAGAGAGCAATTAAGAAGAGACCAGGAAGACATGGAGAAGGGAGAGAAATGTACTGGGAAAAAAAGAAGGCTAAAAAAGCAGGAATGAGAGGAAAAAGGATGAAGGAAGTAGGACATAAAAAAAGGAAGAAAGCAACAATGAGAGTAAGAGGGTGAGATGACAAGAAAGAGAGAATGAGTAGGGAAGGAGCAGGTGAAAAGAGGGACAAGAGAATATGTAGATAATAGGAAACAGAGAGAAATGAGGAGAGATATGAGGGTGGACATGGGAGAGCAGAGAAAGACAAAGGTAGAAGAAATGGTAAGGGAAGAAGGCTAGTAAAGGGGCTAGTTAAGTAGGCGAGGCTAAGAGCTGATGAAGATGCTTAGTAACAGTTCCTGGTTCAATGTTGGAAGAATGTGACTTGGTAAGGGAAACAAATACAGTGCCTGATTTGTTTTTTTCCACCATCAGAAAGGTGGCAACACTAGTAATTAGAAAATTACTGAAGTACAGAGATGAACTAATATTTTGACTGATTATTCATTCTTGTCCCTCTTCCAGTCCCACAGAAGCTTTTACACAATTTTTTTGTTAAAAAAACCCCAAGCCCATAAATATTTTTAAGCATTAACTTTCTTACTTTTTGGCTAATTTATTAAAAGTCCATGTTCAATTAACAAAATACGAGCCAATTTTGGGAAAGGGATTGGACTTGAAACACTTTTTTGAGGGGTAACTGAACAGCAAACCACACAGGGAGAACAGTAGTTCCAAGTAAAATGGCAAGGCCTTTTGTATTAAAGACCAGAAATGCAATAGAAACAAAATATAATAAAAAATGAAAATTCAGGTACAGGAATTATGTATTTCATACTGAATAATTATTTCTGTACTGCCGTAAATCCTCTCTGGTAAGCTGTGCATCTCAAACTCATCGAACTGCCAAGGGGTAAACGCAGCTCCATCCATCACACAGCCACTTGACAAATACATTCCATAATAGAAGTTTATTTTTATGGGAGGCTGAATCAAGGACTTTCCCATGCATACAAAAACTTGTCAAAATTATTTATGAGTCTTGCTGAGACACACAATATGTCATATCAAACTCCTATTTTCCTTCCAAGCACAGACTGTCAATATCTCTGCTACTATCAATAATGTGCAACACCGCTGCTATAGGCCCTCAGGATTTTGAGGTCATTTGCCCATCCTAGCCTGCTGCCAGGAGCTGTCTCTAACTGCAATGCAGCTGAAGAGAGGTGTATTTACAACCTCTATGAGATGTAGTTAAGGTAAGCACTTGGGACTGCATTCAAAGGCTTTGCCAACATAAAATAAAATGGAAACATATGTCTGAAAAATTACAGTTGATTATAGCTAGAGTTATGAAAATAATGGAGGAAAAACCTATTTGGCCTTTTCCTAATTTAGAAAATCCTAAAGCTTACCAGCATTCCCTGGGATGATTAAACAAATAATCACTTCGGATGAATACATCTGCACCCTTATCCTACCTATGAAAACGGCTCAAAAGTCGGCTACTACACAGAGGGCTCAGGGTTTTCTTTTTGTAGGTTAGAATGACCCAGCCTAGTTAATTCTGATACTTTCATCATGGTAATTCACATGGAAGCAATTGCCTATACAAAAGAAAAGCTAAATACAAAGAGTGCTTTTTTATTCCACCCCATATGTTACATCTTACATTACACTGACATGCCGCTCTCCAAGAAACAATAGTTCTCCCTGAGAATAACAGCATATACCCTCTCTGATACTTCAGACCATTTAGAGAAGCAGAAAATGGGTAATTCTTTGGCAGTTGAATGGTTAGTGGGGTCTGAAGTGCTATTCTCTAAACAAACTTGTCCAAGTTCAGGGCATGCCACCAAAGAAAACCTCATGATTTGACTTTGCTGTCAAGAAACCTCTGTTATTTGACTACAAGCAACAGATTACAAAGAGTCCACTTCTGGGTTTCACCAAATGCACAGTTCAAAGCCTGTGGCTGGCAGCTCTGCAGTACATGATTTAAGGGTATCCTTCCTCTCCCAGGAACAGAGTCACAGTTTTGCCTCAGCCTAACTGCCAAATGTGGTGCCTCTTTGGCTGACAGAGTTAGCTAGGGAGAAATTGGGCATTGAGGCCTGAAGAGAGTTCCTCAGCTGACAGCTCAGAGATGTCAGCCAGTGAGACGAGAAAGTGGTGCCTAGTAGATTGTTTCCTCCTTAATCACAGGGGAGTAGATGGCCTTAGTCTCCCTTAGCTCCTCCAGAAGGCAGAATTTCTGTTGTTGATACATCACTGCTGCAAACCTAGGTAGAAAACATGGGGTGTGCGCATGGGAAAGAGTTACTTTACATAAGTCCCCAATGTCTTGAATACCTCCCATATCTACTTACCAACAAACTAGTGCAGGTCCCCTACTCCCAACTCTAATAACAACCAATGTATCCTTGAGGGACCTGTGCCTGCTGTTTGGTCAGGGAGTGCAGGGAGCTGCTCAGGGGACCAGGAACACGTGTAAAGTAACTCCTCTGAGCCCCCTCACACTGTCAAGCCGTTCTACACATATGCCTTCTTTCTCTTGCTACAGTTGCAGGAACCCGTACAGTTATTACAGAGAAAGATCCACAAGTAGGTTCCATAACTGTTCCACTGGGCTATGGGGGGGTCGTGAGCTGTCAGTCTCCACCCTAAACCCCACTTTGCCTCCAGCATTTATAATGGTATTAAATATATAAAAAAGTGTGTTTAATTTATAAGGAGGGGTCACACTCAGAGGCTTGCTATGTGAAAGGGGTCACCAGTATAAAAGTTTGAGAACCACTGGCCCAGAATAATAGGGCTGAGGCTACCACCATACTACTAAGAATAATAGGTAATTCATTTGTAATTACACACACACACACACACACACACACACACACACACACACACACACACACACACACACACACACACGATGAAATGCATAGCATCAATCTTGCTTTCAAATTACAGCTAGCTAACTTCTTCGATAAGTTTAGAAAAATTATGGTTACACTTCTGGTTAACATAGACATTACTTTAAATACTGCATGCTACAATACACAATGTACACCTCTAATTAAAATAGATTTGCATTGCTAGCTTCAGCTGTGATCTGCCCACAAAGAATGTAAAGAAGGCAATTGTTTGGTATGTTTTTTTCAGTGTACCCCAAAGCCAAGCAGGAAATAGCAGCACCGGTAACCAGTTCCAGCACTATCTCTAAGTTTGTTCAAAGAATACAAAATAATCCCATCCATTTTCAATAATTTTAAAACATACTGTCTCAAGGCAAGAGAGCAACAGAGCTCTTTAACCATTTCTGTTAGCAGTTCAAACCTGTCAGAAATCCAAAGTCTTTTTATTGATATGTTTTCAGAACGATGTAGGCAAAACTTCCGTAACAGGCATTGTTGTGCCCATTACTCCTTGAACACTGCACTGAAAATATACACTTTAGAAAGAGAAAATATAATCTTATTAATTTATCTGGGCTTTAAAATGTAGTCATTTGAGATTATTTTGGGACAACAGTAAGATTCCATGATTCCGAAGCACTTAGAGGAGAGGAAAGTGATCAGGAACAGTCAGCACGGATTCACCAAGGGCATGTCATGCCTGACTAACCTAATTGCCTTCTATGACGAGATAACTGGCTCTGTGGATGAGGGGAAAGCAGTGGATGTGTTATTCCTTGACTTTAGCAAAGCTTTTGATACGGTCTCCCACAGTATTCTTGCCAGCAAGTTAAAGAAGTATGGGCTGGATGATTGGACTATAAGGTGGACAGAAAGCTGGCTAGATCGTCGGGGTCAACGGGTAGTGATCAATGGCTCCATGTCTAGTTGGCAGCCGGTTTCAAGTGGAGTGCCCCAAGGGTCAGTCCTGGGGCTGCTTTTGTTCAATATCTTTATTAATGATCTGGAGGATGGTGTGGATTGCACTCTCAGCAAGTTTTCAGAAGACACTAAACTGGGAGGAGTGGTAGATACGCTGGAGGCTGGGAAAGGATACAGAGGGACCTGTAATTAGAGGACTGGGCCAAAAGAACCTGATGAGGTTCAACAAGGACAAATGCAGAGTCCGCACTTAGGACGGAAGAATCCCATTCACTGTTACAGACTAGGGACCGAATGGCTAGGAAGCAGTTCTGCAGAAAAGGACCTAGGGGTTACAGTGGATGAGAAGCTGGATATGAGTCAACAGTGTGCCCTGTTGCCAAGAAGGCTAACGACATTTTGGGCTGTATAAGTAGGGGCATTGCCAGCAAATCGAGGGATGTGATCATTCCCCTCTATTCGACATTGGTGAGGCCTCATCTGGAGTACTGTTTCCAGTTTTGGGCCCCACACTACAAGAAAGACGTGGAAAACTTGGAAAGAGTCCAGCAGTGGGCAACAAAAATGATTAGGGGGCTGGAGCACACGACTTATCAGGAGAGGCTGAGGGAACTGGGATTCTTTAGTCTGCAGAAGAGAAGAATGAGGGGGGATTTGATAGCTGCTTTCAACTACCTGAAAGGGGGTTCCAAAGAGGATGGATCTAGACTGTTCTCAGTGGTACCTGATGACAGAACAAGGAGTAATGGTCTCAAGTTGCAGTGAGGGAGGTTTAGCTTGAATATTAGGAAAAACTTTTTCACTCAGAGAGTAGTGAAGCACTGGAATGGGTTACCTAGGGAGGTGGTAGAATCTCCTTCCTTAGAGGTTTTTAAGGTCAGGCTTGATAAAACCCTGGCTGGGATGATTTAGTGGGAATTGGTCCTGCTTTGAGCAGTGGGTTGGACTAGATGACCTCCTGAGGTCCCTTCCAACCCTGATATTCTATGATTCTATGACAGCTGGTCACTCTCTTCCTACACTTCACTATTGATGCTGATTACAGAAACAAATTCTACCTTCTGTTAAAAAGATATTTATAAACAGATTAGCCTTTTGAGATTAATTTTCCTATTGGAAATCATATGCTGTTATTAAAGCACTATGCTCACTGTATCACTCTTGACTACCGAGACTGTGAAGAGTGTGCCAAAGAGTAGCTGAAAAAGTCAAGGGAGACTAACTGCCACATTTTAGAGTTAGGGAGACAGAAGTTATTGATGCAAAGCAAACGTCCTTTTACTCATAGAATATAAGAATGACCAGACTGGGTCAGACCAAAGGTCCTTCTAGCCCAGTATCCTGTCTTCCGACAGTGGCTAATGCCAGATGCTTCACAGGGAATGAACAGAACAGGCAATGATCAAGTCGTTCATTCCCAGTTTCTGGAAAACAGAGGCTAGGGACACCATCCCTGCCCATCCTGGCTAATAGGCATTGATGGACCTATCCTCTGTGAATTTATCTAGCTCTTTTTTGAACCCAGTTACAGTATTGGCCTTCACAACATCCTCTAGAAAGTTCTACAGGTTGACCATGTGTTGTGTGAAGAAATAGTTCCTTTTGTTTGTTTTAAACCTCCTGCCTATTAATTTCATCACGGTGACCCCTAGTTCTTGTGTTATAGCCATTCTATAATATTAAAAGAAGGAGACAAGTCAAAGATTAAAACATGTAGGGTCTGATCTTCCACTGACTTGCATCTTGTGTAGTCATTTAACACCTTTGCAAAGTGAATGTAAAACATTAATATCTCACTTGGTAGCCTTTTACATTCTCTTTCTGCAGGTGTCAATGATGATGCAAGGTATACGGTGGTGGAGAATCAGCCCACCATGTTTGCTTCAACATAAAGTAAAGAAATTTTTAAACGTATGTATTTTTTTAGAGTACGCATCATTAAAAAGTTCCTTCTTAGTACATAAATATATAATTATTTATTTAAGAAAAATTAAATAGAAGTAGTGTGATCTTATTTATTGATTTAAAATACCTTATCCTTGTACTTATAAAAGAGAATGACAGTGCATTAAAGTTACCCTTTGGGAGGAGTATCAGAAATTAAACCCCACAAACTTGTAACTTGGTTACTTGAATTTTAGATGCTTTCCCCTCCCCCCCCCGGTGATATATTTCACTTTTGCAAAGTCTTTAAGCAAACATTTCCCTTTTCCTCCTGTCAAGCCAACTAGTAACTTTGTTAGCTACCCTGCAGGACAGGAGATAACTATAGAGCTCTCTAATTGTTACGCTCTTGCAAGGGCTGAGCCTGATCATTCACTGAATTGTTGAGTTGATGGGATTCGTGTAGCTGGTTATAAATTGATAATCTAAATTAATTCATTCAAGCAGAAATCGATTTTGTAACTCCTTGAGAGCTTGTAATAATGCTTACCTCCTACTGCTAGCTGCATTCTCCGTTTCATAAAGCTGGTCGGAAACAGCTGGATTCAGGTGACCTGCTAGCTCATTAAATCTGTTACATGTTCCTTCTGGTAAATGATATTAAGCTGAAATGTCCTTGCGTTGATTTTTTTCCCTTTAATTTTATGACAGAAATAACCTAATTTGTAACACAAAATAACAATCTCCTTGGATTACTTTGCCTTGTTAAAATATTTTATGCATTTTTCATTTACACGAAGGTAATGGAAAAACACTTAAACTATCTGTTATTTAAACCACAAGAGATATGTTACTGAAAGTCTGATAGCTGCAAAAATGATTGCCTCTTCATAGTCTTTGCTTTATATCTGTAATAAAAGGCGGACAATTCAATTCATCGGTTAGTAAATAAAGTACGATAGTTTTTATTTTATTTGCTCTGCATTGCTAGAACTAAAATCAGATTGCTTTTCGAATTCATTTAGAAATGGGACTCATTCTCCTTTCCTGTTTCTAATGCAAAATGTCACATGTCCATTTTGACTCTTACATTTTCTTCATCTAAAACAGATATAACCTTATGCTAAATCTCAGATTAAAAGAATATATTTCTTTCTCTGTTCTTCCTGTAGGTATTGAAAAAGCAGGGGATGGGGATACAGGTGTGAAAGGCTGCATAGCTGAGGCAGAGCATTTGCTTCTGGATCTGAGACAATCATAACCACTTGTTTCTCAAAACTCCGTGACTTCATCTTCCCTTGCCTAAATACATTTTAAGATAAACGCACCTCAAATGCCATAATAACCTAGCTGGAATATGTATCACACGGCAACAAGTGCTCATTCGGCATGTCAGTTGCTACAGCAAGAGCCAAAGTTCTATCAAATCCGGTGCAGTTGAGGACACACAGCTAACACAAGTCACTTTTTTCACTCAAAACATATATCATTTAAGGGAGGGAAAACACAATATTGCCTTTTTAAATAGTCCATACACCACTACGCTACAACCAGTAAACAGTTTTAAACTCATATGCTTAAAAATGCCCTTGACAGTTCCAGCCTACCTTACCCAGTAGGCATCACTATAGAGCAAAAATTCTCTCAGGCTGATAACATGGCAACACTAGCCAAAGAAATTACTATAAAAAATGTTGGTAACAAGACCCAGCTATTGAGATATTAGTAGCTAAAATCAGAATTATTAGCTTATTAAAATTAAAGATCCATATAAAGATAAACCATCCTTTTAATTATCAAAAAGAAAAAAACTATTGATTTTCAAGCTTCTGGCAATAACAAAGCACAGAAAAGCATAATACATACTAAATAGGCCTTTCCTCTGAGATATATGCGTGTCACAAATAAACCAATATATAACCCATATGTACAGGAACTTCACTATAAGGTTTTTCAATATAACAATTTATAAAATAAAGATATTAAAATTATAACTGTATGCATGTGTATGTATAGAATAATACACACACAAAAGTAGGTATCACTTACTATTTTATTTTACAAGCCTTACTTATACTGAGTAGCATTTATTGAAATGAACTGTCCTAACATCTCATAGTGTTTATAGGACAGATAAGTAAAAGATGCAGAATCAGAGCCTCAGACAATAAAATTAGTATAACATAAAAACAACATATAATAAGATAGATACTGATGTCAGCCTCCCGGACCATGTCAAAATGATTGTAGTATAGTTAACAGGATTATGAAAGATCCAGTCATTTTTTCTACTCACTGAATACAGGGAAAATAATCCTTTTGTGCTGTTTTTCTCTAAACATTAAAATTTAAAATTACAGCAGAAGTGTCACCTCACAGCCTATGATGTCGGTATCAATCCAGACTCACTGGATGACTTTGTCTGATAGACACTGCTCTATGTTGGGGGTGGTGCAAAACCACACTACCCCACAAGGGATAGTGCCCATAGTAGGCACAAATTCACAGGAGCACTGGGAGAATGTGTCTTCTGCACCATCTTGGAGAACGGTGCAGAATGTTTTTCTCTCCAGGTCTAGACAACTCTGCTGACCAGTGACTGCTGACCAATGCAGAGGAGGGCAGGGCCAAGGCGCTGCCTATTCTGCTGCCCTCTTTGGGGTGGCTTCTGCTTTAGCCTGGGCTAGGAAGGAGCAGTCCATGTGCTCTGGACAGCATAGGGATTACAAATGTTTGACTCCTGACCAGGGCAAACAAAGAGAGAAATCTCCTTGCACTTTCCCACCTTGTAGCCAGGGGCCACTAATAATTTGGCCCTTGTTGTTTTGCGAAAGATGTTGCCATATAAGTGTTATCTATTCAGTAGCAGCTTTGAGATTCTTCCTCTTGATGCTTTTGGCACCTACCATAGAAGAAATGCATAAAGTCCAAGAAAAAAAGGGGCCAGATGCAGTGTTTTCATTGAGATTTCTACTGGCTAATTCAGGAATTGTTACTAAGGATTCCTTGAGCAGGCCAATGGTACCTTAAAGTTCCTATGTGAATGACAAAGGTAGTTCAAGACACCTTATGTGCTGATAGTTGATCCCAAATTTGAGAGGACTTAGTGATTATGCCATCTTAATCTCAGTCTTTCTTTAGTGAATTTTTGCTGGGACTCTTTTTTAAGAATGGAATTGCACCTGAGATTTCTTTAAAATTAGTGACTGCAAGCTATATACTGCCATTATTAGATTTGGATTAGTTCCGTTAGATTATCTCAAAATAATGATGTCTAACAGTTATGGTGGAGTTGGGTGAAGCTTAGTGGAAAGAAAAAAACAAATGGCTGTTGCAAAAAGAAGAAAAACTCCACTGAACTCTGGTTGGCCTTGAGCTAATATTAGGGCAGACTTCTTGCATCTGGGTTTATCTACCATATCTTAGGGAAGTGAGATATGAAACACTAATAATTTGGGGCACAAATGACTATAGGACAAAAAAAAACCAAACCAAAACCTATCCACCTTATTTTGGGCATGCTCCACAGCCCATTGAAGTCAGTGGAAAGACTCCAGTTGATTTCAATGGGCCCTGGATCAGACATTTTAACAGGAAGAGTGCCTTGAATACTTTTATCACTC
The DNA here is from genome assembly GCF_025201925.1 of Gopherus flavomarginatus. Taxonomy (NCBI): domain Eukaryota; kingdom Metazoa; phylum Chordata; order Testudines; family Testudinidae; genus Gopherus; species Gopherus flavomarginatus. The sequence continues at coordinate 197,248,897 of NC_066618.1, forward strand.
TCCCCACTGGCACAGTTCCATTGGTGGCAGCACTATTACCAAAAGTGGGATTTTTTGGGGGAAAAAATACTAGTACAAACACAACCTATGTGAAAGGACGGCAATGCTGAGCCTCAGATTTTATTACAAAGAAAATATTCTTGGCAATTTTTCAAGCACCCAAAATTGGTCAAAAGACCAGTGAATATTATCATTTCTCAGCAGTTTTCCAGTATCACTGGTCTGAGTTGTATTGAAGCAAAATTGCCAGCTATTACTCAGCCACTGGCCAAGTATTATCCAGCTAAAATAAATCTGTAATAACAGATGAGCTCCAGTGTCCACAAAGAAAGGAATTCTGAGTCCTACTTCCACTAGCCTACCTGATAGTTAATTTTTTCTTTTTTGCTAGCATTCAAATACTCAACAGAGAAACTGACCACGGATTTTTAAAAACAATTTCCCCTGTAAACATCAAGGAAATTTTAAGAAAAATTATAAGGACGCCTTGATTATATTTTTATTTAAAAAAGAAGCCCATGAATGTAGGGACATCCTTACAATTGAGATTATAAATTATTTAATTAATCACTTTCTATTACTGGAAATATTTATGAGCAGAATAGCACATTCTGAGATGTTTATCTTTTTTAGGTTGTAATAGGGTAGGCAGAAGATTGCAAACGGGAGAGTCTAGATAAGAGATTAGTAAACTACAATTGCTCTAAGAGACTTTTTTTTTTTTAAAAAGAGCAAGAATAGGCATCTCCGCAGGTTCAATGCTCTCCCCCCTTTAACATCAACACTATCTTTATGATACTTGAAAATGAAATATCACATATATACTGGCTGCTGCCACACCCTTGCTGTTGCTAATCTGGCTTCTTAAATTTAATTTCTTTTATGATGTCTTTTCCATAGTTTAATTAGGCCACAAGTAGTCAAAGAGAGGTAGTCTCACTGTCCCTTCAGAGTTTATTTCACAGACTGTCCCCTTCAAGGATTTTATTTCTGTCATGGAAAGCAGACATTCTCATATTGCTTAAACAGAGGAAATGATTAATACAACGAGATTGCAATGCTTCTAGCTAAAATGGCTCTCTTTTCAATGTAAACTACAACAGCTTGAGAAGATGGGCACTGACACTGCACTACAGCTGACAGTTTTTTAAGGTGTTCCACTACTGAGTTCTGTAATACAGAGTGACCTATAATAATAATAATAGTAGCAACACTCTCTTCATATTAATATCATAAATTCTCTAGGCCTAGATGATACTATCATATATCAAATATGACCAAAAAATAGTATGATTTTAACACCTTTGGATTTATCTGGAAAAGAAAAATACTGTCTAAATCACTTATGCTGATATCACAAAGTCTTTACTGAACTGCATTAACGTACAAAGATTACAATATATTTTAATACAATAGGTATTTTTGACAAATGTACTAGTCTCTCCCTTGTGTTTAACTTGTGGTTAGTAAAGCTGTATTTTCTTTAACAACAACTGCTTTGTGTTCTGGTTTCCTAGCCCACAGAGCCTGGAATCCCTGAAATGTAGAACATACTCTCACACTATGTGTATATGTTTAATACACTAGTTTAAAACAACAGCAGTAAGAGCATAATATTTTATAATGTTAAAGTGTTACCTGCTAGTGTTACAATATTTAAAGATCTACCAGTCACACAAAAGTGTTGTGGGTTAGAATGGCATACTCAGCTCTACAGCAATTTAAAATAGAATATACTGTACACAAATATCAAATTGGGTTTGTGCTGGTTTGACATTATATATCTTTATAAGACCACCTATATTTTCCAGTAATGTGATCAGAGTGGAGGACTTTAGCATATTTAGAAGACTGAAGAAAAGCTGAGTTTAAAATATTGAAACCCCTAATTTGCCTCCTCCTTCTTCCCACATCCACTCTCTTCAAAATTAGAATTTCCAGACAGATCATGCAATCTGATTGTATGTTTGGACAATTACATTAAAAAAAAAAAGCATAAAATGGGTGAGATGCCTAGGTTGCCAAAGCAACTACTTTGCATGTAAACGTGACTATTCTTTCTTCATATAATCATTTTGGATAAAATTCACTCAAGTGCAAAGGGCTTACAAAAGGCCCTATGCAGGGGTAGTCAATAGGCAAACCGCAGGCCAAATCCAGAGACTTCTGAACAGACTCTGAATTTTTTTAATTTACTTATAGTTATCATTATTGTTATTTTTTATGATTATTTTCTCTGGAGTTTGGACCTTGACCAAGAAAATTGGACCTTGGAAAAAAAACAAATTGACTACTCTTAAGCCTTTAGGGACTCCATCTCAGCAGAGAGTATCCTGACAGCAGAACTAATGTGGTTTTGCTCGTGAGGATGAGGCCATTATTTGGAAGAATTTTTCATGGGGTGTGTAGAATCTGTGTGGTGTCAATCCTCTCTTGGAAGGGCATTTCACATAGCACCATATAGGCAGATAACAGAGACTGGACAGAGGGAGGGACAGAGAATGCAGACAATGAGCTGATCTAGCCTCTGTGGAAAAGCTCTACAGCTGTTCCGTGACCTCTGGGAGGGACGATTCCTTGTCCAGCCACTTGTACTGGGTGACACTGGCATGAGGATTTGACCTTTAAAGTGTCAGTTCTCTCCACAGGGATAAATTTCATCTTTTTAGAATATGCATACCTACCATGCAAGTGCAGAAGACAATGTAAATTATATATCGCAATATCTTCTAATAGCCAGATTATACCCCCATATTCTTACGTGGTTACACAGAGGGGTTGAAAGAGTAAACAGCCTTTATAAGAGGTGGTCAGAACTGGAGCCAAGTTGCTCCCATTCTGGATCACATTGCCAAAAAAAGGGCAGAGAGTGGAGTGGAGTAAGCAAAGCCAGACTCTATCCCCCTCTGCACAGCCACATGTGGGGACTGAAACGTTCCTGAAATGGTGTTGAGGATTACAGAGTTGCCAACTCACATGAATTTATTATGAGTTTCACAATATTTTGTTTTCCTTAACACCTCAGCTCCTCTAATGAAGTGACTGCACAAGAATTTCAGCTCTTTTTTTTTTTAAGTATGCTTTTTTGCTCTAAAAATTGCAGAGAAAATCTTGAAAACCTGACCTGAATGCAGGCTTAAGGCCTCAGAAACTAGAATACAAAGTAAAAAATCCACGTTAAAAAAATCTTATGATGTTTTGAGACCTGACTCATGATTTTTGAACTCTTGGAATTTACAATGCTGAGACTGTGCTCTCTTCAGTATAAACAGTGAGTTTTGGGAGACATTTCTCCAGAGTCAGAACACCTCCCTATGCAACCACTCAGCCCAGGTGGCTCCGCCCCTCCCAGACCCATAGCTGTGGCCAAATGCCACAATCTGCTCCCACATACACAAACTCCCTTTGACACAGATGACTCTAATGGCTTCTTTGTAGCATTGTAGTGTATTGTATAATTAATTCAGGAATAAAGGCTGCCTAAGTGCAATCAGACACCAGTGAGTACTCTTTCTGAAGCTGTTGCAGTCCATTCTGTCAATAGCCCTTGGCTCAAAGGTTGCTATTGCTACACATTAATACAAGAGACACAAATGGTTGATTTGGATGTACATGCCATCCGTACTGTCAATAAACTCATATTTTTAAGAGTCTCTAAGAAACTGAAATATTATTTTTTCTTCTCTTTTAAAGATGACCCACAAAGCATTTAAAAAAAATAATTGAATGTGATCTTTTTGTTTCTTCATTCTGTATAAAGAAGGCCTGAATGGTTTCCACCCCCCAAGAAAAAAAGGTGCTGCTTTTTAGTTGGCTTGACCCCTGTTTGTTTTCTACCTTGAAAATATCCGGTATGTTAAGTCTGGTCTTCACTGGCTCTGCTGGAACACCTATCTTAAGTCTCATAGAACGAACCTATTACTTGTGAGCATTCACATCTTAATCAAAAAGGTGACGATGCTGAATCTTTAACAAAAACATTCGTTATCCAAAATATTAATAACTAAATTCAGTTAAATATGTATTAACAAAAACCACAGAGTTTAAAAAAAGACTAGAAATCTCTCCCCTAAGTCGCCAAACTTTCATGACCTTTTCCCTTGTGATGTCAATGTTCTCCAGTCATCATGTAATCATTTAGGTTAGACAAAACCTGATTTTTCTTACATAAAAAAAATGAACAGAAAAGAAAAAAAAAGCAACTCTCCATCTTAGTGTCCTTCTTAACATATCACAAAAAAGCATAAAAAGTCACCACTGGCCCAAAGTGTTTTCCTCCAACAGGACACCTTTAAACTACTATTTAAAAAACAGAACAAAACTGCAGAAATTAACACTTTGAAAATACATTTGTAAGGTCTGTTTTCAACTTATAAAAGATTAGGAAACTCAGAGTTAAGGCCATTTCTGGAAACAATACCCCTGGGAATTTTTAGGGGTATGATTATTTAAACTAGATGCTAATCTTATTTGAGTTAATATATTCATAATTCTCTCCCCTTGTACAGTAGTTTTACAAAATTGTAGCATGCATATATTTGGTACACAGATACATTTGTAATATTCCTTCTTATCTAAATTTTGGGGTTTTTTTTCCAAGCCAAAATCTAGAGCCCCCATTTGAGAGAAATATGTTTTTAACAATAGGAACAAAATATGGAGAGTAGAGAAGCAAAAATACAAAATCTTTGAAATGAATATGGTGTGACAGGAAGGACATGTAATCAAAGAAAATTACTGATTTTTTTAAACCACTAAAAATAGATTACACAGTCTACAGAAAAAATTCTCTTACTGAATTTTAGGGCTATGGCTCTGACCTATTTTGATCTCTAATAATATAATATTTACAAAAAACAGGCCAGGGTCCTGGGCAGCAGAATGACATAGACTGATTGGATCAGGAGGATCATAAGTTTTATCCAGAAGTGGTTCATGATGCCAGCCATGCTGATGACATAAAGCAACCCTCTCTGATCCATGAATCATCAATATTCTTGTCTCCAAAATCATATCATTTATTGAGCACCCTTAGTACGCTCAATGCTAAATAAAGAGGAAGACATGGTCTTTATCCATTCAGAATCTCTGATCCTGCAGTTGGATCTGTGCAGGTGCACCGTCATTTTTGCACAGAGCACCACTGAAATCAATGGAGTGGTACATGGACACAAAGACATATCCAGAATTGGGTTCTAAATTAGACAGACCATAAATTTCAAACTAACACAGTAATGTACTAGACGATTAGATGTTAATAATATGGTACAGATATTTTTGTTTGTTTGCTTTGGGGATCTTCTGTGCTTTTTAATATACATCTCTTTCATTTGTTTGGTGTACAAAGATGGAAGGAGAGAATTCCAATTGCAAGGAAAGACCTAAGTTAGGAATCTTTAGGAGAAAGATTAAAAAATGGGCATTTGAGATCTGGCCTAGATGGGAAGAGAAAAGGTTGCAGAGGCAGTATAGATTGCAGAGGTAATGCAGATTCTGGAAATGAGAGCAGAGATGAAGTTGGCACAGTGTTAAGCAGCGTCTTAAAGAGGAGGATAATAAATCTGCAGTTGATGCAGAAAATGAGGGACATGGACTGAATAGTGGCCGAGTAACATGATTTTAGTGGAGGCTACACTACCTGCCCACAGCACCTGATCCTACAAGGTGCTCAGCATCAACTCTTGTTAATTTCAGAGGCCCTTGAGAGCCCAATGTATGTCACCTTGCAGGATCAGTTGTCTAGATCAGATGTTACAATTGCAGCTATTAACAGAAAACATAAAGAGCAAATATTTGCTTATGGAGGAAAAAATCTTTTAAACAACAATGAACATATCTATTGGCATTCTTAAAAATCTAGTTTTAATTCACCATATTTTAAAGAATGCATCTGAATTGTCCTGACAAACAGATCATTGGCTAGGTTTTTTATTTTTTTTAATTTTGTATCATTTGGAATGACCAAAGATTGATTTGACTTGCCATTTTAGACAAAAAAAATCACAATGTATATTTGTTAGATACTATAATATTTTTGTCTATCTACCTGCTGTGTGATAAAGGGAGGAAATAAAGGTGGCGCTCATAAAGACAATGATAAAATTTCCTTCATTTAATAGGCAACACACTGATTACTGGCCACGAGAGTATTAGGTTGAATTGCACTACTGATGAATAGCCAAGGGACTCAGTTAACAAAAATCAGTGCTTTTAAAGCCTTTAATGATCGGAGGAAAATGAATGAAAGCATTTGTCAAGATGAGGATTGTCATTAGCAAATGCTAATTACATATTAGTTTAATAATTACCACATGATCATTTAAAAAAATATTAAATTTTGTTACTTACTTTGAAGAACTGTCTTTTCTTTCGAACAAACAGTTAGAATTCATAATAGTGCTTTTCAAAGGCAAATTTCTAAAGCTTCTACTTTTTCCTGCACTGTAGTTCTTTAACAACACAAGGTTTCTAGGGTTAGGCTGCTATTGTCAGATACCTTTGTTGAGAATTTGTTGAAAATACATCTCATTTCATTGTTTTAAAGATATACTCTATAGTATCCTTTAAAGAAAAGTCACTACCGAGTAAAACCAACAAATAGCAGATTTTAATGACAACTTCTCTACAAAAATGGCTATGTAATAAAAAGTATACTTCCTACAAAGATATACTTGCTGATTATTAACACATATTTACTGCGATAATACTGTATCCTCTCCAAATTCGTGGCCCCCAAACAGGCCTAAATGGAATTGCTCGTCTTAGACATGTATCAAATATGTCTAACAGCTGTGGCATTTGTGGAGCACAGGAGTATATCAAAGCTTAAATGATAGACTGCTTAATGATGATAATAAAAACATATTTGTATTTTTTCTGCAGTCCAGTTTGATGCCACACACACTACTCAGTTTGTATCAGCAATCACTAGCTTAAAAAATGTACAAGGCGCTTGAGTCATTTCAAATGGAAATTTTCTTAGCCAGAATGAAATATACCATTCCAACCAAAGCTATGACTAATACAGTATTTGGCTTCTTTTATCAGATTGCAGGCAAAGTCCGAAAACTGCATAGATTTACACTGTTCTACTTTTAAAGTTTTACATTTAAGAAACTGAAAGAAACTATAATACCATTCTTCTTTCTTACACAGGAGAGTACAGAGAGACACTTTTGAAACATGCCCACTAGAGTGGCTTACCAAATAAGTAGCAAATGATGATTATATAACATATTTCAATCGGAAGGCTCTCAGTTTGCTCTTTCATCTAGGGTCCAAAATCTGACTTGAAAGAGACCCATAAATACAGAAAATGTAGTGTAGTAGCACACAAGCACCTCTGTGGGTGGTTGCCCTTAAAAACATGCAATTGTCTGTGGCAACTAAATAATGCTACATGCTACAGTTGCCAACTATCCAGGATTGTCCTGGAGTCTCCAGGAATTAAAGATTAATCTTTAATTAAAGATTATGTCGTGTGATGAAACCTCCAGGAATACAGCCAACTAAAACTGGCAACCCTAGTTTTACATCAATCTTCAGTGTATTCTAGTATTTCTTACTAAATACAAATAACTTGAGAAACTTTATCTAAGTTTTGCAAAGGCAAAGAAAAATTTTTAAGAGTAACCTCTGTAAATGTGCTCTAATTCCAAGCACAAAATCAAGCACATGTGTACATCTGCATAATTTCCACAATGGGTATGGCACAAAGACAGGATGTACTCCAAGAGAAAGTGGGTATGCCATTGCCAAAGCAAAGCTCTGTGCATCCAGTCCAATAAAATTAGTTCAAAGGTTTTGCCAAGTGCAGGAGTAACTTAATAAGAACATAAGAACGGCCGTACCGGGTCAGACCAAAGGTCCATCTAGCCCAGTATCTGTCTACTGACAGTGGCCAATGTCAGGTGCCCCAGAGGGAGTGAAGCTAACAGGCAATGATCAAGTGATGTCTCTCCTGCCATCCATCTCCATCCTCTGATGAACAGAGGCTAGGGACACCATTTTTACCCTTCCTGGCTAATAGCCATTTATGGACTTAGCCATCATGAATTTATCCAGTTCCCTTTTAAACACTGTTATAGTCCCAGCCTTCACAACCTCCTCAGGTAAGGAGTTCCACAAGTTGACTGTGTGCTATGTGAAGAAGAACTTCCTTTTATTTGTTTTAAACCTGCTACCTATTAATTTCATTTGGTGACCCCTAGTTCTTGTATTATGGGAATAAGTAAATAACTTTTCCTTAACCACTTTCTCAACATCACTCATGATTTTATATACCTCCATCATATCCCCCCTTAGTCTCCTCTTTTCCAAGCTGAAGAGGCCTAGCTTCTTTAATCTTTCCTTGTATGGGACCCTCTCCAAACCCCTAATCATTTTAGTTGCCCTTTTCTGAACCTTTTCTAGTGCTAGAATATCTTTTTTGAGGTGAAGAGACCACATCTGTACACAGTATTTGAGATGTGGGTGTACCATGGATTTATATAAGGGCAATAATATATTCACAGTCTTATTCTCTATCCCCTTTTTAAAGATTCCTAACATCTTTTGCTTTTTTGACCGCCTCTACACACTGCGTAGACATCTTCAAAGAACTATCCACAATGACGCCAAGATCTTTTTCCTGATTCGTTGTAGCTAAATTAGCCCCCTCATATTGTATGTATAGTTGGGGCTATTTTTTCCAATGTGCATTACTTTACATTTATCCACATTAAATTTCATTGCCATTTTGTTGCCCAATCACTTAGTTTTGTGAGATCTTTTTGAAGTTCTTCACAATCTGCTTTGGTCTTAACTATCTTGAGTAGTTTAGTATCATCTGCAAACTTTGCCACCTCACTGTTTACCCCTTTCTCCAGATCATTTATGAATAAATTGAATAGGATAGGTCCTAGGACTGACCCTTGGGGAACACCACTAGTTACCCCTCTCCATTCTGAGAATTTACCATTAATTCCTACCCTTTGTTCCCTGTCTTTTAGCCAGTTCTCAGTCCATGAAAGGACCTTCCCTTTTATCCCATGACAGCTTAATTTATGTAAGAGCCTTTGGTGAGGGACCTTTTCCAAGGCTTTCTGGAAATCTAAGTACACTATGTCCACTGGATCCCCCTTGTCCTCATGTTTGTTGACCCCTTCAAAGAACTCTAATAGATTAGTAAGACACGATTTCCCTTTACAGAAACCATGTTGACTATTGCTCAACAGTTTATGTTTTTCTATGTGTCTGACAATTTTATTCTTAACTATTGTTTCGACTGATTTGCCCATTACCGATGTTAGATTTACCGGTCTCTAATTGCCGAGATCATCTCTAGAGCCCTTTTTAAATATTGGCGTTACATTAGCTAACTTCCAGTCATTGGGTACCGAAGCCGATTTAAAGGACAGGTTACAAACCTTAGTTAATAGTTCCGCAACTTCGTATTTGAGTTCTTTCAGAACTCTTGGGTGAATGCCATCTGGTCCCAGTGACTTGTTAATGTTGAGTTTATCAATTAATTCCAAAACCTCCTCTAGTGACACTTCAATCTGTGACAGTTCCTCAGATTTGTCACCTACAAAAGCCAGTTCAGGTTTGGGAATCTCCCTAACATCCTCAGCCGTGAAGACTGAAGCAAAGAATCCATTTAGTTTCTCCGCAATGACTTTATAGTCTTTAAGCGCTCTTTTTGTATTTCAAGCGTCAAGAGGCCCCACCGGTTGTTTAGCAGGCTTCCTGCTTCTGATGTTGTTAAAAAACATTTTGTTATTACCTTTGGAGTTTTTGGCTAGCCGTTCTTCAAACTCCTCTTTGGCTTTTCTTATTACACTCTTGCGCTTAAGCTGGCAGTGTTTGTGTTCCTTTCTATTTGCCTCACTAGGATTTGACTTCCACTTTTTAAAGGAAGTCTTTTTATCTCTCACTGCTTCTTTTACATGCTTGTTAAGCCACGGTGCCTCTTTTTTAGTTCTTTTACTGTGTTTCTTAATTTGGGGTATACATTGAAATTGGGCCTCTATTATGGTGTCTTTAAAAAGGGCCCATGCAACTTGTAGGGATTTCACTTTAGTCACTGTATCTTTTAACTTTTGTTTAACTAACCCTCTCATTTTTGCATAGTTTTCCCCTTTTGAAATTAAATGTCACAGTGTTGGGCTGTTGAGGTGTTCTTCCCACCACAGGGATGTTGAATGTTATTGTATTATGGTCACTATTTCCAAGCAGTCCTGCTATAGTTACATCTTGGACCAGCTCCTGCACTCCACTCAGGATTAAATCTAGAGTTGCCTCTCCCCTTGTGGTTCCTGTACCAGCTGCTCCATGAAGCAGTCATTTAAAGTATCGAGAAATTTCATCTCTGCATTTCGTCCTGAAGAGAAATGTTCCCAGTCAATATGGGGATAATTGAAATCTCCCAGTATTATTGGGTTCTTAATTTTGATAGCCTCTCTAATTTCCCTTAGCATTTCATCATCACTCTTACTGTCTTGGTCAGGTGGTCGATCATAGATCCCTAATGTTATACTTTTATTAGAGCATGAAATTTCTATCCATAGCGATTCTATGGAACATGTGGATTCGCTTAAGATTTTTACTTCATTTGAATCTACATTTTCTTTCACATATAGTGCCACGCCTCCCCCTGCACGACCTGTTCTGTCCTTCCGATATATTTTGTACCCCGGAATGATTGTGTCCCATTGATTACACTCAGTCCACCAGGTTTCTATGATGCCTATTATATCAATATCCTCCTTTATCACAAGGCACTCTAGTTCACCCATCTTATTATTTAGACTTCTAGCATTTGTGTACAAGCACTTAAAAAACTTGTCCATGTTTATTTGTCTGCCCTTTTCTGATGTGCCAGATTATTTTTTATGTGACTGTTTATCATCTGATCCAGCCCTTACATTATCCTCTTCCGTCCTTTGTTCCTGACTATAACCTGGAGATTCTCTATCATCAGACTCTCCCCTAAGAGAAGTCTGTGTTCGATCCACATGCTCCTCTGCAGCAGTCGGCTTTCCCCCATCTCCTAGTTTAAAAACTGCTCTACAACCTTTTTAATGTTTATTGCCAGCAGACTGGTTCCACTTTAGTTTACGTGGAGCCCATTTCTCCTGTACAGGCTCATCCCATCCCAAGTTTTCCCAGTTCCTAAAGAACGTAAACCCCTCCTCTCTACACCATCGTCTCATTCACGCATTGAGACTCTGAAGCTCTGCCTGCCTACCTGGCCCTTATTTCAGATCAGAACTCAGAGCTGCAATAAGGTTGACTGGTCCCACAGCAAGCATGGGGGATTCATTCTAGATGCAGAGGAAGCAATTTATATAGGTATGCTTGGGAATCTTTACTGACTTGTTTTATTACTGCAATTTTTTGCTTTAGAATATATATATCCATTGCAAAAGCTTCTGTGATGTAATCCTTTTTATAACTTAACTCTGTAACTTGTAAGTAATCTTAGATCCTTCAACACTGATACTAAACCCACATTAAAAATGATAGAGAAATATAGCTTCAATGTTTTGTTTTCAGGGAATTTTTATAAACCTCACATTTCAGAACAGGGCACTAATCTAGAACATCTAACAGATTTCTTTGTGAAAATAAATTTCTGACATGTAACGTTAGCACTAAGAGATATTTAACACTTGAAAACCAATCTCAACTCTATTTTCTGTTAGTGATTTTGAAGGACAAATTTGTCTATGACTATGGTAATTTTTATTTTGATAAGTTCGGTTTATTAAAAATTTGGGAAAAAAGATGATCACTGATCAGTATTTTCTAAAAGCAGTTTTTCTTTTTATGGACATTATCAGCGTGGTCACTGCAGGAAATAAATATTGCTGGAACTTGTATTGTGGCAATGTATAATTATGGCACATATCTAAAATTTGTTTTTACACCTGTGTTTTTCCTTTTGTGTATAGTACATATTCAGACTATGGTTGCATTCCCTGTTTGATAGCACGTGCCGGGGTCCTTTCATTTTTATTTCTGCACCTGCTTGACCTGTACTGTATTGAAATGAATTCCCTATTGTACAAGTCAAGCAGGTACTATACTGAAATGAATAAGTAAATGTGTAAAAGCAGCAAAGAATCCTGTGGCACCTTATAGACTAACGGACGTTTTGGAGCATGAGCTTTCGTGGGTGAATACATGCATGCATGCATCTGAGGAAGTGGATATTCACCCACGAAAGCTCATGCTCCAAAACGTCTGTTAGTCTATAAGGTGCCACAGGATTCTTTGCTGCTTTTACACATTTACTTATTCATTTCAGTATAGTACCTGCTTGACTTGTACAATAGGGAATTCATTTCAATACAGTACAGGTCAAGCATGCATGCATGCATGCATCTGAGGAAGTGGGTATTCACCCACGAAAGCTCATGCTCCAAAACGTCTGTTAGTCTATAAGGTGCCACAGGATTCTTTGCTGCTTTTACACATTTACTTATTCATTTCAGTATAGTACCTGCTTGACTTGTACAATAGGGAATTCATTTCAATACAGTACAGGTCAAGCATGCATGCATGCATCTGAGGAAGTGGGTATTCACCCACGAAAGCTCATGCTCCAAAACGTCTGTTAGTCTATAAGATGCCACAGGATTCTTTGCTGCTTTTACACATTTACTTATTCATTTCAGTATAGTACCTGCTTGACTTGTACAATAGGGAATTCATTTCAATACAGTACAGGTCAAGCATGCATGCATGCATCTGAGGAAGTGGGTATTCACCCACGAAAGCTCATGCTCCAAAACTTCTGTTAGTCTATAAGGTGCCACAGGATTCTTTGCTGCTTTTACAGATCCAGACTAACATGGCTACCCCTCTGATAAGTAAATGTGGAATGAGAAGAAAAATCATATTCAGAATATATGATATTAACAACTCCCAGTAAAACTGCACTGGACCAAAACTGCTGCACTTTGTAGCAATACAATTCTAATGAGACAAATCTTGCCCCCTCCTCTGTTATGTCAGAGAACCATAACTGCGTGGAACTGGTGTGTTTCCTCTATGTAAAATGGAGGTGATGCAGATTTGGGGAGCTCGCACTGACGTCCCACAGCCTATATGTGTCATTGGGAGTCGTCGCTTCCCAGTGTGCAAATGGCTCTTGGGTGCAGTAAAGGGTTGTTGCTAGAGGGAAGGAACAGAAACTCTTCCCCACAAAAAGTGTCCACTAGCAGTGGGAACTAGCGAGGATACAGTCGTGACTGTGAAATAAACAAATACAAATGATTAATATCTCTGTTATATTTTTGAATAAATAATGAGAATGCACTTTGTTAGAACCACCTTTATTTTCTATTAAGGGATAACAAAGCAAGGGTGAGTAAAACTGAATCTTCATGAGAGATCACAGTGGGCTTCTCACAGTATCCTCACAAGAAGGGTGCAAATATTTCAAATAGTACTATATTAATGCACACTAGAGAACTTTCAGTGTCTGCCAGCAGGGTCCACATGGGCCAGTTAGTGTGCAACATCCTTGTGTGCTCTAGAATCTACATCCCTCTGGTGTGGACTAAAGCACCATGTAGACAAGCCCTCACTTTCTCTCCAAAGCAAGCTACATCTGAACACAAAATGGCAGTTATTTCTGCCTGTAGGAAGCCAGTTAAAGGTATAGAACATGGAAAAAATATACAGTATATAATAAAAAAAAAATCAAGTCACATCGGAAGTACTGCACATCTCAAACATTCATAAATCATGAGTCAGATCTAAACATCATGAGATTAAGTTAAAAACGATGAGATTTGGAAAACAACATTTTGGGCTTTCTAATGAAGGTCTGCTCACTTGACAAATCTTTGTCAGGTTCTATCATGATCAAATTTTGTATTGAAGAGAAGCCTTAAGATGAGCTTTAGGACCCTTACTAGACTGGTGTTTTGGCCTACCGCTGGCAAAATATGTCACTGCTTTTGGAATCCAATCCTGCATTAATTTTAAGCATCACTCTATGCGTTTGCCTTCAGTGCAAAGTTAACTCAAGTTATAACTCACATTACCTCTAACTCAACTCCTGTCCACACACAAAAACCTGGCTGGCTGGTCTCAACAGGAGTGCAGGCTAAAGCTCAAGTGAGCACAAGTCATCAGTCATTAACATGAACATTCTGCAGAGCGGACACAGGTTACTGCCACTAATTTTCCAATTACTTCCTATAATTCTTCCTGTGTGCCTATAAAGGACAGGCAAGTTTATAGATCAGGTCAGCTTACTGTAGCACTAAGAATCACTCGATGTGCCCCCAGAAATATTTCGGCCACACATGGATGAGTCCAGAGCCAGTGTGGACACAGTACCTTGAATGTTATTTCACAATATGGCTGCTCTCACATGAGATAGGCTAACTTGAGAGGAATAACTCAAGTATATGTAACTCAAGTCAATATGGCAATGAAAACATGCCCTAAGTCATGTAATTGTCTTGCATCCTGTCAGGTGTGGACTGCATCCGACCATTTACTTACCTCATCCAATATCTGCCATTAAGAGCTTATGTTCACTGCAACGTTAGCTCAAGGTATAACTCAAGTGCTGCCCCTAACCTGACTCTTGTTGCACATACAAGAATCTGTGGCTTGAGTTAGGGAATCTTTTAAGATCAAGCTAGCTAGCTTGTCCTGAAATGTGAGCTGAACCTAGAGTTCTGCTGATACTCAAGCAAGTACTGCAGCAGAGACTCAGATACCCGGTGCTACTAATACAAACATGCCCTGTTGCTTAAGTGTTGTTTTGCAGTATATCTGCTCTTACCTAAGATAGACTAATTTGAGAGGATTTAACTTGAGTGTAGATTAACTCAAGCTAACTCTGCAGTGAAGACATATTTTAAGGTATTCCATCCTCTATCGGAGATGGTGTCAACCTACTCAGGTTATCAGACAATCAAACTTCATTAACTAACCAGTATCTAATTTAATGTAGGCATCCTAACTGTAGGCATCCATAACCAGAAACACCTTTTCACATGACTGGTCAAAAGACTGCATTCTTTCTCAAGAACACAGACCTTTGCCATGGTGATTCAGCACCTTGCTGTAGTGAATCATGCTTTCAACCCTGGATGACTGTAGTCCATCTTCAGAGTATGAAGGATCAACGAGAGCAATACTATACCAGGTCATTAATCTTTTCTGGATAAGCATCCAAGTCCTGGTACTAACTTTTACACTAATGAATAGGTTAGCCCAGAGACTGCTTCTCTCTCCAGGACACATTATAACAACTGTGGTGGATTGAGTAAGACATGCTCTGATGGACAGAAGGATACACTGGGTCTTCTGTTGGACATTTCTAAAAAGACACAGATCTCATTGCTTTATGTCTTCCTCCAGCTCCCTACTCTCTCTACTCGGTGCACACACCCATCATGGATTTGAAGTTAAGCAGCCTTTTTTGCCTTCACCATTTAGCCAGTTTCTTTTGGCTCATCAAAACCCCTTAGCATTATTTCATACATTTATATTTGTATTTTAAACTTAGTCCCAGATTTTAAAAGGTATTTAGTCATTGCAGAGCTCAGCATTGCAACGCCAAACTGATTTAGGAGACTAAATATAATTTTCAAATGGGAGTTAGGTAAAAATGTCAAATCCCATTGACAGGTAATGGGATTTAGGCTCCTAAATGCCTAAATTACTTTTCAAAATGAGATTTCACAGTCAAGTTGCAATACTGAACACAGAAATATCTAAATTCCTTTAAATCCTTCAACAATTTCTCTGTTCCTCTGCCCCCTCATTTCCCATGCCACTACTCACATTCCCAAATCCTAGGGAGAAAAGATGGGCTTGGCCATGCAACATGCCCCAAAGCTTATCAAACTCAGGCTCCTGTGGACAGTTTATAGGGAAAAAAAAGGCATACTTGTGTTCAGCTTCCAGTTTCAACTTACGACCATTAAGGAAGTTTTGTTCAAGCCAAGTAAAATTCCACAAAACAAACTTAAGGCATTCACCACCAATTTCAGTTGACACTCTCAAACCTTTTCAGTTGAGACCTTTATTCTTGTCAATCAAAAGTGCATAGTATGACAATAAAACAGTTAAATCCAGACTGAATTGAGATACACTATGTTTTGGCTGCCACCAGTGTCTCTTTGGCCCTTGAAAACTGTCTAGTATTTAATTTTTGCCTGAAGAAATCTGCCCACTATTGGGGCAAGCAAGGACCTAGCTACTCCCTGTGGATCTCTGTGCCACAATGACTTTGTAGCTTCTGTTATAGGCCTCACATATAAACTTTTCTTATACTAGAATTCTTATTCTTTACCATGCCTGCACTGTGCACAAGTTAGTCTCTGCACCACAATGCCAGAGATTTTTTCTCGATGAGATCCCTGACTTCACAGAGTTTCTACATCACTGTCCTTCCAGCCTGCATGTTCTCACATAAAAATACAGTTATCATCACCTTACACTGACAGCTCTCTTCCTGCTTCGCACTGCTCGGCAGCGCAGGAAGAACAGAGAATCCTGGGATCCTGACAGAATTTAGAGTTTTCCACCTGAGCTGTATACCTTTTAATGTAAATAGCCCTCAGTCTGTGGTGTTCAACCATCTGGGATTACTAAGTATCACAGACAAGGTCTGTATAAACTGGATATATAACTCCATGTAAATTGTCAACATTAGAGGTCTGTAAATAACTGCAGCTCCTAGGCTGATGTCAATAATGCAACTTTGCCTTTCAAAACTGGCACCTTGCCTTTCAAATCTCTTCTTCTGAACAACTGCACACTCCCATTCCCTGACACACAGTTACAGGGCAGCCATGGTGAATCAACTGGACATATAGGCAATAAGGAACAGCACATCTCAATTTCCTTTTAAATTGACCACAATAAGGCTTGCAGAAATTTATATAGTGAAAAGTGGAAGATAAAATAGAGGGCCAGTTTCTGTCTCAGTACCCATAATTAGATAACAGAATGCTTGAAATTCAAAGGTCACTGATAGACAGCCAGAGATACACATAGTACTGCAAGTATATTTTTAACCAGGTTAAAAAAGACAAATTTTCACAGACCTCACTTTTAAAAATGGTTTTAGTTTTTACATTTGTACAGTTATAGATAGGATGGAGTGTAGAACATATTAGCATGCAAGGAATGGCATGTCCATTTGGTATAGCAGAAATAAAAAAAGAGGGGAATCCCCAAGATCATAGCAATATCTGTGTGACAATGAGTATGGATAAAGCACAGCCCTTAATGATGTTGTACTCATCTGATAAAATGTTTATTTGTGTGATTTATATCAATATTTTACTTACGTGTGGTATATATATATGGACTTGATTCTTAAAATGGATACATTTTAGGATTTGTATAGATGGTTTTGGTTGGTGCATTACTTTTTGTTGATCACAGTACCATCTGATTGCTAAAGTAAGAGATATGAACATTTCTGACACAGACCCAGATGGATTCATGTCTCTATGCTCTTCTCCTCACAGATGTTTTTTGTCTGCTTTGATACATGTAAATAGTCTTTAAAACAGCCACTGCAATCATTATCCAGACCATCAGCAAAGTTATCAAATGTATCAGAAAGCAAACAAGTTAAATTAAAAATACATAAACACGCGGTTTTAGTTAATGTCACTAATTATTCCAATACATAAAGGGCACCTACAAAATAGTGATCTTTCTGTTCTCTGCATGTAATGAAAGCAGAGTCTTATCTGTATGGTATTTGCATTGATCCTACTGTGGCAATTGCCCGGTTGCTAGTATTTAAACCTTTCAAGACCAGTTCAAAATGCTTGAACTTGTGAAGTTCGATTTTTTCTTGGTATATTCTTTTTTTTAAAGAGGAAAAGATCCCAGTTTAGTGAATTGTAAATAATTTGATGTATGATATCAGAAGACTACATGACACATACGTGACAGAATGCAGGTGTGGACGTCTGTCATAATAAAACCACTTAGGTTCGATATGAAAGCACAATTCACTGAAGGAGCTTCAGTGAACCTCAGCAAGAGATTACGTACAGACCTATTGGCAGAACATGGCAAGACAGAATGTCAGATTTCATACTCAGCAGACATCTACAACAACTGATGCCTTGTAGTCAAAGGCTGTTAAATTACCTGTGAAGGGTTACTGGCAGCCCTGAATGTTTTTCTCATTGTTTATTTAGTTCCAAAAGCTCTTGGTCTTTGTGCTGATTGCCCTAACTGACAGCACAGGAAATCTGGACTTTGTAAACAGGGCACTGCTGTATTGAATTACAGGTAACAAGTGTGTAATCAACCTGCTGGGGCTGGACCTTTGCAAAGAAATCTTTGGCATACGGACAGAAAGAATAGGTTTCAATGTAGGGGGAAAACAATTACATGAGCAGACTACAATATAAAAAGAGTTTAATTTAAATGCTTTGTGCTTATTTCTTTTAACATATTTGGCTAAAGAGAATACCTTGAATGGCAACTAAGTATTTTATTTTTGTTGTTGTAATACTATTATTGAAATTAAAGGTGATTATAATTTGAAGGGCTCTCGTTCATGCCCATAAAAACTATAATGGTTAAACAGTCATTAGCTGCAATATGTTATATAAAATATCAGGAAACAATCTACAGGTACTTATTCTTAAAGGTTCACTTAGTGAGAGCCTATAGTAAACTGAGATAAAGATGCAAAATGAGGTTGCCCTTTCTAAAGTGTTAAAAAACCAGAGGAGAACCTCTGCAAAAATGGGCTCGATGAAATCTAATACTAAAATATTTCTGCATGGTAAATCATCATCATAAAGTTGAACAGCCTCTCCCTCCTACCCCCCACACACTGAGACTGTAGATTTATGTGAGGTATTTAAAATGTAATTGTTAATTAAAAAGCATAAATAACAATTCAGAGACAATTAGTCAGCAAAATAACCCCATGCCAGACAACACACATTAGTACAAGAGAGGAAACCCTCCTTTTTATCAACATAGTCCTGTTCAATCTGTGTTTGTGGCCACTGTAGGCAATAACTTTCAGTAGAAAAGAAAAGCTTAACAACAAAGGTTTCAAAATATATTAAAATCAGACACCATTCCTTTTCCGAACATTACTTATTAAAACAGATACTGTATACTATCATCTTATTATGCCCCAAAGACCTGTTTTTGCATTTGAAATTATAAGAAAAACAAAGGTTTCATTAGTGTACCCATTGATGATGATAATTTTAGACTACTCATACTACTAGAATTTATATCACATAAAAGCACCTGGGTGTCTACTGGTAATTTTATTCCTCTTAGAAAAATGGTTCTGTTTTGGGATCCTGGAGCTGTTTTAGATAGATAGATAGATAGATTTATATAAGTGTACTAATATGACTCTAATCACTGTAGTATATGAACTCTTTAAATGTTAAAGATTCTTTTATATACAAATAAAACATACCCTTTCTGGCTGAAAAATACCTTTTCATGTCAGTGATCAGGGCCCTAATACTACATAAGTAGATAGATACCCATAATCATTTTTAGACTACAAGCTCTTTGAAGCTTTATATGACATCTTCTTTGTTTTGAGAGAACTTTGCACACGGTGGACGCTACCACAGTTTAAATAACACATATCTGCAATTACTTTAATTGAATGTACAGCATTACTGAAGATGGAATTCATGCACATTTTCAATATGAATGTACAACCAGAAATAAGGAAGTTATCATAGAAGGTAGACAATGTTCCATCTAGTTCAGTGTCCCGACTCTGCCAACTGTCAGTATGAGATGCTTCAAAAAAGATTCAAGGAACCTCATTACGGACAATTCCAGAATAACTGGCAGAAAGAGGACATTTTTTCCTAATCACCGACCTGTATTTTAAGCTGGGGTGTGTGTGTGTGGAATGGGTCATCTGTCTGTCTGTCTGGGAGAAGAGGGGAATGCATTCTTTCTTGGGGGAGGAGGAGACGTACAACTGCTGCAAGAGCCCTCAGCGTGGTGGATGACTCACCACCTGAGAATGAAGGGTTTAAAAAGGTCAGGCTGGGCCTGATCCCTCCCCTCATTCACTCGGAACGGGCTGGGCCGCCCCCACCCTCCCTCCCCATTTAGGTCACAAATATGCCAGGCGTTTAGCTGTATCTGCTGTGGGCATTACGACAGCCGCCCCGCTAAGGGGGGCTGGTAAGGAATTTTTCCCTTACCACCATATAGGCCAGATGCAGTAGGGTTTTTTTCGCCTTTCTCGCAGCAGGTTCAGGTAGGCTCTGTTCATGCATAGCATGACGGGCGGTTGGCCATATGTTGCAACTCTTTATTTAAGTGTATAGCAGATGTTCAGTGCAGGTACTCCATAAATTAAGGCACAAAAGAACGGATACATGGCTTGGAAAAAGAATTAAGAAGAGGTGCTTGTTAACTGAGCAAGCCGGGGGCAGTTGGGGACTCTTCTGAATGGTACAGGAGAGAGCCAACCCCCGCATCATTATAGTCCACCTTAACCCTCCTGTGAGGTCCAGGCAAGGAAATTGCTGGAGGGACCTGGATGAAAAGAGGGGGGAGCTGGTGGATCTGCTGGAGGGACATACATTTTTCACCTGAACTGCACATTTTATCCGCCAGGTTAGTCCCAGACAGATATCTAATAATAAAGTTGTGGCCCGATTAAACCCTATCTAATGTCTCCTGTCATTCTTTCGGCATAGCCAGACAGTGTGAGAGAGAGAGTGTAAAGTCTAATATCTTTATTTAACCCTACTGAACCCCTGATCTCGATGATATCTTGTGACAGTACCACAGTTTAACTGTAGGTTGCATTAAAGATACTTCTATCAGTTTCAAATTTGTTGCCTTTCAATTTCATTGGATAGCTGCTTGTTGTTGCATTATAAAAAAGGGTCAACAGGAACACAATTTACCTCTTTTCTACTATTCTTCATTTTATATACTTCTATCATATGTCCTCTTTGCACATACATTCATAAGCAGAATTATTTTTATATATAGGATTATTAAAAATGTATATGCACTGAATGTGAGGCTTCAATCCTGCAACTGTAACTTTATGCATGTGGTCAGCTCCTCTGAAATCAATGAGAATACTGCAGTTTACTCACGTGCTTAAAATAAAAGTGTACATGATCCAAGGCCTAAGTATCTATTTTGACTACATACAGCATAATAAACTTTAAAGCCAACTAAATATGATGCATTTTGGTTTTTGACTGAAACACGATAAGAGTATTCTGGGATAGAGACACCAAGAATTCCAAGATACGGAGCCACAGTATTTGATCTTGGGATTATGAATGGAAAAAGAATAAAAAAGTTACTGCTTTAAGTAAATGCATTTAACCACTGAGGGTAATGAGAGTTATAGTATAAGCTTATGAGAAATCACCATTACTTATCTCTCTTTTTCAGAAAAAAGTAAATATGACCTTTCTTTTCCAGTATTATTTGTGATACCAAGTCACTCTTAAGCTACAAATTTGTATGTATGTAAGCAATCTTTAACAGTATTAAATGCACAACTGTTGATACAAATATGGTTGGTGTATTGCTGTATCTATTCTTCTTGAGGACAAATGCTGTATATCTTGTCAACTGGAAGCACACATTTTCACAGAAGACAGTTTGTATTTGATCACTTCCGCCATTGAGCACCTAACCTAGACACCCCATGGTGATATTTAAATTCAAACCCACAAAATATAGCCTGTTGTACTAGTACCACAGTGCACTGAGCCACTGTGGCAGCCAATACTGTACTCTAACTACATTCACACTGATAATATATAGCTATAATTCTGCTTCAATTAAAAGCATATTTCAGCAAAAGCCCAGGATATGGTGGCTGCTCTATGCATTTTAATAACACAAGCCCAGAACTCTGCTTATGCTAAATGCACATTGCTAAAATGGAATCAGAAGTTTATTTCACATAAATAATGACTGATCATATTGGGACAAAATCCTGTATAACCTAAATGCATATTCATGGCAGCAACCATGTTGGTAATCTATACATGCTGGGTAAAAAAAAATTGGTAAATCTATTTCACTTGACTTCTTACTGATGTTTTTAAAACAAAAAAAACTCTGATTATTTTCTCTGAGAAAGGAAAACTGAAAAAAAAACCAACTTTATATACAATACCAAACTTCAATACAAATATCCAATTGGTTCTAAATATTAGAACCATACTATGAACACAGTATTACATGACATTTGGGGCTACTGATGTCTTGTTAATGTATACTGTACTTTAAAAGATAAAACTGGATATGCAGAATTCTTATTGCATTAAAATCACAAAAGTCCAAAATAATTTATTCATAATTCTGATGTAATGAAGTTTTGCTTTACATTTAGAAATAAGAGTTTGCTGAAGTACTGAACTATGTACTTACAGTTTTCCCTTGGAATTTGTTACTTTAAAAATATGTATATGTATATATATTTCTGCAAATCTGAACACCTCAAGAGTATGATGCATTCGGACTTACCCATTAATAACACAATAAGGGAAGTTGGGTGTTGCAATTTATTCCTGGATGAAATCGTGAGACGTTAGTGTAATGGTTCAAAATGAGTAGCAAATGTAATCTATGTTCAGAAGAATACAACTATTTTCATTTACTCTAGCTCCAATATATAGTAATCTATGTTATATATATATATATATATAGTAATCTGTGTTCAGAAGAATACATCCATTTTCATTCTAGCTCCAGCACATAGAGCAAATATGTTGAACATATTTGTCCTGACTATAAAAACTATAAATCTGAACAGCAAAAACATTCATATAATTAATTTAATAATATACTAACAAAAACATAGAAATAGACATTACATTTTTTCTTTGGTATAGTTATCTGTTTCAAAATTCACCTGGAGCTAAAATATTAAAAAGGTTAAAGGTTTTAATATGTTCAGGGAAGAATTAAAATTCTAACCATGTCACTTCTTATAGTTTTATATTGCTGTTACTCCATTGGCTTCATTAGAGATACTTTTGATATCAGAATAAGGATCAAAGCCACAGAGCAGAAGCAGCAATGTTAGGGAAAAAACATTCAGAGAGTGTCATTGTCTCACTGGAAATCTTGAATACTGGGCTGTTTGCTTAAGCCCTTCTATGAGTGGACCATAATCTGCAGTTTGCTTTTGCAGTCTATTGTCTCTTTTCAAAAGATGTATTCTCATCAATGATTTAAATTAGGAGTACAATATATTGGGAGTATAGTACAATATATTGGGAGTATTTCTCTTACATTAAGAAAATAACTCACTCATGGAATGTAGTCTTTCCTGACAGCTTGGAAGCTGGACCAGGAAATTACTCATAATTATTACTGGATGAACTGGAAAAGTTGCTAGTGGCACAGTTTTGTTACAGTGCTTACAATGCAAAAATTTGAATATACTTTAAACACACTCTGAAAAGAAATAAACTAGCCTTGAATGGATAACAACTCCAACGTAGGGTGCTTTTTAGGTGAGTGAACATGTAGGTAAAATATGAAGGGTTGCATAGGAAATACAGTTTTGCCATCACCAGAAGTACTGGTATAGGACCTTGATTCTCCAAAGGAAAATTATGCTACCTGATTAATTAACAAAAAGTATAAATTAGTCTGTTATAACAGGGAAAGCCATGAGATAGTACTATTATTGATTGTTTAAACAGAAGACACATACGCTTCTTCTAGAGCAGGGATCGGCAACCTCTGGCACCCTGGCAGGCCGGGCCAGTTTGTTTACCTGCTGCAACGGCAGGTTTGGCCAATCGCGGTTCCCATTGGCTGTGGTTCGCCGCTCTGGGCCAATGGGGGCGGTGGGAAGCCGTGGCCAGCGCATCCCTCGGCCTGCGCCACTTCCCGCAGCCCCCATTGGCCTGGGACAGCGAACCGCAGGCAGTGGGAGCTGTGATCAGCTGAACCTGCTGCGGCGGCAGGTAAACAAACCAGCCCGGCCCACTGGGGTGCTTATCCTGGCGAGCCATGTGCCAGAGGTTGTGGACCCCTGTTCTAGAGAAATGCAGAGCAGCCTGTATTGCACCAGTTTTCACTGCCTCTGCCAAAATAAGGCTCAGAAGTAGAAGTTATTAATAAAGAAATCAGCTAGGCCAATGTAATTTTAATACAAGTAAACTCATTATGACAGTGATCCAATCAGTTTGGCCATTAGGGACTTTGAGATGAGTTGGGCACTAGAGACTAAGGTCTTGACTCCATGCCATACATGGAAATAAACTATAGGTACCTTTATACCAACATAATTATGTCCATACTAGGGGTTGTAGTGATAGAACTATTTCTATTAAAAAAAAATCTGATTTTTTTTAACTGAAATAGTTGTACCGGTATATATAAGGGCTCTCAAATAGAAAGTCAAGAGATTTTAACATAAGAGATAGTCTTCACTGTCGTCTTGTCCTCATGCAAGTGCCGTGTTTTTAGATATGATAGAGATACTAATTACTTTCTGTTTTCACATATTTTATGGTGAAAAGGGGGCCAAGGTGATTATTTGGACCTGTTCACTGTTTTTAATTAGTAACATTGTTATATTCAGCCCTTGCTGCCCTTTGCAGTTTTTTAGGCCTGGTCAATACATATATATCTGTGTATGATAACAGTGAAGACTATCTCCTATATTAAAATCTCGATTTTCCGTTTGAGGGCCCTTAATCTAAATGGAAGGTAGGTGTGATAAACTCAGGACAGACAGCTGCAAGGGAGGGGTAGGAATCAGTCCCAGAGGGTTAAAAGACCCTTCTCCTTATCAACTGGGAGGCAACTACAGGTCAATCAGGTTCAACTGAGAAAGGGTTACCAAGGTAGCAATTAGAATCAGCTGAGGGGGAGTTAGCTGAGGTTAATTAGGATCAGATGATTCCAACTTAGGGCTGCCTGACCTTTTTAAACCCTTCCCTGGGAGGAAGGAGGGGGGAGAGCAGAGAGAGAAGGAGCCCTGCTGCCAGGAGTGTAGGAGCAGCAAGACAGCGAGCATCACCAAGAGGAGGCTCTCTCCCACAATGGAGTAAAATACTCTAAACAGGACTGGTGGAGATACAGAGAGCAGACTTCTCCTGTGCCCCAAGGGGGACCACATTACCCAAACCTGTCTCATCAGGGCTAAAAGCAGCAGAGGCTGGGAAGACTGAGAAGGTGCCTTGCCACATAGGCCTATGGTGAAAAGAAAAGCTATGTCCATAGATTCACAGAATTGATAATTCCAAGATAACTTCCTTAATCCCTTTTAGACTGACTTTCAAACACTTCAAAGTCACATTACCATTCCCTATGAGTTATGACCTACTTAATCACATGTTAACAAAGTTGTGTTCTGCAACAAACATGGTGAAAATATACAAGGCTTGTTCAAATGAGCCTATATCATTTGTCTTGGAACATTTTGGGAGAAATTGTGTGAGTTTCATTACAGAGGGGTGCCTGGACGAAATTTGAGTGAGTGGCATTGTGACCTGGAACACGGTGGTGCAGTGGTACTAAGAGTTTAGCACTTGAAACTGCATGGAGTGAGTCGTTCACCCTGGCCAGACCCAGATACTGCCATCACTGCTGCTGGCATCATTGCACTGAACCCAAGGCAACCCACCAGGCCAAGAGTCCAGAGGTAGGAGCATGTTGGTTATACCCCTCCCACTAGCAATTGGCTGGAGATCAGGGAGAAGCAGGACTGGGAACGCTTTCCCTCTTTCTGGCTGAATGCAGATCAGAGTCCCTACCATCCCCACAGAGATGGAAGCAACCACGGGGGCCTGGGCCCTATCTGACCACCCAGCCCCCCAGTCTCAGAGGGAGGTCAATGACCTCACAAGTCTAGGCCCTCTCTGGCTCCCCCTGCCATCCCCTTCACTATTCTTAAATTCTTTTATTCCATGGCAATTTATTTTGGAAGGGTAGGGGGGCCTCAGAAGTGGTGTGCTAAGTCTTCATTTATTCACTCTAATTTAAGGTTTCGCGTGCCAGTAATACATTTTAAGGTTTTTAGAAGGTCTCTTTCTGTAAATCTATAATATATAGCTAAACTATTGTTGTATGTAAAGTAAATAAGGTTTTTAAAATGTTTAAGAAGCTTCATTTAAAATTAAATTAAATGCAGAGCCCCCCCCGGACTGGTGGCCAGGACCCAGTGTCAGTGCCATTGAAAATCAGCTCGCGTGTCACCTTCAGCACGTGTACCATAGGTTGCCTATCCTTGCCCTAGGGACTTTGCTATTGATTTTACATGGAAGGCACACAGATATTATGGTGGTGTGTGGCAGTATACAAATCTAAGATAATGTTGGACAGTTAGATGTTGCCAGTTCATTTTATGAGCAACAAGAAGAACGTCAGGGAAAGTGTGAGACCCTTACTGAATGGGGGAGGCAATCAAGTGACAGATGATGTGGAAAAAGGTGAAGTACTCAGTGCGTTTTTTGCTTCTGTCTTCACAGACAAGGTCAGCTCCCAGACTGCTACACTAGGCAGCAGGAAGGAGGTGAGTAGCCCTCAGTGGTGAAAGAACAGGTTAAGGACTATTTAGAAAAGCTGGACATGTACAAGTCCATGGGTCTGGATCTAATGCATCCGAGAGTGCTGAGAGAGTTGGCTGATGTGACTGCAGAGCCTTGGCTATCATCTTTCAAAACTCGGGGAGGTCCTGGATGACTGGAAAAAGGCAAATATAGTGTCCATCTTTAAAAAAGGGAAGAAGGAGAATCCAGGGAACTACCCACTGGTCAGCCTCAACTCAGTCCCTGGAAAAATCACGGAGCAGATCCTCAGGAGTCCATGTTGAAGCACTTGGAGGAGAGGAAGGTGATCAGGAACAGTCAACATGGATCCATCAAGGGGAAGTCATACCTGACTAACCTGATTGCCTTCTATGATGAGATAACTGTTTCTGTGGATATGGGGAAAGCAGTGGACGTGATAGATCTTGACTTTATCAAAGCTTTTGATACAGGCACTCACAGTATTCTTGCCATCAAGTTAAAAAGTATGGATTGGATGAATGGACTATAAGGTGGACAGAAAGCTGGGTAGATCGTCATGCTCAACAGGTAGTTGAGCATGACGATCTACCCAATGGCTCAATGTCTAGTTGGCAGCCGGTATCAAGCGAAGTGACCCAGGGATCTGTTCTGGGGCCGGTTTTGTTCAACATCTTCATTAATGATCTGGATGATGGGATGGATTGCAAGTTTGTGGATGACACTAAGCTGGGGGGAAGGTAGATATACTGGAGGGTAGCGATAGGATCCAAGGTGACCTAGATAAATTGGAGGATTGGGCTGAAAGGAATCTGATGAGATTCAACAAGGACAAGTGCAGAGTCCTGCACTTAGGACAGAAGAATCCCATCCACTGCTACAGGCTGCGGACTGACTGACTAAACAGTAGTTCTGCAGAAAAGGACCTGGGGATTACAGTGGACAAGAAGCTGGATACGAGTCATCAGTGTGCCCTTGTTGTCAAAAAGGCTAACTGCATATTGGGCTGCATTAGTAGGAGCATTGCCAGAGATCGAGGGAAGTGATTATTCCCCTCTATTCGGCACTGGTGAGGCCTCATCTGGAGTACTATGTCCAGTTTGGGCCCCTCACTACAGAAAGGATGTGGATAAATTGGAGAAAGTCCAGCGGAGGGCAATGAAAAATGATTAGGGGGCTGGGGCTTATGAGGAGAGGATGAGGGAACTTGGCTTACTTAGCTTGCAGAAGAAAAGGGTGTGTGGGGGGGATTTAATAGCAGTCTTCAATTACCTGAAGGGGGGTCCCAAAGAGGATGGAGCTAGGCTGTTCAAAGTGGTGGCAGATGACAGAACAAGGAGCAATGGTCTCATATTGCAGTAGGGGAGGTCTAGGTGGGATATTAGGAAAAACTTTCACTAGGATGGTGGTAAAGCTCTGGAATGGGTTGTGGAATCTCCATCCTTAGAGGTTTTTAAGGCTCGGCTTGACAAAGTCCTGGCTGGGATGATTTAGTAGGGGTTGGTCCTGCTTTGAGCAGGAGGTTGGACTAGATGACCTTCTGAGATCTCTTCCAACCCTAATCTTCTATGATTCTATGAATATTAAAAATTGTACAGCAATATCACTACCATACTAATCTAATTTCTTTCCAGGTTCCATAAAATAGGGACACCAAGTTTGAGACTGACTTCCTCATTCAACATATTACTGATGCTGGATCTTTCTTTTTGTTCAAGTAAAGTACAAGCATCAGTTTGGTGAGAATAAAGAAAAGGCCAAATAGACATGGAAAACACAGTGATCACACACAAACTTTTGTTGAACCTGGTATATTTCAGTGATTTGCTGAAAACAATACAAATTAATCTATGCAAAATGAGTAAGAGCACAGGAGTCATGACAATCAATGACTTGCTACCCAATGAAACATAAAGTCATCTACAATGATCTGAAGGATGTTTATGGACCTTGCTACAGAAGTTCTGTCCCACTGAAAGACAGAGGTAATACTGATTCCTGACAAAATTGAGATTCTGCAACAGTCCAATGAAAATTTGGACCAATTTGGTAGATAGGTTGCCTAACATCACTGATGATTAAGTGACAGGACATAGCAATAAAGCAATATGTCAATGAAAAAATGAATGAGATTATTACACTTGAAACTAATACACTGATTAGCTCAGAGGAGAGTTATTTATTTCTAATGGTTTACTGTCAGGAATAAGACGGTTACTCACCTTTGTAACTGTTGTTCTTTGAGATGTGTTGCTCATATCCATTCCAATTAGGTGTGCGCGCACTGCGTGCACGTTCATTGGAAGATTTTTACCCTAGCAACACTTGGTGGGTAGGCTGGGTCACCCCCTGGAGTGGCACCGTTATGGCGCCGGATATATACCCCTGCCGACCCAACGGCCCTTCAGTTCCTTCTTGCCAGCTACTCTGACAGTGTGGAAGGAGGGTGGGTTTGGAATGGATATGAGCAACACATCTCGAAGTACAACAGTTACAAAGGTGAGTAACCGTCTTTTCTTCTTCGAGTGCTTGCTCATATCGATTCCAATTAGGTGATTCCCAAGCCTTACCTAGGTGGTGGGGTCGGAGTGAGATGTTGCAGAATGCAAAACCGCTGAGCCAAAGGCTGCATCACCTCTTGACTGTTGAACCAGAGCATAATGTGAGGCAAAGGTGTTGACTGAGGACCAGGTAGCTGCGCGACATATTTCCTGGATTGGTACATGAGCCAGGAAGGCAGCAGATGAAGCCTGAGCCCTGGTAGAATGTGCGGTGAGATGGCTCGAGGGAACATGAGCCAAGTCATAACAAGTGCAGATGCACGCCGTCACCCAAGAGGAGATCCTCTGGGAGGAGACAGGTAGGCCTTTCATTCGGTCTGCCACTGCAATGAAGAGTTGGGGCGATTTACCAAAGGGCTTTGTCCGCTCGATATAAAATGCGAGTGCCCTACAGACATCTAGGGAGTGCAACTGTTGCTCCCGTCGTGATGAGTGCAGCTTTGGGAAGAAGACTGGAAGGAAGATGTCCTGATTGATATGGAAGGCCGATACCACTTTAGGGAGGAACGCTGGGTGTGGTCGCAACTGCACCTTGTCCTTGTGAAACACAGTATACGGTGGGTCCACCGTGAGCGCCCGAAGCTCAGAGACTCATCTGGCCGATGTAATGGCTACCAGGAAAACTTTCTTCCAGGACAGGTATAGCAGTGAGCAAGTTGCTAACGGCTCGAATGGAGGAGACATAAGTCTGGTTAAGACCAGGCTGAGGTCCCAGGTAGGGGCAGGGCGGCGTACTTGGGGGTATAGGCGCTCCAAGCCCTCGAAGAACTTGGAAACCATAGGGTGTGAAAACACGGAGCGGCCACTCTCCCCTGGGTGGAAGGTAGAAATGGCCGCCAAGTGCACCCTCAATGATGATACCGCTAGGCCCTGCTGTTTGACAGACCAGAGGTAGTCCAGGATGGTGGGGATCGAGACCTCGGTGGGGGTAACATTTTACATTTCGCACCAGCAGGAGAAACGCTTCCACTTGGCCAGATATGTAGACCGAGTGGAAGGTTTCCTGCTATCCAGGACTATTTGTTGTACTGAGGCAGAGCAGTGTAACTCTGACTGGCTCAACCACGCAGCAGCCATGCCGTGAGGTGAAGGGACGGCAGGTCTGGGTGGTGAAGTCTGCCATGGTCCTGAGTTATGAGATCTGGGTGAAGAGGCAGGGTAATTGGGCTGGCTATCAACAGGTCGAGCAACATGGTGTACCAGGGCTGCCTGGGCCACGCTGGGGCGATCATGATCAAGCGAGCTCCGTCCCAGTGGAGCTTTAGCAGGACCCTGTGAACCAGTGGGAACGGTGGAAAGGCATAAAGCAGTTGGCTCGTCCACGGTATCAGGAAAGCGTCTGAGACCAAGACCGAGCCCGGGGAGAGACCTTGGAAGGAGCAGAACATCTGGTATTTCCTGTTCTCACAGGAAGTGAAGAGGTCTATGCGGGGAAATCCCCACTTCCGGAAAACAGAATGTATAATGTCCAGACGGATTGACCACTCGTGAGAGCGGAAGGATCTACTGAGTTGATCCGTCAGAGTGTTCCGAACCCCTGGGAGATAGGACGCTACCAAGTCTATCAAGTGGGCTATACTAAAGTCCCAGAGTTGAATGGCTTCCTGACAAAGGGGGGAGGACCATGTCCCTCCCTGTTTGTTTATGTAATACATGTCCGTTATGTTGTCTGTGAACACTGAGACACAACAGCCTTGCAGATGCTGTTGAAACACCTGGCATGCAAGGCGGACTGCTCTCAACTCTCGGACATTGATGTGCAAGGCCAGCTCCTCAGATGACCAAAGGCCTTGAGCGCGAAGATGTCCGATGTGAGCACCCCAGCTGAGAGATGACGCATCCATCGTCAGGGCCATAGAAGGCTGGGGCGGATGGAATGGCATCCCTGCACACAGGAGGGAGGGCGTCAACCACCAGTCGAGGGATCCTAGGAGTCTCGGGGGAACCGTGAGGATCCTGTCTATATTGTGTCTCCCTGGGTGGTATACTGAGGAGAGACAAGTTTGAAGGGGACGTAGGCGTAGCCTGGCATGCTTGGTCACGAACGTGCAGGCAGCCATGTGACCCAGGAGGCCGAGACAAGTTCGAGCCGAAGTGG
The DNA here is from genome assembly GCF_025201925.1 of Gopherus flavomarginatus. Classification (NCBI taxonomy): domain Eukaryota; kingdom Metazoa; phylum Chordata; order Testudines; family Testudinidae; genus Gopherus; species Gopherus flavomarginatus. The sequence goes on from NC_066618.1 coordinate 197,280,054, forward strand.
TTGGGAAATTTTGTAGGCCTTGTATAATAGATATCATTGCGTGAAACCGCAGCTGTGGTAAGTAGGCCCTGGCGAGATTGGAGTCCAGAATGGCCCCAGTGAACTCTATTCTTTGTGTGGGAACCAGAGTAGATTTCTCTAGGTTGATCATCAGGCCTAGTTGGATGAATAGGTCCTTGACGATGCGCATGTGCCGCGTTACTTGGGTTTCGGAGGCCCCGCGAATGAGCCAATCGTCGAGATACGGAAAGACGTGTATGTGTCGACGACGGAGGGAGGCGGTGACTATGGCCATACACTTTGTGAACACTCTTGGGGCTGTGGAGAGGCCAAACGGAAGGACCGTAAATTGGAAATGTTGACGGTTGACCATAAACTTGAGGTACTGTCTGTGCGGAGAATAAATGGTAATGTGAAAATACGCATCCTTCTTATTGAGAACGGCATACCAGTCTCCTGGATCCAAGGATGGGATGATGGTCAACAGGGATACCATGTGGAACTTCAACTTTATCAAGAACTTGTTGAGTCCCCGCAAGTCTAGAATTGGTCTGAGACCTCCCTTTGCCTTGGGGATTAGGAAATAGCGGGAGTAGAACCCCTTGCCCCTCAAGTCCTCCGGTACCTCCTCTATAGCTCCCATGGCAAGGAGGGACCGTACCTCCTGCAAGAGGATTTGCTCGTGAGAGGGGTCCCTGAAGGGGGACGTGGATGGGAGGTGGGGGGCGGTGAAATAAACTGAAGGCGGTATCCAAATTCTACCGTGCGTAAGACCCAACGATCCGAAGTTAGTTGGGTTTACGCAGGGAGGAAAGAGGAGAGGCGGTTGCAAAAGAGAGGGAAAGGATCCTGTTGAACAACTGGTACGTCGCCCTCAGGCGCGCCTTCAAAAGTTTGGTTTAGGTCCCGCGGGTGGTTTGGCGGGGCCGTGATTCTGACTCCTTTGGGGTCAGGACTGCCATCTACGATTGCCTCGGCCACGCCTCCTGCCAAAGTCCTGCCGCTGTCTAGGCGGGGGGTAAGGGCGCTGAGGCTGGGGCTGGAAGGATCTGCACTGAGACTGCGGTGTGTGCATCCCGAGCGAGCGCATGATCACCCTATTGTTCTTCAGACTCTGCAGCCTAGGGTCAGTCTTTTCCAAAAATACGCCCTGACCTTCGAAGGGCAAGTCCTGTATCGTATGCTGCAATTCAGGTGGAACGTCTGACACCTGAAGCCATGATATTCGCCTCATGGTAATTCCTGAAGCCAGAGTTCTGGCTGCGGAGTCTGCTGCGTCTAACAAGGCCTGGAGAGAAGTTCTCACCACCTTCTTTTCTTCCTCCAAAAGGGCCACAAACTCTTGATGTGAGTCTTGGGGGACTAGCTCTGTGAATTTCTCAACCGCTGCCCAGGAGTTATAGTTATAGCGGCTAAGCACGGCTTGTTGGTTTGCCATCCTGAGTTGGAGGTCCCCCGCAGAGTAGATATTACGTCCCAATAAATCCATGCGCCTAGCCTCCTTTGCTTTTGGGGCAGGGGCTTGCTGGCCATGGCGCTCCCTTTCGTTAACCGATTGGACGACGAGGGAGCAGGGAGGAGGGTGTACGTACAGGTACTCGTACCCCTTAGGGGGCACCATGTACTTCCTCTCAACTCTCCAAGCCGTAGGCAGAATAGATGCTGGAGACTGCCAGATGGTATCAGCCTTCACTTGGATTGTCCGAATAAACGGTAAGGCCACCCTTGTGGGAGTGTCAGCCGACAAAGTATCTACCACCGGGTCCTCTATCTCCAGAACCTCCTCCACCTGGAGGTTCATATTCAGGGCCACCCGTCTCAGGAGGTCTTGATGTGACCTTAGGTCAAATGGAGGAGGGCCCGAGGAGGATGTCCCTGCCACCGCTTCATCTGGAGAAGAGGAAGAGGAAAGGCCAGGAACAATCGGGTCCTCTGTTGTCTCGTGGACTTGGGTGATGTCCAGCTCTGGTAGGACCTGAGGGTCTGGTGCCTGAATGGGAGCGTCCACCATACCCGCAGGACGGGGGTGGCTAACAGTATCCTCCGGCACCCGGTGCTCCAATGGTACAGAGCGTGATGGCACTGGAGGTCCACCTTGGGTTTGGTGATATGCCCAAGGCATCCAGAAGGACCACTGATGAGGTCCTTGGTCTTGAGCCTGGATCTCTTGGAAGACACGGCTGGGTACATCTAAGTCACGGTCCTGTGCATAGGAAGCACTGTCCATATGGGATGATGTAGATGCATGGCGAGAATGCCAAGGAGGAGATGAAAACCCCTGAGAATGGTTTCCATCCCTGGGCAGTCTGTCTGTATGCTGCACCAGAGAGCGGTACCGGGCGCCATACCGGTACTGGGAACGAGAACGGGACCTGCGACCGGAACGGTGCCGGGAGGTCGACCGGGACCTCGAAGCTCGACGCCGGGAGTGGCTGCGAGAGATGCGGTGCCGTGAGCTTGATCTGTACCGAGAGTACTGGGACAGCGAACGGGGTCCTGAACGGTGCCACGAGTGTGACTGGTACCGAGATGGAGAACGGTACCGGGACTGCGAGCGGCGTCAGGACCGGAATCGGTGATGGGACTGAGAACGGTGGCGGGACCGCGATCGTGATCGGTGCCTCTTAGCGGTGCCGACGGAGGATGGTCTCAGTAGGGCAGGCTTGCCTATGGATTGTATAACCCGCACTGGCGATGCTGGGAGTTGATGCAGCGTAGACTCCATCAGTGCAATCAGTTCCCTTGCCGTAGAGAATGTCTCCGGTGTGGAGGGAATAGTAAGCTCAATCACGGCGCATGCCGGGGAGCTGTCAGGCACCGGACTCGATGGCTCTTGCGGAACTGGAATCGACGGTGCTGAAGTTGTTGGTGCCACGGCAGTTGTTGGTGCCGGGCGGTCCGACTTAGGCGGGTGCTCTGACTGCGGTGTGGACACGGAAGCCGCAGGATTCTTATGTTTTTGACCCGCAGGGAGAGGGAGTGGTGCCGAGCAGACATCTGGGCCGGTAACGGTTGGTGCCGAGGGGCCTTAGTGGTACTGGTGCGCTCCAGTGCCGAAGATGCGCTTCTCCCCAGTGCGGACTGTCCGGCGCTCGGTACCGAGGGTGGAGGAGTAAGAGCTGCCTCCATCAGGAGCTGTCTGAGACGAAAGTCTCGCTCCTTTTTGGTCCGCAGCTTGAAGGCCTTGCAAATGCGACACTTATCTGCGAGGTGGGATTCCCGGAGGCACTTAAGGCAGGAGTCGTGAGGATCTCCTGTAGGCATCGGCTTGTGACAGGCCGAGCACGGTTTGAAACCCGGTGAACCGAGCATGGGCCTCGGCACCGGGTGAGGGGAAGGGGCTAATTCCCGAACCCCTCTTAACTATATACACTAACTATGTTAAAGAAAATAATAAACTAACTGCAAGTATAGAAATTTGAACTATATACACAATAACAACGAGAAAACTACAAGTAGCTAGGGAGGTGGAGATCAGCTAAGCCGCGCTCCATTGTTCCAACGACCGACATGGGTGGTAAGAAGGAACTGAAGGGCCATTGGGTCGGCAGGCCATAACGGCGCCACTCCAGGGGGCGACCCAGCTGACCCACTGAGTGTTGCTAGGGTAAAAATCTTCCGACGAACGTGCACGCGGTGCGCGCACACCTAATTGGAATGGATATGAGCAAGCACTCGAAGAAGAACTACAACTATACGGACTGTCATGTAGATCCATTTGCTTAGTGAAGCAAAGATGCAACCTGTTACCTTATGCAAACACAAAGTGGAACAACATGAGAGCAGTAGCTATTAGGACCACTCTCTAATGCCAGGAGTATTCTAGCTAGATGCTTTCTTAATCGCTTCTTGCCAGTGTTACAAAGAATTCACTTCAGGAAATATGTGAGGATTTAAAGCACAGAGAAGCACTATTGGCATAGCATGTCAAATGTAAGAAAAATATAAAGAACAGAACACGGATCTCTACTCAGTCTTTATTGAGCTGACAAATGCAATTGAAATAGTCTCAGCAGACCTGGATTATGGAAAGTGCTGCCCAGGATCAGATGTCTGGAAAGTACATTAAAATTGTTGGTCAACTACATAATGGTATGCTGGGCAGAGTGTTTGTGGATGGTGCTTTTTCTGAAGCATTCAATATTTCCAATGAGGTTGAACAGGGCTGTTTGCACACTAAATCTCTAAGGCATTATCTTTGCTGTTATAATTGATTATCACAAAACATCTGAACATGAGCATCCTCAGCAGTGTTTATACATCTAAAGGCTTCTAACTTGAGTAGATCCGTGACTTAACTGAGATTGTTTCTTATTTATGCTTATTGAAACTCAAGAGGATCTCTAAGTTTATGATCAAATAAAGCCACACTATGCTGATGATGTTGGTAGGGGCCAGCACCTGCAAAAGTAAGTGGTACTAGGTTCTGCTGAATTGTTTTCCAGATTTCAATGCCCTGCTGTTGAATGTTGCTTTTATTGATTGTGCAGCTCATGCTCACCTCATAATATTCTCTTAGCACTATCACATGATCAGGCTGTGCACCAAACTAAAAGGTGACTTGTATTTGTCACGTTAACTTCTCTCTGGTTGAGAAGCCTAGATATAGTACTTCCTCCATGCTTAAATGTTGACAGATTTCCTCTGTTCAACTTCAGGTTCATCATGCATACTAAAGTGAAGTATAATGTTACCAGCTGATAAGTGTTTAAATATGACAAATAAAATTGTGTTGAGACCATGCTAATTAAAGCACAGCTCAGTTAGGCAGGACACGTTGTTTGGATGAATGATAATATAACTCCCATGTGTATTCTGTGCATCCAGATCAGACTTGGCAAGCATTCACAAGGTGGGCAGAGAAATTGCTTCAAGGACATATTTAACAGCTCAACCTGAAGGTATGTGGCAAAGGCATGAATAAGTAAGAGATGATTATGGCAGATCAGTCTGGATGGTATTCAATGAGGAACGGAAACATCTGGAATGCAACACTGATGTGGCAAGAAAAGAGGTGCCGAGGAAGCAACATGCACAGGCACTCTCCCAACAACCAAACAAGGCATTGATTTTCATATACTGTAAGAAGCCCAGTACTGCACAGATTGCTTAACCACCATAACAAATGATACCTAGCTAGTCAACCTCAAGAACAAGAACAAAAGAATATTAATACATTATGGATGGAATCAGTGGAAATACTTATGCAGTAACATACTACTCAGTGTGAGAAAGGTTGGCAGTCTCTGGCCTTTAGTGATGCTTGGAGCATAAGCTCTAGTCTAATGCCAGTCTTGGTGGAAAGATTAAGAAAATGTTGTGCACTTCTCTTTAGTGACTATGCACTGTCTATCTGCTGACTTTTGCCCCAAAACAGTTCACTTGTTAGTGGTGCTCTCTGTACATCACAGGTCAAGTGCTTTGGGATGAAAGGTGCTAGATAGGTATTAATTATTATGATTATAAAGCTGTTCTTTCAGTCTAATTCTTCCTCAAGTCCTACTTCAACATTTTACTTGTTACCTGTTTTATTTCTCATTCAAAATATTTATGTTCTTTTTTTGGGGAGGTGGGAAGAGGAGAAGAGAGGATTGTTGGTTCATGAGATGCAGGTTTGCCATGGAATGTATCTATGATTGCTTCATTATGGTGGAATCAAACATCTAATACATATCTATTTACTGAAGATATACTTACTCAAAGGTATCCTATTATTAATTTACATTTAATTAAAAAAGTATATTGTTTTTTAAGGGTAAGCTTCTGCCACCCCTTCTCACAGAACTGGATTCCACAAGTAGTCTTATTGAAACAAAGGTCTTCAGAATCTGCCATATTACATCAGAATGCACTTTATCCAACTCATTGACCCTTGTGACTAATAGACACGCTCAAATAATCACATTCAAGGCTTTCCCCCTCAATTTTTAAAATCAAAATATTGGGCCTGATTCTCTTCTCACTTCTGGCAGTTTTACAGTGGCCTAAATTTACTGACAGTGGAATTCATAGGCGCTGACTTCTAGTTTGCCCAGGGGGTGCTCCAGCTCCTCTCCACCCTGAGACCCTGCACCCACACTACCCTGCCCGATACCCTGCCCTTGCTCCACCTCTTCCTGGTCCTGCTCCACCCCCTCCCTGAGGCCACCGCCTGTCTGCTGCTCTTGGTCCTTCCCCAAACCCCTCCCAGAGCTACCGAACAGTTAGTTGGCAGCGCCCCCAATTAGCTCATTGGGGGCACCACCAAACAGCTGATCGGCACACAGCCACCAAACCATTGCAGCTGGTGGGTGCTGAGCACCCACTGTCTTTTTTCCGTGGAGTTGGTGCCTATGGTGGAGTTACTCCTGACTTATACTGGTAAAATAAGAGGGACAAGGTGAGTGAAGTAATATATTTTATTGGACCAACTTCTGCTGGTGAGAGAGACATGCTTTCGAGCTACACAGAGATCTTCCTCAGGTCTGAGAAAGGTATTAAGAGTGTCATAGCTCTGTGAAGCTCGAAAGCATGCCTCTCTCACCAACAAACGTTGGTCCAACAAAAGATACCTCATCCACCATGTCTTTCTAATATCCTGGGACTGGCAGGGTTACAATAACACTACATATTAAAAGAAGAATCAGATACAAGATTTTTTCCAAGACATATGCCTAATATTTAGGGAGAGTCCTTACCGTAGTATAGCCAAGCAATGCTTTAGTAGGCTTCCTAAACTAAGCTAGAATAATGGTTATAGATGGTAAAATTATAACCTGGCCACCTATCCTATGTTTTTCAGTCTCATTTGACAGTTCATCATAAAACTGGTAAATTGTCTAATTCTTATTTTAGTCACTCTTAAAATATTGATTTAATACTAAACAAAAAGAAATGAAAATCTTAAGGCAAAACCAATATTTTTCTTGAGTTTACAGTATACTCAGGAGAGGATTTGTTTAAAATATTATTCACAGTATTTATTGGCAAAATAATATACCTGTTAATGATCAAACATAGAAGAAAATATAGGTACGCTTTTACAGTACATAAACACAGAAGACGACTAGACTGGCATGACAATTTTAAAAAAAATCATAGCTCTAAAGTGGTAAGTTAATTAAAAGCACAGTATTTTGTGGGATTTTGCTGGTAGATTTTTTTAAAAGATGTGTACCTATTAAAATTAAGGAGCTAAATACTCAACCCTACTGAGTTTGCACTTGACCCTGCTGAGAAGGTGGTGAGAGAAGGTGGCTCCAAGCTACAACATAATTAAGGACATCCTCAAGGCTGCTCAAGTGAAGGCTGCCTGGGAGCCAATGACTGTGGATGAAGATCTGTTGGAGCTGTGCCTTCTGCCTGGTCCCTCCTGACCCTCAGTAAGCCTCTGGGCTGGGGAAAGGGATATGAGGGAGACATAGGTGACATAGAGCTGGCTATGCCAGGTTTACACCACCTGGGGATTCACTTGTATTGGGGGAGACCTTGGTTGTCACTTTAGGACAGCTGTCTGTTTTGTGCTAAGCAGCTGAAGCCATGAGAGTGGAAGACTGTGCTCATCTGTTCTAATCCATACTCTGTGCTGCTCTTCTGTGCATAGGCTGACAGGAGGGGAAGTGGACATATCAAGCCTCTCCCTATTGCCCATGTAAGCTGCAGGGCCATGCTTCATGGTACTGCACAGAGCACTAAGAAAGAATGATGGCTAATGGGCTGGCATGTGTATGTGTAACATATACCTGCAAGGGGGCGTGGTCTTCAGGTTATCCACTCACCCACCCTTATTAAAATAAATACTACACTATTTACAAAAGACAGCAGCATCACTATTGTGAAATGCTGTCTTTTAGACCAATATGCTGGAATAATAAATGTAGATATTAGGTTGGGCACAGGACAAGGAATGGAGAGAACTGGATTCTAGTCTGGGCTCTGCCATTGGCCTGCTGTGTTATGAGAATAATGAAGATATTTTTTATAAGGAATGCTGCTACCACGTAGCAAGTGATAGTCAGAGAAGCATTCTGCTTCTTTACATAAAAACAGAAGCATGCACTCCAGAGTGTATGCCTTCCGAGCCTCATCTGAGTCTTACTGAATAGGGCAATAGGATTCCTGCAGCAACAGATGCAAAACCCAGCATTTCTGCTTACTCTCGCCATGCTGGTAAGGGTGAGATTTATCTCTATTTATTTCTTGAGGAAAGAAGGAACTGTCTCTTCACAACAAAAGATCAAAGATTCTATTTCTTATCTTTAAAAATACAGTGCGCCACATGAGAGGAGGAATGGCTTTGTGTTCTGAGAACCAGGAACTTTGACTCCTAAGTCTTCCACAGTCTTCCTGTATGAATCCAACAAGTCGTTTGCCTTTCGGCACTTCAGTTTTCAATCGATAAAAAAGGGATAGTAGCTCACAGATCCCTATCTCATGGGTCTTGTGAGGTACTCAAATACTAACTCTGAGTATCATAGAAAAGCTAATAAAACAAAAACAAAAGGCAAGAAAAAATCTGCTCATTAGAGATAGTGAGAAATATATTATGATTTTGTAGTTATAATCTTAATATTTAAAAGTACCATTTTTTGTCATCCTCTCCCCACCTCCCTCAAATAGCCAATGCATGAAATCCTAGTATTTGGATTTTCAGTAATATCCCCCAGTACCTGGTTAGCAATGAGATAGCTTTTAAATAGGCAATTTATGATGCTCCCCTTCACTGATTACAATTAAACATCAAATGTATTACACATGACTATCTGTTCTATACCTGGAAATGTGTAATTAAAACAAAAATCTCTTCCTTGATGCAGTGTGGGAAGATAACAACATGAATAAATTACTTGTAATTCAAATAAATTGCATTAAACTTTATACAAATAAAACAAAAGAACAGCAGTTTCCTAAATACACACACAATATAACTGCACAGTGTCTACCGTCATACCTCACTACGTTCAGTAATCAATAGTCTACACACAGTACCATTTACCCTAGAACCCTCATTCACATTCCTTGCAGAATTATCTAATCTTTTGATTTCTAATAAGTGTCACTGATCCAGAATTCTAGAATTTTGCTAGAAACACTTACACACACTCACTTATATACATACATTGTGGAGGCACTAGTTGTGATTCCATCAGTTAACTCTCATTTTGCACTTAAGGCAGGGATTCAGCCTCATTTCATATGAAAAATACAGCATATCCTCCAAAAAAGTACAAGCAATTATTCATTAAATACAGAATGATTTTTTGGAGAATTTACAAGTAAATCTGTTAGTTTATGAGTTAAAACATATTAAAAACTGGGTCACTCAAGAAATTTAGCATTTGTGTCTGTCTTTTCTTTGTCCCGAATGCTCTTAGGAAGGTGGTAACACAGATACTTCAAACTTTCTATAGAGTTAAAATTAACTGAAATCTTGTGCATAGACTGTAACTGAAAAAATTAGGTTGTGATTAAGATAAGTTAGTAACTGTTGTATATAATAGTTGTGATAATTTAGGTAATAGACAAACTCATGTCAACAGCTTGAGCCACTCTTGGGGCAAGTCTACACTTTAAGCTGGGTGTGTAAATCCGAGCTAAAGGAGTGTGTTTAAAACAGTTGGGCATGGCAGTGTGAGAGATGAGAGGGACATACTCTTGGATAGGTTCATATTTGGGGTGGCTAGTCCTCACCACTTGTACTGTCATGGCTACATTATTTAGCACACTAGGTCAATCAGAGCTAGCACAGCTACGTCTCCTCAAACTGGAAATTACACCACCAACTTGAAATGCAGGCATACCCTCAATGGTGCCATTGTGACATAAAAGGTAATTCCTATTTGGTAACCCACTAAGGAAAAATTCAAAACTTGAGGAATCTCTCTGAGTAATAACTGCTATTCTCCATGATAAGATTGATAAGATATACACTCACAGAAACACAGACACACACACACCTCTCTCAGTTTTTCTGTACATCTTGTGTTTTTCTAATTGAGAAGGGAGAGGGTCTGTTTTACTTTTATAACTTAAAAACATGTGTTCCTTCTCAGCCTAAAATACTATCTTTGTTAAAATGGGTGCTGTAAATAAGAGTGAAAATATAAACTTGACATGGATGTGTTGGTGTATACAATTTATGGGCCGATTTCTGCCAACATTATCATCCACAGTGCTTGCAATCCTGAGTAGTCATATTGAAATCAAATGTATAGGTTAGTGTGTTTTGGAGATCAGGTCCTATCTTTGTAAGGCTAAAATTAGGACCATTATCTTCCAACGTAGAGACTGTATCTATTACTAAAATCAAAATAATAAAATTCCATTATAATCACTTGAAGTTTCATTTTTCTTGACATGAAAAAAAGAAAAAGAAAATCTGGTGTATGCAGAACCACAGCCCAAATCTTTGACCTTTCCCCCAGTTTCTTATGAAAGAACTGGGAGCAGAAAGAGAGTTTTGATTGTGGAGATTAAAAATTCAACCTTCTTTGCACTCAAAAGCCATTTGAAATTTCACCTCTTTCTACCATATTTTACTTAATGTCACTTGAGCAATGGGGATTCTCTCTGTAATTTGTTTTGTTGTTCAGTGATAGCTTACCAAAAAATCCCCAACCCCTCTCCATTCTATTCAAACACATGTCAGCATAACCCAGAGCTGAGTCTATGCTGGTGGGACCCAGGGCTGCAAGCACTGGTTGCAAAGGGGATGTCCAGATGGAGGGTCATGATGGCAGAAAGCACATGCCACTCACTCTTGCCCAGGAAGCTGAGAGCTGGCTAATGGATACTTAAAAGTTGGCCGAGGCCTTGGGAACACGCACTGTTTCAGCACATCCTCTGCCACCCTCTATTCATAGATCTCTTACGGTGTCCAAATAGCAATTTAAAGCTACCCTTTCTGAGTAGAACTTTGGGCAGCACAAACATCACCTGGCCTCCCCATAGGTCAAATCCCCTCTGGATTGCAGCTGCTCCTGCACCACAGCAGTGAGACAAGGCCACACATTAACTTCTCTCAACTGCTTTTGTACCAGTTTTAGGATACCAGAAAGGAGAGCCTAAAATACAAAATAATACAATAACTTCTGAGCTATTCTTTCTGTTGACAAATTTTGGTGGGGTTCTTTTTGTTTGTTTGTTCATTCTTGTGGACAGCGCCTTCAGACCCTAAGACACACATAAATTAGACAATCTCTTATAAATGTATAATTTAAAAACTCTTCACTTTAAAGATAAGTGTATATAATTATTTATAGCATAGCTATGGCTTGAAAAGTGAAGATATAAACTCAACTGTTTCTTTCTGTTGGTATTTTTCCTGACAGCTTTATTGACAAAAATGAACATTTAATATTTTTCACTCCTGCTAGCCCTACAACACCAACACAGCTTGGTTTTATTCTAGCTCACTTGACACTGAAAGACTTGTTAACTAAGGGCCAGATCACACCCTTTGATCCATGAGGGAGTAGAACGAGTCAGCTGCCTCCATAGCAGTGTATCCCTAGATCCCATAGCAAGACCTCTCTGTGGGTCCAGAGCAGGGGAAATCAGAGTCCACCCTAAGATTTATGCATTATGTTAAAGATGGATTAGGTAAAGCATCTTCTGGTGTCATAATAGGGATGGTTACAAAATCAAGGTATAGCACTTATAAACAAACAAAAATATAAACTCATTGAGGATTCAGTGGATCCAGGGGTTGATAATGTGCTATGGAGTCAAACTAGGGACATCTTCCCCTTACATAGCTACTTTCTGGACTGACTCTGGATAAATAGAGGACTTTTATAACAGAGATCTAGGTGTCCAAATGATCATTTAAGGATGTTCAAAGGGTATTTAGTGTCCAAATGAGAATATACCATAGGCGCCTCCCTTTAGGGACCCACATTTGAAAACTGGGCCTTTAATTATTAAGGATCAAATTCTGGCTGTCATTGATTTGTCCACAAACAGGTGTTTGCCCCATTGTTTTCGCCCGTGTTCTGTTTTGCAAGCTGCTCATACACATGACGACTTCCAGGAGTAGGAGAAATCTTACGGACGTCTATACAAACAATTAGTTTGCGGGAACTAGGGTGTGAATCTACCCTGCACTAGCCTGTCACAGACCATGTGGACCTTGCTGACACATATAAACAGTTTGTTAGTGAGCTCTGATCTAGTTTCTTTGGAATGGGAGTAGTGATGAACATCAGCAGGGTCCACACGGGCAGTTAATCCACCATAAGCTAGAGTGATGTAGGTTCACACCCCACCTCGCAGCAAACGAAACGTTCATGTAAACAAGCCCTAAACAGAGGAGGGTCCTTAGTGGTCATAGGCAGATCCTCAGGGTTGCAGTAATATATGTGAATCACACCTCTGTTTCCAAAGGCCATCTTGAATTATGCTTCTGAGGATCAGTCAGAATGTGTGTGGGCTATCGGCAAAGTGTTAATTCTGCAGCGTTTAGGGAAATAAAGAATTATGACCAGTGATTCCTCCTTTGGATCCCCATTTTCAACATGCACAGAGGGTAAGCCAGAATGTTGCCCTATACTTAGATGTGCATTACCATATGTACACATTCAATTAATGACTAGAAACAGTCTGGAAATACCTCTTTTCTTCATCATCTCTTAATATTACATCACAATATGTATGTGGCAAGTTAGCAATAAATTAATTTTATTTATTCAATGAATGTTGGTGATTTAAGCAATGCTGTCTTTTCATGGTTATGCAAGCTAAAATAAATATATGGTTTCTGTTGTATATTGTTGGATACTAAAGTTTAATTACATTATGAATTAAGTAATAATTCCACAAAATCATTTGTTAAAATCATCTAACACCACAACATATCAGCCATTACCTAACGTAATGACCAATTTTGGGGTGAAGGTGTTATAAACGATAATGAATGGTTTATAGCAGTGATATTTAATTTAAAAAATGAAATAAAGTGTTTGAAAAACCATCTGTCACTAAGCTGCCATCCGTAGCTGCAGCATGGAAGTTACTTATGGACACTATACAGCGATGATGTTGTTGCTTGTATTGAAAGTTAAAAACAAAAGAATAAAAAAAATGTAAAATGCATCCAAGAATATGCTGCTGTATATGTACCATTTCAGAGTCAGAATTTTATGTGATCTGAAGGGGGGAAATGAAACACAATAAAAATGGAGAAGGTTAGATTAATGAGAGAGTCATTAAAATAAAAAAGGTGGAGTTATATGAGAATATGAGAAATGGATTTTATTTGACTTATTGAAATTAAACAAGTTATTTTAACAATAATTAAAATATTACATTTTACTAAGTTCAAGGAAAGATTGAAAAAAAATCTTTATGAAGAATATTTCAAATTGTCAGTTGCATTTTATAAAATGATTCATGATTTTCCCTGGTATCCTCTCTTTCAATTTTGGAATTTTAGTTGCCATATATTATCATGGTATTTTAGCTATATAAGTAGTTTTCCACTCACTGTTCTCTTGCCTTTCAAGGAGACAAACTGTTTTTCTTTCCTTTAAATGAGCACAATAAAATGGGTAAGCTGTCTGGGAGAAAAAAACCAGACAAACTAGTGGTATAAAGCTCAACAGAAAAATGTGGTACAGACAAGAGGAGATGTAAAGCATGTTTACAGTACATCACACAGTTTATTCTACTGGTCAGGTTAAACTTAAAAGTGTTGCTTATCAGTAGAATTCTCATTAGCTTATGAAATAAACTCATTGTTATCCCTCCATCACCACTATCAACTTTAAAGAAAGTAAAAATGAAAGACACATGCATGCAAAATTGTAGTATAAAAATAACAGCAATTCTATAACACAAAAATTTTATTCATTCTCTTGAAATATAGGGCCCAATCTTGCTGTCCATGTTCTTGAAAACAGTTCAACTCAAGTCAGTGGGTCTACTTGAATAAGAGTTACTCCTATATAAAGGTGGTAGGATTGGGACATATTTTCTTTTTTACTAGAGCAACTTTCAACTCTTTAACTAGCATTTATGTATCTTCCAGAACAGTGTGTGGCTTCCAGAAAACTATACCAGTTATGAAAAGCACAGTGTAAAAAGTCAGCTAAGTGAAAAATAGAATAAAAATGTAAACTACAGATACATTTAGAAAAGTTAAAGCTTTGAAAGATTTTCAGGTCCCTGGTAGGTGTAGGCAAAGCAATGGATTGCCTTTCTGTCAGGCAAGTACTGTGGAGATAAATGTAAAGGCTATGGTGCACTCCTAATTTTTACACATAAACTGCAACCAAAGCATGGATTTATGCTTCAAGGCAACCAGATTTCTCCTTGCGTACATTTAAACATGGCTGTTGCATTCATTTCTTTGAAACCAAACACAGGCTTTGCCCCTTCCTACACCCCTGCTAATTATATACCTTTTTGTTTGAGGAAGCAAGCCCTTTATTGCTCATAATTTCAGCTATCACTTGCTTGGGCACCTTCTGCAGATCAATAGCACCTAGTTAAGTGAATGAAAAGGCTAAATGTGATCATCACTTGCAGTGCAGGGTTGTGTGTTTTTTCCCCCTTGAGCCTTTAAGTGTTGCTCTTGGGTTTCCTTTTAGAATTCTAAATTCCAGTCTCAGGTATTTAGTAGCTGCACATTCAGAGCCTTTTGTCTTAAATTAAATATCTGTCATTTTTAAAGTCCAGAACACTGACATAGGTTATAATAAAAACTAGCGTGCAACCTGCAATTTTACAGATTCCATTGCTGGTGGCCATACATCTTTGATGGCAAAACTACATTGGCTGTAGCACCATAAAAATCAATAAATATTAACCTTTTCTGACACTTTCTGCATGGATGCTTTATCAATTGCTGTCAGGTGATAGAACAGTCCGCGATGTACTGTATTTTTCAGCTAAGAATCTATAACAAACTTAGAAATCAATGGAGATTAACAAGCTTTTTAATACAAAAATTACCAGTAAACTTTCAGTTCCCTATGATAAAAAACCAAACAATGGAAATATTCACCATGGATTCCCTTAATAATGTATAAATCTGAACTGAATATTTTAAAGAGAATTTAAAATTAAAAATGTATGTGTGTGTCAAAGATCGAGTAAGTCCACTTTTAAACTTCAGGTCACAATCCTTACAACAGGTGTAGGATAGAGAGAAAAATAAAAAAACATCCAATTACATAAACCTGTCTCCCAATTTCAATTACCAACTCACAACTCTGACTTTGTTGAAAAACATTTAAATACTTGACGTAATTTCTAATGGTTCTGACAGAAGCAGGAAAAAAAGTTTAGTGGAAAATGAAAATAAGCATTTCAGGTTGCCTAAACCACCCATCTAGTACAGCTGCAACAGTAAAACATTCAGTTCTAATCTTACGCAGCCTTAAGGTTTTCAATTATTGGAAAACACCTCCCTCTATACATGTTGGAGTTCTTTCTAGATAACACTGAACTTATGTGCCTAATTTTGTTTTTTTGATATTTTTAGTTTCTAATTACATATTAGGAAAATTTACTAAGGTCAAGACCAATCAATGTCAATAGGGATCCACCTATACAGAGCATTAAAGTGTGTTTAATACAGTCAACACAGGTCTTGCTAAAACTATTTATGACACGGTTTTGCCAGGTAGTATGGACTGAGTAAAAGCACTATTTAAAAAAAGCATTTTCTACAGACCTAGACAAGAACACAAGCTCTCAAACTATTCTAACATGGGCCCTGCTCCTGCAACCACATGAACAACTTTATGTGCACAATTAGTTCAATGGGACTGCTCATATGCATAAGTCTTTGCAGAATGAGGGACAAATTGTCTTAGAAATCAAATAGCTCTTTTTAAACAGACACGATTACACTATGATTAAATATATGACTGGACACAGAGGCAATACTTCCTTTTAATCCTTTGAAATGTTAGTATTAAATAGCAAAGCCTAACCAAGAATGTAGACATTCACATTTCACCAGCGTATTAGTCTTAGACTTGAATGGTGAAGTCAGTACAACAACCTATGAAAAAACAAGTAGCTGCTTTGAGAGCTGCAGTGTTGTGTCAATGGGAGCTAAAATCAAATACACTAAAAGCTTTATTATCAAAATCTCTAAAATGTAATGGAAGAAAAGTGCAATTTTACATTTGTCATTGCTTTGTAACATTTGTATTTTTTTCTTATTCCAACCAAAAAAAACCCCACACAAACAAGAAAACACTTTTTCTGTCAATCACTGTCAGGAACAATCAAAAATCTCAGCAGAACTATACAATATTCTCTTTTTTTGGATCACAAATTTTCAAGTGATTTTAAAAGAAAATGAATGGCAAAAATGACTCTAATCAGTTTAGTTCACTCATTAATGTTAACATGACAGGATACGTATTGGTTTCCAAAACGATGGTTTGGGAGAAAAAACAACTGTTATTTTAGCTGAAAGCAGAGCTTACAAAGTGACAAACTATAGAGAGTTTTTGAAAATAAAAACAAAAATCAAATGCACCTATCAGTGTTTCATTTCAAATTTGAGACTTGTCACATGAAAATATTCTTTCCACATAATGTACAGCAGACTCACCAGATAAATGATGGGCACTCACCTTACCAACAGGGTAATCATCAGGTCATGAGCCACTTTTATGAACCTGCACAGCCACCTATCAAAAAGTGTTTCATGCTCAAAGCTGAATTACATTATAAAAAAGCATGCTCTTGAAACATCAAAAGTTATCTCCCCCCCACTGGATGCATGAAAGCTACAACAGTTTTACTGCAACCTTCAAGAACAAGAAGCCCTGTTCTCTCCAGAAAGTTAACTTTAAATAATTCTTTCCCAGCATTCTCAATGGCCAAGAACCTTACCACAGAGAACTATTTACTTATTTTAGCACAGGCTCAAAAAGCATTCCCCAAGCTTTCAAATTTTTCTCTTCAACAGGTGCCTCTGCTCCACTCCACTTTGGAAACCATAGCTTTCCATTCAACATCTGCCATCCAGGTATAGAAAACAGGAAAATGGGTTTACAGTTTCCAATTGATTTCCTCCTGTGACTGTTAATGACTGTTTAACTGTCTTTGTGAAGTCTACCCTCATTTGAACATAATGATTTCAAACTTTGGATGTCCAACAGACACACTGCTTTTCTGCTTAGTTCATCTGTTTTATATTCTAAGCTTTTATCATTTTGTTCTAAATTTGAAATCCCTGCACACATCAAAATAAATATGTCTGCTTAACTGGTCAATCACATGAGCTGAAAGGTTTAAGGAATAGTTTGTGCATTGAACAACCCAGAACTTTAAAAATAATGAGATGGTGGAGGGTTATATTCTATTGTTTTAGCTCTGCTGATATAGGATATACGTAAGGCTAGATTTTAATTACAGATTTCATGATTCTCATATTTTGAAAAATAGGTCCATGACTTTTAACATTTTCAAATTTTTGCATGAGTGGATGGATGTAAGAGCAAACTGCTGAACAAACATCACAGAGAGTCTTGAGGGACGCCAAGTTAAACCCTGTATGCCGTGAAGGCTAATAGAATGACCTCACTGCACATTAAGCAGTGGGGACTGTTGTCTGGCTTGCAGGAAAAGGTGTGTGGCCCCTTGTAAGGCTAGACAGCCAGAGAGTGATTTGCTGCAGCAGCTTATCAGACCAGGTAAACAAGGAGACACTGACCCATCCCATATACCCACCCCCGGTGACAGAAGAGAAAGGAGACTATTTAAGTCCATACTGGTGCAGGAAGAAGCCTTCTTTTCCTTGGACCAGGCAGAGCAGCACTCTCTCTCTCACTCTTGGAAACAGTTAAATACCAGGTTTTGTCATGATCCACTGTGGGGATTATATGCTAGTTGCTCCTCTCTTGGAGGGCTGCAAAGTAATTTTTTCACTCACTGCCAGATTGGCCAAGGTGAGGTGGGTTTTTTTTTTTTTTTGCACTCCCCATAGTGGGTTTGGGGCTTAATTGGGACAAACATGAAACAGGCATTAGGCTATGATGTCGCAACTCATGATGTAAGTATGGGGCAAATACAGGTATTCTGTAGGGAAGAGATATGAGATCAGATAAAACAGACTGGAAAGAATTTAAAGGAGATATCCTTTAAAGGACCAGAAATGAGGGTACAGGTGGGGCTACTGGGACTGGCACAGCAGAGAGCCAACGCCCTCTCCTTTATAGCCCCCCCAACCCTCATTTGAGGGGGAAGTGGCCAGGTCCTAATAGGTAATGGACATCCAAAGTTTGAAATCATTATGTTCAAATGAGGGTAGACTTTACAAGACAGCTAAAGAGAGTTCCTCCTTCACAGTCACAGGAGGAAATAAATTGGGAGCTGTAAACTCATTTTCCTATTTAAAAAAAGCAGCTGTTTTCTATATCTGGATGGCAGATGTTGAATGCAAAGCTATGATTTCCAAAGTGGAGAGGAGCAGAGGCACCCCTTGAAGAGAAAAATGTGAAGCTTGAGGGATGCTGGGGACCTGGATGGGCAAAGGGAGGGGGCTAACAGCTGCCTCCCCCCCCCCCCACAAACCTGGTCTGTGTAAATGATTATGGAATTACCTGCACTATATACTTTTATCTGCAGGGTACTTCCTGACAATTAGAAATAAAACTGTGGTCTAATTAAACCACATCCAGTGTCTCCTGTCCTTCTCCAGCATGGCTGGACAAAGAAGCAGCTCAGCAACAAACAATATAGTGACACAAAGGACCACAATAACGGACTGTTAGGGCCAAATCTTGCCCTTAGTAAGGCTAAATTTCTGATCACATTAAAAACTTTTATGCCAGTAAATTCACTCTGTTTGGCATATACATGTTTTGCGGTACAAACTCATGTCCATGGACTTTAGACATTTTAAAACTATATTCCCCAAAGTTCACCCTTTTCTTCATGATTACCTCGACATTTAAAAAAAAAAACTATTGTGACAGAATTTTTTTTCATCTAAGTGGTTAAATAGTTGCTGCCAAGAATTTTCAAACTCCAATTATCTGAATGTCAGCTATGCACTCTGAATCCAAAATTCAGATAAAATGAATTTCCAGAATCTGAAAGATTTGGATGTCTCCTGAGCCAAAATAATTAGGGTTTATCTTTGTCACTATCACAAGACGCTCTTTACTTCAAAGTAGATATTTTGATTTTTTTGTAAATCTTCTGGAGACGAAGTTCTAGGAATTTACACCTACTATTATTTCCTGGTCTTTGGACAGATGCAGTAAGATAGAAACCAGAATGCACATTTTTGGCAAGAGGTACAGGTACAGATAGGTACAAACTTACAGTAGTAACGTACCAGCCTTATTTGCAGATGCATTGACCACCCCTACATTTCAATTCCTAAATGTGAGATAGTAACCAGCTTCGTCCTTTAGTTACAGAGCATCAAGCTTTCCTTTAAAAACCTTCTGGTAGCAATCACCTAGGTTGCTGAAACTTTTTTGAAAAAAAAAAGAAGAGGTGTCATGAATAATATTAATAATATTAGCTGATTGTACAGTAGTTGAAAATATTCTTCATTGCGTGCTAAGAGACCAGCTTACAATTTTGCCTCCGTACATCTTATCCCCACCTTTCTGAAGACAATGGAACAAATTAACTGTTGGTGTAAATGGGTGAAATTTCACTGAAATTAATGGAACTGCATTCAATTCTACCAGCAGCGAATTTAGTCCAACGTCTAGAAGTCTAGATCAGTTATTGACATTTTCCAAAAGACTACAGACCTCTATGTTTATTTACACTAAGACCCCTTTGTAATTTATATGTCACTTGCACCCATTTTATGGCCCCCTTACTGCCAGGGCATATTATATGAGAATTAGACAGTATAGCTAAAGGAGAAAACAATCCATGTGCATTTAGCAGTGGTCCTCAAGGTCCCTTATATTGCACATTCTCTTCATCACTTTTACCAGATTCTTATATTATAGTACTGATGAATATATTGTACTGTGTTTGAATATAATTATAGAGGACATGTATTAAAATATTCCTTTGAAATTCAAGATATTTTATCTGCCTTTTTGGAACTGACCCACTATATGATCTTCTGACATTGCACAAAAACTACATAGTATAGTATCATAATTTCATTTCACATGTCAACCAAGAAGAAGGAAGCAGCCTTCCTTCTACGGGATTTCTCCCTATCCCCACTTTCTTTAGTGCAAACCATTATAGACAAGCTCCTCTTTGAATTGATAATTTTTTAGAGGTCATTCAGCCCATAATTTCAGGTCCTAGCCACTATCCTGATGGTCCTTCTTATGAAATTGGACCCAGTGGGAATGTTTTTCCCCTCTGCTTAGTCTATGGGTCAGCATTTTCCTTCCCTTGTACTTCTTAATTCCCTTAAGTGGCAATTATTTAAGGCACAGTTAAAGAAGGTGCAATCTACATTCATCCAATAAAACCTAAATATCAGAAAGGCCAGAAAAATCCCGCCTGGTTACTAAGGATATATGGAACAGCATTTAGCATTTGAAAGGTACCAAAGACCTGGCAAATGAAAAAATAGGAAAATTTATAAAGAACTATTGAAAGTATAATGTAAATTAGAAAAGTAAAAAAGAGTAATATGTGTCAAATAGACAAAGTATCTTAATTACAAAAGGTTAATAACCAAGATTCAGAGTCAAGAAATACTGGTTTGGTATACATCTAATCAGAGAAAGCAAACAAAAGGAAATCCTAAACAAAAAACTTTTTAGCATGGAGTGCCAGGGTTTAGTGAGTCACCAAAGTGATTATTGTTGAGGGCCCAGCTACTCACTATGGTTCCAGTCTAGCAAAGCACTTAAGAATATACATAACTGATTTCAGTGAACTACTCACATTATTAAAGTTAGACACATGCTTAACTGCTCTGCTGGATCAGGGTCTATTTATTCATATAATTCAATCACTAAAAGTCAATATTCAAGACTTGACATGAGACCGAATTGGAAGGCAAATTAAAGCAAATTGCATACAAATATATACCAATCAGTTCAGTTACAGTGAACAGTATACTTTTTTAGTGTTGCTAACTGTATGGTAGTATAAGCATCAAAAATGACACGAAGCAGGAAAATATGCAATAAGATCAGGAAGGAGACAGGAGCACTACTGAAGGACAAAATAAAAAGTACACTCTGTACAATATACGGCTGTAGTGAGAAAGGCCAAACAGGTGGTGATACTATGTAGGCAATAATATACTCTAAGATGTGGTTATACTGAAATATAGTGCTCCTAGGTCTTGGGAGCACTGTCAGTTTAAACACTCAAGCAGTGCAGTCATCCCTTAATAATTGTGATCACTCTACAGTATTGTTATGCTTTTATATTACATTTACAGCTGCTATTTACAATTAAACTTGTAGTTTGACATTCTTCTTAAACGTTTTATTTATCTTATCAATACGTACACTTAGCTCACATGAAAACAGAATGACTATATTTCCTATGAATCCACCATAACTTCAGATTGTGTAATGGATTGGGATATTCCCTCATAAGAGTTTCTGCTAATAAGAAAAATTAATATTTTAGTAGTTTGGTGCATTCTACATTACAAAAAATCTGTATGACTCCAATGAAATAGTAGGTGTAGCTTTATTGCTGAATTCATATCTTTCTTGGAATAGTTCTTTATTTCATTGTTTTCTTCTCAGAACTTTTTTCTGACTATTCTAATTGTCTATTGTTGTAGACTATTTTATCTTTTCATAGCCTTTGAAAGCACTGATAATTCAACACTAAACTATAATTTTATTATTTAAATTTAGTGTATACTATTTATTATGCATATGTATATTCTAGAAAAATTCAACATTCACGTCCTTTCCAGTTGTGGTGACTTGTCCTCAGGGAATTCTTGTACATCTATATTATAATATTTCCTCTTTGCATTTAAAGTTTTATGCTAAGTACATACTATTTTTAGCTCCAATTAAGGCAATAAAATAGTGTTTGATATGTTCTGCATGAAGGAAGACTTCATCTATAAATGTAATGGACTAATAGCTTGCCTAGAAGAGGAGTCTGATCATCTTTTAATCAATGATTCTGCCATCTATGCAGGATGGGAAATGGTTTTTTTGAGCTCTCCAGCTGGAGCTCAGCACATGGTTGGCAACTTCAGAAGTTTTCAGAGCAGGTGCTTTGTTATAGCCTAGTCCCCTGAGTATTGTGGGGCTGACAGCTAAAGAGGTCAGGTACAATATGTAGTTTAGGAGACGGCTGCTCAACCAGGACTTTCAAAAGGGCTCAGAGGACTCTATGTGCTCAGCAAGGTGCCTCTGCCTTAGCTGTGTCAATGGTGTCTTAAGGCCTGGTTTAACAAAGCAATTAAGCACAGACCTAATTTTAAGCATGCGAGTAGTCCTGTTGACTTCAATTAAATGCAGAGGAATAATAACAGATAAGAGAGTGAAGGAGCTAGCATTTGCTAAGGGACTTGTAGGCTAAGAATGGGCAGGAGGCGGACTATAGGAGAGTTGCAGGACAGCATGCCTTGAAGGTAAGAGAAGGTAGGGGTTCGAAGAAGAGTATTTCTAGGTGTATGCTACATAAGGTAGAGATTATGCCCACTACTGGCTGCAGAACCACATTCAACCATGCTATGAACCATATTTTTCAAGCAAGTAAGGGAAAAAAGGAGGGCTATCTGGCTAACCTTAGCTCAGACATAGAAGACACCCAAAACCCTCCACAAATGGTCAATAAGCCAAAGGAAACCTTCCAACACATCACAGAGGCACAGGTTGTCCAGAAGTAAAGGCTCACCTTGGAAGATATCATATACTCATGTGATGATCTCAGGGTAGGCCTGGAGAGTGAAGCACAAAGGATGTGGATCCTGTCAGTACCCATCAGGATCGCTACTACCCTTGGTATTCCAGAGGACAATTACAGACTCACATGTATAAACCAATCTAATCCCTCATTCTACATCTGGCACTTTCTAAATGCCACAGTGACAATGACTAGAAGATAACCTGTGAAATTGGGACATGGAAACAAGTTAGAGGGGCTGCACACTCATCAGTTTTCTCCAGAAAAATCCACAGCAAACAGTGATGCTGACATAACTCTGGGCCTCGGTTTTACAGCATTAAGAAGGACAGAGTTTAAAAATGGAGAATTCGGAGTGTCAAGATGTGAATATTGGGAAATGTTGATATAGTTTATGGTATGTAGCAAGAAACCTTTAAGAGCAAGGTATATATAGAGGGACACTGACCAGAGCATACAGATATGTGGCAATGTTGCTACATGAAGCGACAGAAACACTCACATAGTCCTGGTGTGATCATTAGTATGGTGTCCAGAGCCCTAATTTCCTTAATTGTGGACATAGGAATGCTTTGTAGGACTTATCTATCCCATGAGGTTTGCATAGGAACTCCACAAGTACAGTGCTACTGCCAGTGCTAGCCATCTAACAGGATGATGAGGAAGGCGGCCATGGACCTGCACTCACCTCAGCATCTCTACTTGATGCAAGAATGGCGCACAAGCTGACAGTAGCTCTCCCTACTCCAAGTCACTCAACAGCAACACCTATTGGCTGATCTGACTGACAGGATGAGGTAGGTGTAAGAGGAATTCAGCTCAGCCTTTGTTGCTCTGCAACAGTGGCTACACAAACCACATATGCAGCTTATAATGAGGGAAAGGAAAAAAAAGCTCCATGATCTCAACAAGGTTTCACTCCATCTACTATTTAAAAAGGACAAAGCCTATAGGTAGGGCCCTACCAAATTCACGGTCCACATTGGTCAATTTCATGGTCAGAGGACTTTAAAAATTGTAAATGTCATGATTTCAGCTATTTAAATCTGAAATTTTACAGTGTTGTAACTGTAGGGGTCCTGACTCAAAAAAGAGTTGCGGTGGGGTGCTCATGGTACTCATACCCTTACTTCTGCATTGCTGCTGGTGGCGGCGCTGCCTTCAGAGCTGGGTAGCTGGAGAGCAGCGGCTGCTGGCCAGGATCCCAGCTCTGAAGGCAGAGCTGCCACCAGCAGCAGCATAGAAGTAAGGATGGTATGGTATTGTCCCCTTTACTTCTGTGCTGCTGCCTGCAAAGCTGGGCCCTCAGTCAGCAGCCGCCACTCTCCAGCTGCCTGGCTCTAAAGGCAGCAGTGCAGAAGTAAGGATGGCATCGTTTGGTCTTGCCACCCTTATTCTGTGCTACTGCTGGCAGGGAGCCCAGCTCTGAAGACAGCACAAAAGTAAGAGTGTCAATATTGCAACCCCCCTAAAATAATCTTGCAATCCCCCTGCAACTTCCTTTTGGATCAGGACCCCCAATTTTGAGAAACGCTGCTCTCCCCATGAAATCTGTATAGTATAGGGTAAAATCACACAGAAAACCAGATTTCATGGGGGAGACCAGTTTTCACAGTCTGTGATGTGTTTTCACTCGTGGGTTTGGTAGGACCCTACCTATAGGTCATTCCTATACAGAGAAAGGTACTGTCAGATGGCTGTTTTCTCAGGCATATAAAGCCTAGCGCTAGAAGAGAGTGACAAAAATAATCAAATGGATTTTACATAGCTTAATTTTCTGTGAAACATAATACAAAGTAATGTACATAGGTTGCAAGAAACCTAGCTTCCTCCTTGACAAACAGAAAATCATTTATGCTAGGTTTTTATTTCAAGCACACACTGAAATTACTATTCTGCACTAAAGAGGAAAGGGACTGTCTGCCAATCAATCTGACATGCTATTGAAAGACTAGCACTAATAGCTGTGACATGAGCGAACCTGTTTGAAGCAGAACTGTTGTTGCTGCTGCTGCTGCTGTTTTTTTTTTTTTTTTTTTTTTTTTTTTTTTTAAACCTATACCAGTCATCAAAAGTACTGTTTTATCTAGCTAGGAACCCAAGCAATATTCTGCTACAGTAATAGTTTCTAGTTGACTTGAGTATCTATTATAACAATGACAGATTTTTTATTTTGTTTTTAAAATTACAGCATGTAAAACGTACCTCTCTCTTTTGTGGAAGTAAAAAATATCAATGAAATTGTACCAAGGAAAAACTTAAACATAGCTGCAAACAAGATTATATATCCCAGGCAAGAAATACAGTTTTGTATATGCACCCAGTCGGCTTCCGTATTTCAACCTATTAATTAATATGCAGCATATGATTTAATTTTTTTTTGGTTTGATGAATTGAAATACATGAGGTGAAATTAAACTGATTAATGTAAATTTTCATTATTCAATTTCCCTGCTCCATCTTCCTATTTTTATTTTCTAATTTAACAGTTAGAAAAAGGATGTTAAAGAAAAAAGGGAGCAAGCAAAGAAACAAAAATGTTAAGAACAGAAACAAAATTGCCAGAACAATAGTGTAATTGTTATGTTATGAAATTGTGTGTGTTCAATTCACGTTCTGAATAAGACTGCAATTTCCACTTGGTAATACAGTTATACCTTGATAAAATCGTATAATAGATCACACTATAAATTTTAACAATCCATTTTTCCCCTTAATAATTTGATAAATGTAGCTGTCAAGTGGGATAAAGATCACAATTTTATTTGGGCGTAACTATTTGAACTTTCAGGATTCCATTCATGAATATTGGAACTGTTACAACTGATAGGATCACAATTTTGTCCCTTGTTGATGATGTAATCACACTGAAGTTTGCCTGTGTAACCCTGTTTCTCAGAAGCTAAGGAAACTGCAAGAGAATTTTATGTGGGGCACAGAAGAGTACAAAGTTTTGGAAGGCTCACTCGTAATAGCTTAGAAAAAGGTTTCCTATATTTTCAGTGAATGAGACTTCATTGGAAACTTTTCCTTTTATTCATCATACTCTGGAAAGAATTAAGAACACAGCTATAGTACTTTCCCCCTAAACCAAAATAGAAAAAAGCAGGATGAAGGCCTAACGTACTAAACAGATGATTCATTGAACTGCCTTCCCATGAATTTCTGATCTAAGGCGCCAATAATACAGTAGGGATATTGCCAACAAAAAGGCTGCATTTCAGTAGGGTTCTTTTAACATCTTTTTTTAATGAATGTTCTCATGTATTTTATGGAGAATTTAACTACATACTAGAAGGAAAATTATTTTAGGCAAGTATATCTGCAGTCAGACAAAGGGCTTGTCTACATAGGGACACTCGTCCAAATTAACTTTTAAAGTGAATTAATTAACCCCCGTTAAACCCCTGTATGAATGCTGTTACTCAGAATTAAAGTGTCCTTAATTCGGTTTAGCTTAATTCACATCCAAATTAATCTTTTCAATCTTTATTTCAATATGCTGTATTGAGCTTTATGTGCCCAGAGTTCCATACAAATAATTAATCATAATAGCTAGATAAATTAAGCATTCCTGAAGTGATTTTACAGATGGGGAAAAGGAGGCAGAGAGCAAGCTCACACAAGTTAGTAACACAGCAAGGATTAGAACTCAGGATCTTCTGACTTTTAACCTCCCTGCTCATTCCTGGGGATCATGCTGCAAACGAACAAACAATGAGAGGAGAAAAACCTACAGGACCAGCATGCTTCCAACCTTCCACTCCTAGGAAAAATCACTGAGAAAGAATTGATAACAAAGTCCCAACAACATGTGACATGTGCCATGACCGCATGGGAGCACTAAAGGACAGCCTCTTTATGACTATGGATAGTGATCACATCTCAGTACTCATACAACTTGACAAGCTTTTGAAACAGTTGTTCACATTTGCATGACATAGCTAGCTGCCCTACAATAGCATCATTCCTCTCCAACAAGCCCAAGAAAATAGCGATAGGTAAACTGTTCCTCTTCCCTCAAAGGAGCATTTTACCTTCACTTTTAATATTTATATGAGACTATTTGGAAAATGGTGAGATGCTATGGTCTCTGCTGCCAATGACAGACTTGTGACACCAAGATGTACATTTAAGTATTCTTATAAGATGCCACAATGCTTACAAGAGAACAGTTCCTAGATGAAGAAGAGGTGGCTCAAACTGAACCAGGGTAATATCCAGTATTACTGTTCAGAAAGGGTGAAACACTTTGAAAAACAAGCTGGGATATTGTTCTCTTACAGCTTCCATCCAAGCTCTTCTGCTTCCCCCTCCCTTATTTGTCAAAATGGTGCAAGGCTTCCTGGTCATCTCATTATTAAACCTGAATGATCATGTACCATGAGTGGTGAAAAATACTTTCCTCTTCCTCCTCCAGGATGCTTGGACATATCACCCTGCACTCCCAGTCAAGCATCTGTCCACAGAGATCCAGGCATCTGTCACTTCCCAGCTGGACTTCCGTAATACATTTTTCCTGATTCTGAAGGTTGATGCAATGCAGAAGCTCTAGCTTGAGCAGAAAGTGGCCACCTACTTTCTCAATGAGAAATGACTCTAAGCAGATCAGCCGTGTGTCTTGGTCTATTAGCTCTCAGTTCACTTCTGTTACTAGTTCAAGGCCTTGGTCCTGATCTTCAAATTCCTTAACAGGTGAGAACCTGATTACATTAGAACTACAATTCTATCCAGGGCCCACCAAGATAACTGAGCTCCTCTGGGTTAACATGGCTTAAGATGCCCAACACAAAGTATCTGAGAGCAGGAGATAAAAAAATTCCTGATCATGGGGATGTGGCTGTGGCATGAATTTTGGGAAGAGATTAGATTAATTCACAGTCTAACTGTAGGGCACAGTGCAAGACTTTTCTCTTTGATAGAGTCCTTTTTCCATAACTGAAAGTATTAGACACATAAAAAATGAAACAAACAAACAAAACCCAGCAATTAATACCACTCATTTTCCTTCCTACAAGCACTCTTGACACTACAGTGATGTGGACTATAGAAAACCCTAAAATACTTCAATGTATCAGAAACACAAATAACTACAGATCTTTCAAAAGTCTGCCCTCTGACCCCTGCCAATACCAAAGAGAAAGCAGGCTGGAATTGTCAATCAGTGCAGAAGAGGACATATAAGACTGATGGGAACCAGTAAACATCTTCGAAGGGGCTCAAGTGAAAGAGAAACATTTTAAACACACACACACGCCCACTCTATGGATCTTTGAATCTCTGAATTTTCAGATTGTAAATTGGAGGGCAGGGACTGCCTTTGTTTGTGTCTTGTATGATGCTGAGAGCATTACAGGCTCATAAGTAAATAATAAAAACAATAATATATTCTTAAAATCTTCTTGCTAATAAATATCTACAATACACTTCAAAATTATTAACATGTGCATCTTGGCATGGTGCTTATTCTTAATTCTTCTGGAAGAAGAATGAGTGATGTTGCAGACAACCTTTCAGATTATCTTGTTTGTAATTATTAGTGGTAAACATTAGTAATTAGTTGACAATAAAGCTGGAACTTACTGTGTCCTCAGTTTTTACTTCATCAGTAATACCGCTGATGGGAGGAGGAGAAAATAAAAGTGCTATACAGTTGTAAAAGGACAGATCAGAGCTTTTTCTGGTGCACTGTAAATACAGGGAATATTGACTACAAGAGTAAGATTATTACTAGCTCATTTAGAATAACATCAAAAGAGCTCTAAATGGCACATTTACCTAACCCATTAGCACTTTTCAGGTGGAACTTGAAACAGCTAATACGATATCAAAAGTTAGAAATCAGTGAGTCACTCAGTAAGTGAATCAGAAGTGAGAATGCTATTAAAGAAAGGACGTCATCAAAAGAGCCACCACCACAAAACCCTTAAAAAAGAGACTGTTTCATCATGGCTCCAGATCCCTCCCTCAGATGATTTTTAATTTGTAATTAAAGATCTCTGTGTGTTTCTCAGTTATAACAATGAAAGATCATATTTCTTACATGAGGAACAAATGATCTTCCTGTTACTGCAAATATTGTCTGCTAGCCTCCCCTAACCTAGTACTAAAGTAGACTTCTTTCCCCTCTGTCCTTGGATAGTTGTAAAATCTATCATCTTGCTATGAATGTGAACCTTTTAACAAATAAATGCTTATTGTGATTCACAGGATTTCTGCTCACAAAATTCCCAGTGCATAAATACTGCAGATACTAGAGAAAGTGGGCCAGAGAATACTTCAAGAGTAGGCATAAAACACTTTCAGGATTTTATACTACTGCATGATATTATACAGCACCACCCATAGTGAAATTTTCAAAAACAGAATTGTATGAAAAACTGTATACAAATAAAATAGTTAAATAATCTGGTTGAAATATAGCATTTGGGTTAACATGGACTATATTTTAAGTGAATTTGTTTCAGTAATGGACTAGAGTTAAAACACAATCTTTCATAAGCACATTTTTTTTAAAAAAGGTCTGCTGTTCAAATGCAGGTCCTTTTAAAGACTAAGTAGAAAGGGTTAGACAGAAAAAAGATTCTCTTTGATCACTATTGTTGTAAGAGGTGTAGGGGTATCTGTTGTGGCTTACTAAGGAATATAGTTGTAAGACTTTGACTGACTTTGTGGCAATTTATGTATTAATTCTTTGAGTTAGGAAGGATTTCAAACATTCCAAGTAGATTGGGCCCCCACTTCTCACCCCACCTCACCCCTATGGATGTAGAGATTTCTGCATACAGGACTGCATACCTCCCCCACCACTGGCCTTTCACCATAAGGAGAGCTCCTTCAAGACACTTGCTACTATTGCCCCAAAACCACCTATAATGTTATACTAATAGCTATGTGGCAGAGTTTGTTAGAAGATGGTGTTACTTCACTCAGAACTAACTGCCAATTGAAAATCCAACTGGACTCCTCCACCATCTCCAAGGCAAACTGCTGTTGGATTCTGTGGGTCCATTCCCTGTTGTGCCCCAACTGTGCCCTGCAGCTCTAATACTGCTGAGCTCTGGCAGAAGGGCTTCTGAGGAGTCCCAGGAAGTGCAGTACAATGACATGAACCTGGTACTTCTCTCCCTTTCCTCACAAGTGAGATCCACGACTTCTAGTTTCATTATACTCAAAGCAGCAGAGGGGATGATTTTGCTCTTATAAAACAGCATTAGAACAAATGAAAGAGAAATATAGTCAAGTGAAATTAGGAGAAAAAAATTGGTTTATGAGACACGTATATTCAAATTATCCTAAAGGGCTTTATAAAGTAATGAAATATTGCTATTGTGGTTTCTCTGTAGGCAAATACAACAACCAGTAAGTGATCAATAACATGAATTGGACACTGACACAAGTGTTATTTTGGCAAGGATTGTTAGCCAGGATACCAAAGTTATCCCCCTATTCTTTTGACCAAGTCTTGTGAAATCTTTAACTCTCAAATGGACAGCCATCAGAAATGGGTCAACAAAGCTTGATTCAGCATCTGCCCTGAAGGTTTGGTGGCACCTGTAAGCTCTCATGAAACTGGCACTTTCCAGAAGGACAGCATGGCAACCTACATGAAGTCACAGACAATTTCTAGAGATGATTGTTCTGCAAATGATATTGCAGCACACTTGTTCTGTGTACCAATTCTGAAACAGACATTTCCAATTCTTACTAGTCACTGGTACATTTACACAACATCCTACTATGTCTCTAGCACTACGAGGTTTCAGCAGTACAAGAAATAGAGAACCATTGGTACAAAACATATTTATGACAATTTTCTCCCTGTTGCTAATAAAATCAGGGTGAAAAGCCTCAGCACAGTATGCAGCAATGAATAATTTACTCACATATACATAGACTGCTGCATAGACAGTGGGCAAACTTAGAAAGTTTCTACAGTTTTGAAAGTTTGTATAGGTTCTACCGATATTCTCCATTACATGTACAAAGAATCTTTCTCAAACTGATAAAAATATTCAAAATGGAAGAAAATATGTTATGTGTGACTGCTATAATAAGAGATTATAATGTCTGAATATAGGCTTCAAGTCCAGTATTAATTTCCTATTATGTGAAACATGATTTCTTGTCTGATATATGTGAAATTGGTATTCAGCCAACTGGACTTTTGTTTGCACATCCAGGTTTTATCTAATATGTGCTGAAATGACATGATGAGTGGTTCCAGAATGGATTAGAATACTTGGCAAATGGAAAGACATAGCACAATTAAGCATACTGCCTCCATTCACAAAACGATGCAGTTGTTTAGAACATACTAAGATTTTTTAAAATGTTAGGTGACTGCACATAAAGGTGCCAAGTGAAAGTTTTGTAACTTGTTACTTTGCATACAAGTTCCTAAGCTCCCACTACTACTGGTGGGTGGTCACACACAGTCTTTAGGTGTGGAGGAGTCTTTCTAGAAAACTTTTCTTGACTGAATTTAGCCCCCAAATGCTTTTACTTAACACGAGCACTTCAGTAGAAGCCCCATATCTGTATCACAGGCAGAATTTAGCCCTAGTAACCTCCTTTTCTCTAGCTGCCCTGACTCTCCCCTCTTTCCAACATTCAGCAACTAGTCTGTTTTTCACACTGCTCTGACTGCTCTCCCCCACCTATGACTGCCAAGTTCTCTGGCTCTTTCCAAATTGAAATCCAACTCCTTATCCTCGTGTTCAAGCTCTGACCCAGACTACATCGCTTCTTCTATTGCTCCTCATCTCCGCCACTCATTTTGATCTTTGTACCCTTTTTCTTGCTGCTCCCTACCCTTGGAAAGTCCTAACTTTCTTCTTCCTGTGTATCAGGCATCCTCTCTGCCCTCCTTCAAATCCCTCTGCAAAACCCACTTTTTTGGTTTGCTTTCTTCCATTCTTGTGCCCTCTACTCCTTGTCCTACCTACCTCAATCTCCAACTTAAAACTTCCAGAAAGTATCTGATTTGCTCATTATTTCTATATCTCACATTATTTGTTAGCTCTCTCCCCTTCTTGTTCTCGTTCTTTCTTTTATTTATTTTTATTTTTTGTTGGTATTTAATTTTGAAAGTAAACTCTTTGGAATAAGGGACCATGTGTAGTTTAAACTCTGTAAAGAACCATGCAAAGTAATGGTTCTATACAAACCATTTAAAATAAATAATAAAAAATTATAGAAGATAAAGCACAGAAAATCTTAATTCACATTTGTGTGCGAGTCCCTTGATGTCCCTCATATAGACCATGAGCCAACAAAGCACTTACCACCTGCTTGACTTTAAGAACATGAATATCTCATTAACTTCAATGAGACTACTCACATACTTAAAGTTTAAGCAGCTGCTTATGTGTTTATTGGAGCAGGGCCACAGCACCCCAGTACAGTGCTATGCACACAGCATATCAGCATTTTTTGTCTTAGCAACTTGTAGTATATAGTAACTTTCTTTACATGTATTTTATTTATTTATTTATTTTTTGAAGGGCACAGAAAACAATACTTTCATTTAGGGTAGTGAAGGACCAGAATGCATGCTGACACTAACACTCAACACAAAGGTAGGTAGAAGCACTAAGAGGAGGAGCAGACTGTGGTGTAGCCCTGTTACACATTTCATTAAATCAACATCATCCTATTTCTTTTTAATTCTAGCAGCTTCTTGTTGACATAATACTAACAAAGTCTGCTTCTCTGCTGTTATATTGTATAGTGTTAAGTATTCAGCTGATTTTTGTGAACTCTCAGGAGTTTTGAAATATTGCATTCATTTAACACCTCATTTCCTTATGTTGTTCCACCTTTTTTTCTTAATAAGAACACAAAATATAAACAATTATTTTTCTACATGAATTAATTTAGGTTTCAAAGGTGGCCATCTAAACTGGATGGGAATATCTCTCGTTTACACATGTAAACACAGAATGTGTGTGTGAAATGCAGATGGGTCTCAACACCAAATACATCACCTTCATCCCTTAGTGAAATCTTGAAGTGGATTGAGTCCATTTTAAAATCATGCTTTTCTTCAGAATAAATGATAGCAACATAAAGGACCCAGAGCTCCTATTGCAATCATTTAAGGGTGCTCATTTAGAAAAATGACACATTTGTATACAAACAGGAGAATAGTCTTACCAGCATGCAAATAAGCTAGATCAGGGTTTTCAATGTCAGGGTGCAGCTCCTTCAGGTGGTTGCGAAATTCCACTGGGATATTGGTTCCATAGTCACATTTGGGGCAGTTATACATTTTTACTCCTTCATGCTTTCCTGTGTGTAAGATATGCTTACGGATATTTTCAGCGCAGTTAGATCTAAAAGGTGAAAAGAAAAGAAAGAGTTAAATTATATTACATACGCACACATATGCAGGAAGGAAGGCCATACAACAGTATCCAGGCACTGAAAATTAAATCCTGCTTTATGACGGAGAGGCAGTAGGGTCTCTACAGTTAAGGTAGTAACCAGCTTTCCATTTTATGCCAGATTCTGACATACTCTTAACTTGCAGAGAAAACATGTCTTCCAGCTGAAATCTCTGAAAGTGTGGAAGGTTCCAATTAATTATGAATCTGGAAGGTTAAGAATTTTATAAAATGAATAGTTTTTTTTTCACCTTTGCAAAAGTCTTCTAATATTTTTGGGGTGTGTGAGTGGGGAAAATAATAGTTACAAAACTCCTTAACCTAGCAAAACTGATATTATTTGTTTGGCTTTTTTGAGCCCAATTTAACTAGGGCCTAGGTGCAGGTAAACATTGATTACCTTTGATATTTAAAAGTTCACATGGAGTTCACATGAACCTTTACGACTAAGTACTAGACCCCATTAGAATCTTTGCAACTGATTTTGTAAGGATAGTCCATTAACTCCTGCAGATGTTATAAACTCTATGTAGTGATCTTGGGAGAGGGGAGAGGTTGTGTGTGTCAACTTTTCAAAGGCGTGCATGCCTAACTTTTGCAAGTGCGTGCACGCACACACACTCACACTCTGATTTAAATCAGGGTTTGTCTGCCCACACAGGAGTTGAAATGTACAGAAGTCAGAGATGCGCCATTCATTTCACACACATGAAAAATTTGGGCTGAAAGGTTTTTAACCTCATTTCCAAAAAAGAGTGATAAAGGGTTGCAGTAGTAATGAATTTGTATCCAAAAAAGTTTACCAAAATTCA
The DNA here is from genome assembly GCF_025201925.1 of Gopherus flavomarginatus. Classification (NCBI taxonomy): domain Eukaryota; kingdom Metazoa; phylum Chordata; order Testudines; family Testudinidae; genus Gopherus; species Gopherus flavomarginatus. Next base: position 197,314,024 of record NC_066618.1, read on the forward strand.
AACCCCAAGTTTATACTTCAGTTAGAATTTCCTGACTATTCAGTATGTATGAATTTAAAACAAAAAAACTACAACACTCTAGAAAGGTTTGTTAGCAGAAGTAAATAATATACATTACCTGTATCAAAGCAAGGAATGTATGTGCTTCCATTTATTTCTGTTTGGGAATACTTTATTAATACTACAGACTCTATTTTTCCCTACATATTCTACATGTCAGCAGTTAAAGGACACTAGCTTTACTCAAAAGTTAAATGGAAATGGTACAAAATAAGTTTGAAATGTGAATGGAAAAGAAAAAATAGAAACAAACAACATTTAAAATAAAAGTTCTAATAAAATGGGAATATAGTCCATGACACTAAAGGTGGCATTCAGACCAAATCTGCCTATGTGAGAGCTTTCAGATCTGGGCACCTATATGGAAACTAACTATTCCCTTAGATGAACTCTAAGGCATTATGTAAAAAAACTGTTCTTTCAATACCTTGAAGATATTTCTGTGAAATGTGAAAGCTCTACAGAAACCTAAGAATTGTGAAGGAAATATAGTCTGCTCAAGTCGTGTGCATGGGCAGTGCTATATTATTTGATCTCTGAACTTGTTCAAACCACTGTAAACTGTAAAAAGCAGCAGAGTCCTGTGGCACCTTACAGTCTAACAGGAGTATTGGAGCATAAGCTTCTGTGAGTGAATACCCACTTCGTCAGACGCATGTAAACTGTGCCACCTTAAAGTATCATTTGTTTAACATGATTAAAAGTTCTGTGAGTGAACATAGCAATGTGCTGATCAACTTATCAATTGAAATGTCTGTCTATGTGTTGAGCACAGAAAGGCCTAATCATAAACTAGGAATAAGAGATCATAAGACATTATAAATGATTTCCCTTATTAGTTTGCAATGCAGGGATTGTGCTAATAAAATAACCCATGAAGGTGACAACTCGCAAATCCAGGCACTTTTGAAGCCAAGTAATACCCTTAAATATGACATGACAATAATGTACTGCATATAAAATGTTTTTTTAATTATTCACTGTGCCTTGACTGCCTGTGCCATTATCAGTCTTCTCCCTAGTGCTTGGCAAATACATTATTCCATATCTGACATGCAAAACACCAAACATTGTATTTCATATTTATACTTATGGAATTTAAATCAAATGACTGTACGTAGATGTCTGTGACTTTAAGAAGTATTGTATCTGTATTAAAATGGTGGCATCATAAACATTTAGCTAAATATTATAGTGTTGCAATAGTGATGATAGTTAAACTCTTGAAATAAAGATTCCCTTTATATTGAAATTTGGCAATGAAGAACTTAGCCGAGAAGGAATTCTTCTGCTTCAAAAACTTGAATAAAGTCAGACTTTGGGTTTTTAGTTCAGCTCTCCAGTTATATCAGCCAAATAAATAAACACAGCTTTTAAGAGACTGGTCTGCATTCCAGTAACACTAACATAGAAGTTATTTATGTTAAATTATTATCATTATGCCTTAATATGAACAAGTGTCTTTTTGTCTATATAAGTTATTTCCTATTTTGAATGAATTATGCATATGTGGCAATTTTTGACCAGGCATTCACAGAATGGATAGTTGTGGTAGATAGTGAAGTAGTTTGCAGTTACTGTCTATAGATATGTGAAAATGCTGCAATACAGGAGTGGAATGGAAACTTCCCTCTCCTCTTTCTTCCACGCAATGAGTGCTGCTACAGGGCATGGATAGGGCAGATGAAATGTTTCCGCAACCCCATTACAATGCTAGGCATTGTGGGTATTGTTTGGAGTCTTCACCTCCCCAAGATTGCTGCAGGTGATGATGAGAAGGGAGATGAAGCCTTTTCCTCAAGTTAGGCTGCAGATGGAGGGAGAATGGTCCCACTTGTATAAGTCATGTACAGTGGTGCAGACACTATTAGTCAGTAGCTGCCAACAGTTCCACAGTGGTATCTGAAACACCACAATTACCTTTTTGTTCATAGGAAAGGAAAATACTGTGGTAAATGTTTTGGAGTAAAGGATGACATATAAATAGTGGTCAGATTGTCTGAAGTTTTCTTGATCGTTTACTTTTTATCATTCCCTATATCACTGAAATCCATCCTTTCTCTCTATCTTTATTTCTAAAAGCCTAGTCCAGGGGTCGGCAACCTTTCAGAAGCGATGTGCCGAGTCTTCATTTATTCATGCTAATTTAAGGTTTCACATGCCAGTAATACATTTTAACGTTTTTAGAAGGTCTCTTTCTATAAGTCTAGAATATAACTAAACTATTGTTGTATGTAAAGTAAATAAGGTTTTTAAAAATGTTTAAGAAGTTTCATTTAAAATTAAATTAAAATGCAGAGCCCCCCAGACGGGTGGCCAGGATTCAGGCAGTGTGAGTGCCACTGAAAATCAACTCATGTGCCACCTTTGGCACGCGTGCCATAGGTTGCCTACCCCTGGCCTAGTCCATATTTTAGTCTTTTCTTTTTTGTGGCCAACTGTTTGAACATGAAAAGTGGGAAGTATTATTCTCACCTCTTTGTTTGTCATCCCATCCTATCCTCCATCCCAGCCAAAATACTGCTACTAGAGTCTCCAACCTTTCCTAGCAGGTCATTCCTCCTCCTCCTCGAATCCCTTCTCTGGCTTCCCATCTTCTACTACCACACCAAGAAAAAGTTAGTACTCTCTAATTTCCCCTTTTTAGCATCTCTGCTCTCAAGTATTTCTCTCACACTCACACCATTTATGCCACCCAGTCCTCCACCCCTAAGTGCTACCATTGACTTCTACTCTTCATTTCACTTCTTCTCTTCTGTCCTTATGCCTTATGTCGTCCACTTCGTGTTCACTAAGAGCCACATTCTTAAACTGAGGTGCCTAAACCCACATTATATAATCTCTATATACCTATATGCAGATTTTAGGTACCTAATTAGGGGTCAGAGATTCAGTTATCCAAAGGTGCCTAGATGTCAATTTAGGCACCTAACTCCAGACACAAAATTGTGAAATAGGGCTTTATGTGCCCTTCCTCATCTCCAAGTCCTTTTTATAAAGCTACTTCTTTTGAAGAGGCCTTCCAGTGTTGATCACCATACTGCCATTGTACCCTCAACATGCTGTGTTTGATTTTTTTGTCCCATACAGTGTATTTGTCTGCCAGAATTTTAGACTGGTATTTCTTGGGGCAGTGCTTTTTCTGTGTGTTTGTAAAATATCACGTATGTTTATGGTTCTATATAAATAATAAACATTAACACAAAGAAGAAACTTGTAGAGTTGGCAGAAGAGTACTGTAGACTGTTCCAGCAGGGTGGGCTCAAAGAAACTAAGCCAACAGACAAGCTATTTCTATGATCTTATCACACTGTATTACAGCAGGGGTTCTCAAACTGGAGATTGGGTTCCCTCAGGGGGTCAGGAGCTGTCAGCCTCCACCCCAGACCCTGCTTTGCCTCTAGCATTTATAATGGTGTTAAATATATTAAAAAGTGCTTGTAATGTATAAGGGGGAGGGAGGGTGCACTCAGAGGCTTGCTATGTGAAAAGGGTCACCCGTACAAAAGTTTGAGAACCCCTGTATTATAGGATATCCCTCAAAAATTTCCTGTGGTTTTAACCCTGGGCTCACATCATCACTATTTTAACTAACTATTCTCTCACCCTATTTAAAGGGCAAACTTAATATGTTGTTCAAAAATATTCAATTCTACATTTTATGATTAAAGCTAAATTGCTTTGGCCTATATTTTAAAAAGGTATTTAGGTGTTACTCTGCTCAGTGTTGCACAGTCTAACTGACTTAGGAGCCTCCATCTAATTTGAGACGCTTGGTAGGTCTACACTTAAAACACTGCAGCAAGTGCAGCTGTGCCGCTGTAGCACTTCAGTGAGGACACTACTACTCCTACAGGAGAGCTTCTCCCTTCGGTGTAATTAATCCACCTCTGCAAGAGGCAATAACTATGTTGACGGAAGAAGCTCTTGCAATGACATACAGCTCTCTACATCCGGGGTTAGGTCAGTATAACTGCATCATGCAGGGTGTGGATTTTTCACACCCTTGAGTGAAGTAGTTAGACCAATGTAAGTGTATAGTGTAGACCTGGCCTTAGGCTCCTAAATCAGTTAGGCCATGCAATGCTGGGGTGAAGAACATCCAAACACCTTTAAAAATATGGGCCGAAAGGATTAGTTTCTTCCTTTTGATTTCTACAGCCAGTCAGAGATTACTGAGGTGTCCTTCTTTTTGTTACTTTGTAACCAATCCTGAAAATGTTGATTTTACAGCTAGAAGTGAATTACGCCAGACTCCAAAAGGAAGTGGATGGGGATTAGTATTAACAATCAGAAGACTGTTCCTTTTGTTAATAGAAATCTTAAGAGGCATCCTACTAACAGGCATTCTGATACGATTTAAAAGTGACAAAAAATTGACTTTATTAACTCTGGAGTTTAGTTTTCTAAACTTGCCCATCCAGAATGCAGGTTGCACCACTAAGGTTTTTCAGAGAATTTACATGCATGTCTAGATTAACAGTTCACTTCCTACCACTCTCCAAGCATTTTTATGCAAATGCTCTGCTAGTGAAATATACAGATTACACTCTTCTATTATGCAGTACCCACCATCTTGAAAAGACACTGCAAGCATGCAAATGGAAGGTTTTAGAGGCATGAATGGGACATAATACTTATTACTTCATCCACTAGGTCTTACAGACTATAGAATTTTTCAGGGTTCATATTCTCACAAAAAAATGAATTGTTCTTTAAAAGTTTCTCCAGGGTATTCGGCACAAACAGTCTCTTTCTGTACAGGAACTGCACATAATCGTAAGCACATCTGGCAACTGTATGTATGTAACTACTTACATCTGAAAAGAAACACAGTGATACAGTAAACTGAGTAAAAAGATTTATTTAAAGTTTCCCCTTTGATTGAGTATGGGTGAAGTTCACCCTGGTGTAGAGGGCCTGCAGAAGGCCCTCTGCACTACTGACATCAGGGGTGTCAAACTCATTTCATATGGCAGGCCAGATCCGATATCCTGCTGCCTGGCATGGGCTACATTCAGCAAAAGTTATTAAATGAGAAATCAGAAAAGATAAATCCCATTGGTAATTACTTACATTTACTTTATGCCTCTCCAGAGCCTCTTAAATGCAACTAAGTGGTTCTACACCTGTACACGAGATTTTACTGGATTGCTGTGCTGGAGTCTGGACAAGGGGAGTGTGATTTGTACAGTGCACCAGTGTGTGGTGCTCTAACTGGTCTGTATGGACTCTGATGGTGCACACTAAATGTTCCTTAGTGCACAATGACGTACAGAGTCTTGTACATATGATGCACACTAGCAAGGTCGACACACAGAGGTTAAAGCACAACACACTGGTGCCTGAAGAAATCACATCTCCTGTAGTGCAGACTCTGGGGTTGTATAAACATGTCAGTAGATTCATGGGAAGTCCAGGGGCTGGATGAAACTGTTCCAGTTAGATCTAGCCCATGGGCCATATGTTTGACACCCCTGATTAAACTCTGCAGCACAAGCTACAACAAATAAAAATAGCAAGCAGGATTTTGATCCAGCAGTTAACAAAGTAGCAGAACATTTTAAAATAGACAATTTCTTACAGGAATAACTACCTCAGTGATGGAAATTACGCAAGCTTCTGCTGAAACCTATCTACACTGCCATCGAATCCTAATCCCATTTACTAGCCAGAAAATAGCCAAATCACAGGAGTCTCAATACTTACAGAAAACGTCCAACCGGTTTGGAAAACTCGCTATCATTAGCTAAACTCTCACAGTTATGATTTAAACTAAAAACAAAAGGATTCATAGATTTAAAGACCAGGAAGGACCATTATGATCATTCAGTCTGGCCATAGAATTTCACTCGGCGATTCATGCATCAAGCCCATACATCAAGACGCGCGCGCACACACACACACACACACACACACACACACACACACACACACACACACACACACACTCAGACCGAATAAATCTGCCATTGACTACATTTTCCAACCAGATTCACCAATTTTTAAAAAGTAAAATATATTAAAATGTGGCCAATCCCTAGCCAGAAAATACATAATCTCTGAAACAACCGGTCCTTGCCTATAGTTGGGGCTAGCTGAATAGCTGTAATGGATATGTCTTCCATGCACACCTCATCAGAAACCACTCTTTCTCAAATCAGTTTGTTCAACATGCAGGCTGTTTCAGTAAGAAAGAAAAGTGCAAACAAACTAACAGCTTCCTCTGTTCTGTGAGGATGCCCCATTTCCTGTCTAGTATTTTTGTGTTAGCAGAGAAACACACAGAGAAACCGGTTTATTCAGGCAAAACATTCACTGAGGATGTAAGCTCCCTGCCTAACTCATGACTGTCCAGAAGAAACAGCTTATGCACTCAAGGTTTGTCTACACTAGAGTTTTGAACTCAAGTTAATTGATTCCAATTAATTTGAGTTTGTTACCGTGTTTGTACATGTTAATCTGGATACTCCAAAATATTTGTTCCAATACACATATTAAAAGCTTTAGTGTAAACATATCTTCCCAGGGTTAGAGGGAAACAAATGAGAAGTATTGCCAGCCCTGAGTCCTGAAAAATCATGAGCCAAGCCTCAAAATATCATCATGAGATTAATTTAAAATTCATGAGGGGTTTTTTTTGTGTTTTTTTTGTTTTCTGGTTTCTGAGCCTTTGGGATGTATTTAGGTCACATTTCCAAGCTCTTCCTCGCAGCCAGGAGAGTTAGAAACTTAACATTTTGTTTATTAAATGAAAGCTGCAATATTCACATAAATCTAGGAGCTGGAGCTTTAAGAAAAGCATCAAATTTTCAGAGACTCACGATAAAATCGCTAGAGTTGGCAACACTATAGGAAGGTTATAAAGAGGTCAGGCCCTAAAAGACAGACACATTCCAAAGAGTACCTCTCTTAATGAGGTAAATGGATGTGCTTTTCAATAGTGTTAACTCATTCAAGTTAGCTTAACATGTTTGAAAAGCCATGTCAAGGCACGGGTTAAAACATCTGAACATGTGTTAGCCTGTGTCTGGATGAGGTTTTTCAATCATGTTAAGCTAATTCGAGTGAGCTAACCTGACTGAAAAAACACAGCCAAAACCACCACACAAAAGAAGCAGCCTAATCAGTCGTGCGTATTGCCCTACAGAAACAATGAAACAATGGTAAAACAGAATAATCCATGTTCATACTGTTTAACTACATACTGTATGTTTCACAAAAGAAAATAATGAAAAACTATTTGGCATTTACTCAGAGTACTGAAGTCACACTTGTGCCTAATTATAATAATTCTTTCAGCTTTTCTACACTGATAATTCTGTATTTTTATAATGATCTATTAGTTATGACATACAGTATGTGTGACAGATGTCCAATGCTGGCTGCTAAAAGTAGCAGAGCCCTGTAGGGCAGCAGCAAGAATTAGTGCATCAGTACTGAAATGGATGGGAAACTGATACCTTACTACTTGTGTCCCAGTTTTCTTCAGCAGAATACTGTGTCCAAACTGTAGTTTGAGCCAAACATTCACAATTATATTTATCGTGCATGCAGCCCAATTTTAAGGAACTGATTATTTCAAATGTATGCTCTTAAAAAACTGATCTCAGTGGGCCAATTTTACTCCTCCATATACCAAATTATAGTAAATGGGCTTTTTGAAGGGAACTATGGTGGTGAGAGAGTGATAAGATGCATCCCTTGCTCCCTGCAATGTATAGGCAGGCTGTAATATCATTCCCTCCAAAGCTATGGTGGACAAACAATACTTGCAACCTCTCTCTGCAACCTCTTATGGGGTTCCTGGCCATTGACTCTGTGTAATGTACATACAGTGGTGTGTCTCAAGGCCTACCCTCAGTAGCCAATTCTGATCCAGTGTTTTTGGGGCTGGCCCCAGAATGCCCCCGAAGCACGTAAGGAATGCAGAGATCTCCTGTGCACACTCCACCCCTGCATGGCTTTACCAAGGGTTTCTAGTGGCAGAAACGGGAGGGGATTATCATGCATCAAATCTTTGCTCTTGACTAATTTCACACTAGCTGAGAATCACTGGATTCCTTTTGGGGGGATTTCCCTCCCTTTCCTTTTTTATTTTTGCAGGCTGAATACTGAAGAAGCTGGCTCGAGAAGAGGAGGGTTTGCTGTGCATAGAAGACACACAAATATGTTCTGGGAGGATACTGGGCAGATCACCAGGATCAAAGTGGGGATGGGAGGTTTAACTAACACAGGCCTGGATTCAGCAAGAATCTTAAGTACTCATGGAATTTTAAGTTCTAGTAGTGCTGTTGAGTATTTCAATGGGACTACTCATGAGCTTAATGTTATATGCTTGCTTAAGTATGCTGCTGAAATGGAGACAGGGAAAGCATTCAATTTAAAAAACAAAACAAAACAAAACAAAACTGGATGGGATAAGACTAAGTGAAGATGTTCCTTTCCCTCCTCCTTAATGGCAATTCTTTTTTTATCACACTTTTCTAAATGACCACCTAAAGTTACACTGAAAAATTCAAGTCACTGTACACAAACAGTTTGTGAAGCCTCAGTGAGGCACAAAAATGTTCCCACAAACATGCATGTACAAATGGAGGCTATGAAAGGGTTTGGATTCTGCAGGCTGCAGGGAGATGAAAAGGACTCCTAACTTTGCTGAAGTCACAGATGATAGCAGCAGACCCTAAAGGCTGCTTGTCAGTCTTGGATGCAGATGGGCCTTCTTCCAACTGGCCTTTATGTCAGCTCTTTCAGCCATTCTGGTAGCAGACAAAGCTTCCTAGAGGACACATCCTGTTGCTCTGCTGCCTGGGTTAGTGTCAAGAGCAGTATTGTCTCTATTACCTCTGCTCTACAGGATTTATTATGCTATTATACTGCCTCCTGTCATAAACAGAGAGTTAAGGGTTAATGTCTCTTTTACCTGTAAAGGGCTAACAAACAGGGAACCAAAACACCTGACCAGAGGACCAATCAGGAAACAAGATACTTTCAAATCTCGGTGGAGGGAAGCTTTTGTTTGTGTTTTTGGGGTTTTGCTTTGTTCTCTCTGGGTCCTGAAAGGGACTAGACATGCAACCAGGTTTCTTGCCAATCTCCTGGCTACAGTCGCTTATATATTCAGAATAGTGAGTATTAAGTAGGAAAGGCGGTTATAGTCTTTTGATTGTTTTTTGTATTTGCAAATGTGTAGTTTTGCTGGAAGTATTTTAAATTGTATTTTGCTGGTGGGGGGTGGGGGCTTCTCTCTAGTGTCTATAACTGAAAGACCCTGTAACTTTTACCATCTAAATTAGAGAGATAACTTTTACTTTTTCTTTCTTTTTATTAAAAGTTTTGCTTTTTAAGACCTGTTTGATTTTTTCCCCCTTGTTGAGGCTCAAGGGAATTGAGTCTGTACTTAACAGGGAAGGAGAAGGGAGGGGAGAAGGGTGGAATCCCTTTGTTTTAGAATCACGGAGCTTGAATCTGACTATCTCTCCAGGATAGCCCAGGGAAGGAAAGCCTGAGAAGGAGAGAGAAGGGGGAGAACAAAACCTGATTTCTCTGCGTTGTGATTCAAGGAGTTTGAATCACGGTGATCTTCTAGTGTACTCAGGGCGGGAAAGATCTGGGAGGAAGAAAGGAGAAGGGGGGGAAATGGTTTATTCCCCTTTGTTGTAAGACTCAAGGAATTTGGGTCTTGGGGTCCCTAGAGAAGGTTTTTCGGGGGAGCAGAGTGCCCCAAAACACTATAATTTTTTAGGTGGTGGCAGCGTATCAGATCTAAGCAGGTAATTAAGCTTAGAGGAATTCATGCTGGTACCCCTATTTTTTGGACTCTAAGGTTCAGATTGGGGATAGAATACCATGACACCTCCCCCCTACCCTTTGCCACTCCCACCATCCCAGGAAGCTGGAGACCATTCTCTCTCTCATTACAACTACTCAGATTTATCTTTGGAATTAAATCTTAATTTCCTGAAAGATTCATTTTGAAAGTAAATATAAAATCACTGGTGATAAAATTTGTGGATGACACAAAGATGGGTGGAATGGTAAATGATGATGACAGGGCAGTCATACAGATGATCCGAATTGCTTTGTAAGCTGGGCCCATCCAAATAAAGTGCATTTTAATACAGCCAAATGTAAGGTCACACACCTAGGGACAACGAATGTAGGCTATACCTGCAGAATGGGAGACAATATCCTGGAAGGCAGAGACTCTGGAAAGAGTCACCATTGGCAAACAGCTCAAGGTGATACTCTTGCAAAAGGGGTTAATGCAATTTGTGGATGTGTAAACAGGTCAGTAGTAGGTAGGAGTAGGGAGAGCATTTTGCCTCTCTATACATCATTGGTGACACCAATATTGGAATACTATGTCCAGTTCTGGTATTCACATTTTTAAGGATATTGAAAAAATTGGAAAGGGTACAGAGAAGAGCCACAAAAATTATTCATGGGCTAGAAAAGAATGTCACACAGTCAGAGACTTAAACGGCTCTATTTGTTTAGTTTATCAAAAAGAAGATCAAGAGAAGACTTGATCACAGTATACAAGTACCTTCACCGGGTACTAAAAGGCTTTTTATTTTAGCGGAGAACACCATAATAAGAACCAATGACTAGAATTTAAAGCCAGACAAATTCAAATTAGAAATACGACACATTTGTACCAGTAAGGGTAATTAACCTTTGGAACAAACTACGAATGGAAGTGATGGATTCTCCATCCCTTCATGTCTTCAGATTAATACTGGATAACTTCCTGGAAAGCTTGCGTTACTCTCATATAAGCTATTGGGCTCAATTCTGTATGGAATTCCATGGACTGTGTTATACAGGAGGTCAGACTAGGTGATCTAATGGTCCTTCTGGGCTTATACCTCTGAATCTATGAAAAGTGTGGTTCAATTCTGAAAAATGTCACCATGAGGTTCCATGTTTGTTGTCTTTCTATGACTTCCACAGGAAATGTGCTCAGTTAAAAATGGAATCTCATGGCTCATCAGCAGTAATAAATAATGTGCTTGTCCAATTTTTGCCCTCAGTTACATCTGTGCAACATCATTATTCTGTCTTCACAGCATCATTGTCTGTACGGGGTAGCTAGCAGCAGTGTTCAGCACTGCAGTTGGAGATTACCTAGTAATCCTGTTAATGATGAGTGGAGTGAGAATAGAATACAGCTCCTTGTCCCATCGCTGGGTTGGTTCTGCAAGAATAGGAAGCAGAAACATTCATTTTTGTCATTACAGGAAGTAGATATGCCTCACCTCACAGGGAGCAGGTGTTCTTACATAGCCACTTTACAGAGAAAAGTCACACATGAAGTAAAATGTGGTGTGCATATCACCCAGAGAAACTATGAAATGGTGCGCGGTTGACTCAATACATCGGAAAATTGAGTATTTAACCTATATTATATACAAAGGGAAGTAAGCACACACAAATGGTGTGAGCAGTATAAACTAAACGCGTTTCTAGCACTCTCACTCCAATCCATCTAGCTTCAGATAAGGCAGTTTATACTCTAAAAATCATACCCGCTCACCAATAAAAGATAATTTACTGTAGGTTTTCCAATGATTATGCATTTCCAATGATATATGTTTAAGTGTTAGGAATAAAATTTTAATGAGATCAGAAATCATTATCCATGTTTCATAGCACCTTTGCTAGCCCATGGATTCAGAAGTGTAGAATTTGCCTTAAATTTGGGTTAATGATAGGAGGGGACCCCCCCACACCCTGGGGGAAGGGGGAGGATCAAATGTCAAGAGAGAACTTTCTGCACTGAAGTCCCAATAAGAACATGGTTTACTGGTGACTTTTATTAGACCCAAATCATGTAAATCATCGTACACTTAGGTTACGCTAATGTTCTGTCATGGAAAAATAACTATTTTAGTAATAAAAGTTTAAAGTGTGTGTCAGGGAAGAAGGGAAACTCTACACAGTGCTGTGGATCTGCTTTCTGTCCTGCCTAGGGTTAATATGAAGAGAGGAAAAAAACGGTAAAATATGAAGCCAGTTTCCCAGCTTCATCTTTCACATTCCTATACCATGCTACAGCAGAAACTAATGAACTTGCTCATCTTTGAAAGCCCTTTTGCAAGCACTTTTCCTTACCTTTAACTCTGATCTTTACAGATTTTCCCTTATGTGTGTGCCAGTTCTACTGGTATAATACTTATACTTTTACTGATTGTGTTCTGATGATTTCTACTGAGAGATACTTAAACCTTTTACAAGTCTAAAACTATTTTATCACTTCTGAGGAAAACTAATAGGGCAGAGTCACTGAATGATAAGAGAGAGAGACCACTGAATTTATTTAATAATCCATGTCCATTTCACAAAAATGGCCTGTGTAATCCTTTTAAAAATAATAACCTGTTCATTTCAGACCTTGCACAATACTTCTCTTTGTCCCTTGTAAGTCTCTCAAATGTCTTATTTTAAAGGAATATATAGTACTCCCGGAAGACATTTTCCCATTTCTATTCTCTTCAACTCCTGTGAGCCCTTGTTCTGTGTGATAAGGCAATCTCCTTCGGGATCTGAGCTGTGTAGTTTCGCACCACGAGTGACAAGGACTCGACTTGAATAACTGCTGTGCGCAGGTTGTAATTATGTCAGCTAGAGTGTTGAACAAGGGGACTGATTAATGTGAGCCCCAGTCCAGGCACAGGCCCTATCAAAACCTTCGTGCAGGCCAGCAGTGGGGATGGGTTAGAGTAGAAAGACAAAACATGCTGTATCGTCCATGATAGATGAATTGCTCCAACAGTCTTCAGGCAGATGTTCCAGGACAGTATAATATACAATTACTCTGCCTTATCACCTTCCCAGGGACAATAAAGCTTCCTCCTTCTATAGCTCATGTGAGTGAAGGCAAAATTAGTTTTACTTTTACAACACTGACTCACTTATCATGTTGCCTTGATTGTGCTTTTACAGCTAAAGAAAACATGTATTCTACTTTAAAACTTAAAAAAACCAAAACCAACCCTCCCCCTCCAAAAATCTTTTATAAAACAAGAGGATTTCTTTGAAACTACTTTGCATCACAGTAACACAATTCTTAAAGGCCTAGATTTACCATGGTACTCTAAGAACATATGGGCTATTCATGTGTTTAATGTTATACATGCGCTTAAGTAACCTACTGAATCAAGTCAAAATGGATGATTAGTTAAAAATCTGTGTGTTTTGAAGAGGGGTTGCTCATGTGACTAACATATACACTGACAGCTATTTTTAACTAAGCACTCATTCAAAGCAGCACAGACCTACAAGCCATAACAATTTTAAAGAGAAGCCTCTAGTGTCCATTTTGTGTCCACACACTCTGTCAGAGATCACAGGAACTGACTCTATAACTATTCCACTCATGTTTCAGAGGGTAAACAGAAATGGTTAAAGAAATGGAAAAGAAATGTAGGAGCAAATATTAAATATACATATTTAGGGCCCTACCAAATTCACAGTCCATTTTGGTCAATTGCACAGTCATGGGATTTTAAAAGTTGTAAATTTCATGATTTCAGCTATTTAAATCTGAATTTTCACAGTGTTGTAATTGTAGGGGTCCTGACTCAAAAAGGAATCATACGGGGGTCACGGTACTGCTACCCTTACTTCTGCGCTGCTACTGGCGGTACTGCTGCCTTCAGAGCTGGGCAGCTGGAGAGTGGCAGCTGCTGGTCGGGAGCCCGGCCCTGAAGGTGGTGCTGCCACCACCAGCAGTGCAAAAGTAAGGAAAACAAAGTAAGGATGGCATGGTATGGTACTGCCACCCTTACTTCTGCGCTGCTGCCTTCACAGCTGGATGCTCAGCCAACAGCCGCCACTCCCTGCTGCCCGGCTCTGAAGGCAGCAATGAAGAAGTAAGGGTGGCAATACCATGACCCCTGTAAACTAATGTTGTGACCCCTTTTGGGTAAGGACCACCAACAGTGGAAATGCTGATCTCTCCCTTGAAATCTGTATAGTATAGGGTAAAAGCACACAGAAGACCAGATTTAATGGTCCATGATGCGTTTTTCATGGCCGTGAATTTGGTAGGGCCCTATATTCTTTCTCCGTTATCTCTTATGTTTAGGGTTTGCACTATTGCCGTGTGGGGAACTTTTGAAATTATCTCTGTGCCACCAAGGCTACTTCCACCAAAGTTCAATCAACAAATAAATGAGTATTTGTGTGATGATGAAGAGAAGAATTTGTCTCCCGATATCTTAATATCTTTTTTCTTTCACACTTAGTAGTTATTGCTCAAGAAGTTCCACTTATAATGGGAAAGGGATTCTAAATAGTTCAGCTTGCTTTAAAATTCACCGCTTCCCTCAGTGATGATTTTCTCTCCCTTACTACCTGTTAGTACATTAATGGCTTAATCCAAAGAAGCAGAAATGTATTTGGAAGAACTTATACTTGAAGGTCAAGTTTTTTAAAAACAAAAAACAGAACAAAAAACAGGGCTCTGATCCAGCCAACACTTGAAGTCAATGGGGCTACATATACATCCTTAAATTTTTGCAGGATTGGAGCCAAAATCTGGAGATGTATTTAGTTCTCATGAAAAATATCGGATTACAAGCCCTGGAGACTAAGGATGGGATTTCAAAAGAAGACTAAGGGAGTTAGTCACTCAACTCCTGCTGAAATTCAATGGAATTTGGGCACCTAACTCCATTAGGCTCCTTTGAAAATCCCCACCTAAAGCCCTTTACCCAGGAAACAACAGTGCAGGCTTCCCTACATCATCTTGCTCCTTGTGGTTACTGCTTCTCCATAAACTCTATGTATGGTAGCAAATACTAAATTCTGAAGCATTCTAGCCTTGTCTAAGTTAAAGGGAATTAATTTTGTCAACTTACTGCTCAAGGAAGGCATGGATTCCAAGAATCTCTATTATTATTATTTCTGCTACAATACGGTAGCATCAAAGGATCCCCATTCCAAGATCCGCAGTACCCCTTGTGCTGGGCACAGTACAAACAACAGAGAAAGCCATCCCTGCCTTAGAGAGTTTATAATCTATAATAATAATCTATAATCTATAATCAGACAGGACACATCAGGTGGACAAAACAGACAAATGAAAGTGGAAGAGGTTTGAGAGAATGAGGTACCAATAAAACAGAGTTTAGCAAAAGTCTATTTTTTCCTCTTGATCCCCACAAACTTTTCTTCTTTTACTTATTTTTTTTAAAAACACTGCAGTGTTCAAAGAATGGTCAAAATGTTGCTACATCTCTCACTGGACTTCTAGGCATATCTGTATCTGTAAGCTCTTCAGAACAGGTAGTGGGTGAAATCCTGGCTTCGCTGAAGATGGTGGGAATTTAACCATTAACTTCAATGGAGCCAAGATTTCATCCAGCATCTTTATTCTGGCATCTGCAGCACCAAGCACACTAGTGCTTAGGAGTGCCAGCAGGAAACACACTACCCACTTTTTGCTTTGCTGAGAGTTTATCTCCCCAGATAACAATGAGGGGAAGCTGCATTGGCTCAAGCACTAGAGGAGGGGCACTGACAATTCTTCCTAGGGTGCCGCTGGTGTGCCACTGAAACCAAAAGCAGATATTTCAGAGTAGTGCAAGGGATATTGAGAGTCTACTGTGGCCATACTGTGACAGTATCGAAGGAAAAGATACAGAGTTCCAAACAAGAAATCAAGTTAGGAGCTATGGCTGGTGGGAGCAGGCAAGAGTATAGCTGCAGCAGGCCAATATTTTAGTTATCCAAAAGGAAAAAAAAATCACCGTAACAAACTACCCTAGTGGTTGATTTACATTATAAAGCTGTTTTTGCAAGGCAAGAGATAGAGACTCTTTCTTTTTTTAAAATGAAAGTTTAGGTGTCTAACTAACCCATGAGGAAGTTTATTAATGTTTCAGAGACCACTGGACTGTGAGCATGTGTAGAATTCATTAACCAACCTAACTAGCCCCAAGACTAGCTCATGAACATATATGGGAACTTTTCAGATCAAGTAGCTTTTGAAATATGGTGCTGCAGACAAATTAGGAGCCCTTTCAGAAAGGGAAAAACTCATTTTGAAGTCTCTTATCTCACAGATGCCATGTACAATTTACTTGAAGGAAGGGAAAGAATTTATCTGAAATTTTTGTTGGTGTTTCAAAATGAAGCTTATAGTGTGAACCACACTGCCTCCTTAACTATAGAGTCACCACTGAGATTCAGTAATCACCCTGACAGAGGAAGGGTGTTTATATAATAAAGTTAAGAGGCTCTGGTGATATCACAATAAACTACCAAAATGATTGTTCAAGTGCTTTATGATGTCACTAGAACTCCTGGATATATTTATAGGCTTATAACACAAGGAGAAGTTTTATAGTATTATAAACTACAGAGTTTTCTAGCCATGTATCCTTTTAATAGTGATGTCACACCTAAAAATATAAAAGATAGTACTGCTAAAGAGTATTAGAAGTGATGTTAATTTAACACTATTTTCAAAAAAAGATTGTTGTTGGTATACAACACAATAATACAATACCATGACAAGCTGGGTTGTTGTGCTCAGGCAGAAGAAAAAGAAAGACTAAGAGTCAGATTATGATCATATCTGCCTTCAGTAAGGGACAGAATGCAACTGCATTGCCCCCAAAGCAGACCAGATAGCTAGCTGTGACTTTGAGAGCCACAGTTCATTTTCTGGCTCCCTCTTTGCTCTGGGGGAATGAAATCTGTTAGGTAGAACAGATGCAGATTACTTTCTCCTGCATGTCAGATCACCTGTTGGGAGAGTATGTATTGAGTGAAGGCTCCAACCATGTGGCAAAAGGTGTAAAAGCCCTGTGTAGTCTGCTTTCCCCCCATACTTTGAGTTATAGGGAGGGGGTGTATCCCATAGACCATATGAAAACATAAGCGGTGCATTACAAATTCCTTCCTTTCCTGGGCAGGGCACAAGGCGAAGTGATGATCTTCTCCTGAGGTAGCATACACTTCCCCCTGCACATTGTAACAAATATTGCTCCACACTCACATGTGCAGCCCATTATTTTAAGCACGTGTTGGTGATTTAATTTGTGGTTTTGTTGTCATGTTTTGTCATTATTAGTAGAACCCTTTCTTTAAATGCAGTTACATATAACATTATGGTGTATGTGATTGCAAAGATTCAAAAGCTGCTGTAATACTTGGATTCAAAATATTTTTTTCTTGAGCAAAAAGAGAGAAACTAGAAACTAACAGAGAATGGTCACCATTAAAATCTGTACAAAAGCCTTAGCAAGTAAGTAGCGATATTCCCTGTAGGGACTAGTGATAATACCACAGTGATATTATCTACTTGCAAAGGCAAAATTGTACATTTTGAACTATGTAAAGAAAGGTCCAGAAAAGTCTCAAATAATCTCTATGGCCCCCATTCAGACCTAAATCCATCTGGCCAAGCCACATAGGCAAGCTGTGCACTGGCCTGATCAGGAGGTGAGCTTGGCTCAAAGAGCAAGACAATAAACAGGTGCTTAGATCTATATTCTGTGTTTACAATGTCTAGCAAAATGAGGTCCTGAACGATGACTGGGCCACCTACATGCCACCGTAATACAAACAAACAAACAAACATTAGACGATACAGCTTGGAAACTATTTTGGGATGGAGCGCTCATGTACATAAGCTTCCTGTCTCCTCCACAACGCTATTCTCTGCTTGCAACCCACTGTTTCCCACACTAGGGCCATGCAGCTCATGAAGAAGAAATGCTCAGGATAAAGCCAGTATCAGCCACCTCCACCAAAGCAGAGAGCAGTCTTTACAGCTGCTGACTAGCATGGACTAGCAGCTGCAGAGGAAGTTTGGAGGTGGCTAGAAGCCTACAAGTTCTCTTCAGAGAAAGAAGAGGAAACCCTTCCTAACAATTGTTTTCCTTCCTTCAGGAACTTATTTCCCTCCCACCTTTATAGTTTGTATTTTTGAAAGGCTGGCATTTTCCCCCAAAGCAGGTTCCCACTTTTTCTGGAATGCCTATTGAAGTGGGCTTGCTTTTCCCTTTCTGAAACACACAAGGCTCAGATCAAAGTTGACTTTGAATGGTCTTTTTAAAATAAATTATTTAATTCCAATAGAGAAATACTGTGGGCTCAGCTGATGTAAACTGGCCTGGTGCCATTATGCTGAAGTAAACGGAGCAACATCCATTTACACCAGATGAGGAAGTGGTCTTGAGGAAAAAACATGAATGTAATTAAAGACTGTATCATAATGCATACAAACATGGGGGTCACATTAAAATTTCACAGTCAACTTTAACTCTGATATTTCCTAACTTTTGAGTACTTGATTTTGCAACTGTAGTAATGATCTTTTAATGTAGTTTTGTGTTTTTGGGTATGTGTGTGTGGGGGGGATGTTTCTTTATTATATGACAATAGCTCTAGGCCTGGGAAATAAAACAACGCAACAGACTAGTAGCAGAAATATTATCTATTATTTTCATCTCTAAGGTTTGCACGTCTACCACAAATATGTACAGTAATAGCAAACTACCACTCATGGGAATGTCCATATAATGACCATTCGCAAAGATAACTTTGACTCTTTTATAGTGATTGGATTTGGGTCTAAAGAACAGTGAACTAAATACACACGTTTATTTTGATTCTACTTTGAGAGGCAATATAAGAGAAGAGACATACAGTTACTTTTTTTTTCAAAATGACTGCTTAATTTCTGCTACAATTGCGCCAACAAACAAAAGAGTATATATGTAGATTTACAGAGATTTTGTATTTAAACATACAGCAATGAATTTCCTTGAAACACAAAGAATTTCAAAACATATCAAGTGTTTTTGGCAAAAATAGTACTTTGAAGACTAGAGCTTTTTCACTCATCCTGACGTCAGAGAGATGGCACTAAAACTTGTATTTATTTTAAATGAAAAGATTTCTAAATAACCCCTGAAAGTTATAATTTACCATTATTAATTAAGAGCCTGAAAGGAATGTTTGTGCTGAATTTGCACATAGCTTACCAACCCAAGCGTGTCTGCAAGAGAAAAAAATATGGTAGTAGCTATGTGGGGTGGAGAGAAACAAGTTTGAACAGAGAGAAGATAAAATGTATAGTATAAATGGAAAACAACATTCAAGTTTCTCTCTCCACTGCAATAGGCATGAGATATTTTTTTTCAGATTTGCTGATATCAAATACATTGTGTTTTGGATTGAGAACATCTGACAGATTCATATGTAGGTCAGTGGCAAGAGGCAGATCTCCAGTAGGAATGATAGATTGGAGACTAGGCACACTGTTAGATGGTGGGGTGGGGAGACAGTAAGGAGAGAAAGAGGTCAGGTGCCTGTACAGGCCACAATGGGAGTGGGTGGGTAGGGGACTGGACACTGGGTCAAGATGGACTGCAGTGGAAAGAAGTTGGTAAAACTATATGGAAATTAATAACATTTATGTCTAACTTCTGCTCTCTGTGACAGGTTTGCATATGAGTAATGTAGAATTTGAACTTTAAAGGATGACACATAAAAGTTCGTCCTCAGGATACTCATCCAAAAATGGGACTGGGTCAATGTTGCCAATTGTCACAATTTTATCACGAGTTTCAGGATATTTTGTGTTTTTCTTAAAGCCTCAACTGATGGAGTCAGGTGATTGCATGTGAATCAGCTTTCATTAAAAACAAAAATTTCTAGTCTTCATGGTTATAAAGAAAAGGTGGAAAATGTGAACTCTCAAGACTCAAAAAATAGAAGTCAAATAAAAAGAATCCAATATTTATTGTTTTTAAGCCAGTCTCATGATATCAGAAGTTATGATTCATAATATTTGAATGCTTGGGGTTGGCAATATTGCTGAAATCACTGGGGAAACATGCAGATTACTTATTCATTAAAATAAACCTGTAGAAGTTGCCTTAGCTTATATGAGTATAGTTTAAGTTCTGCTCTACACTAAAAAGTTAGGCCGGCAAAAGTCACTTGCATCAACCTAGTTGTACATATGCATATAGTCAAATTTCTCTGTCACCAATATAAGTGCCCCATTACAACGCAGTAACATCACATCACTGAATGGCATTGAGCCATGGTCAATCTACTATAGTTGACCAGTGCGAGTGTAGACACCGGGTGACATACATTGACCCTAAACATCCTCCAGCAGCTCTCCCACAAGGCCCAACAGTGACAACCTGAGTTCATAATTGTGAACTCCACCACCCAAGACTTATGCAGAATGGAAGCCACCATACTGGCCACGTGCTACAGACATGCTCCTATCTGGAATACGCAGTAGGATCTCCTGGGCCTATGGGAAGAAGAGACCGTGCATAAGTCGCTATGGAGCAGTAGTAGAAACATGGCTATCTACAAGCAGATTGCACAGGGATGCAAGTGAAGAGATAGGACAGGGATCAGCTGCCGTGCTGCGTGAAAGCGAAGGAACTGCATCAGGCATACAAGGCCAGGGAGGCCAATAGTTGATCTAGTGCCAAGCCACAGAGCTGCTGCTTTTATAACAAGCTGCATGCCATACTTGGCAAAGACCCAGGCAGCACCCCAGAGTACCCCAGATACTTCCAAGGTGGTTGAGACATGGACTCCTGTCATGAAGTGAGAGGAGCAGGAGGAAGGAGGCTGTGGGACACGCAATGGAGGGTCTGGCTATGCTGCGAACCAGAAAGTATTTGGAACTCCACTGCAGTCTAGTCAGTCCTGTCATTTTAGCACGGGTGAGCCCAATGCAGGGGAAGGAATCTAGGATTAAGTGTGTGAATGCATTTCCCATTACAGTGTTTAAATGTACAGATGGTGCCTGACCCCAACATAGCAAGATACAAGTATCAACTCTTCATTAATTTACTTGTACTAGAAGAGGGAGTGGTACAACAAACAGAGGTAAGTCATGATCTGCTTTTCATTCCCCTGTAGTTAGCTTCGGAGTACGGCTGCATGAGCCAAAGAAGTAAGGAGTAGGCATTACTGGCATTTCCACCAGTAAGGAAAGAATGTCTCAGCTTGCAGATTTGTGAATAGTCCTGTGTTCTTAAAGATGCAAGCATCAAACATTTTCCCTGACCAGCCAATGTTGATGTTGCTGAAGTGTTCCTGGTGATACACCAATGCTTGCATGACCATAGAAATGCAGTCTTTTTTGTTTAGGTACTCTGTGATGGGGTGGGCTGCTGCCAGAATAGGGATTTGCATACAATCTCTTGACAACTGCAGTTTCAGAACCCCAGTTCTGCAAAATCCATCAACTATGTCCTGCATAACGCTGAGAGTCACCGTCCTGCATAGCAGAAGACCCCTCGCTATGGATTTTCCACCTCTAAAATGATTTCCCACTGAGTGGTAGCAATCTAGCATTGAAAGTTTCCACAGAGCTATCACCACTCACTTCTTAACTGTCAGTTTAGCTCTCCTTTGGTGTCCCTGTGCTCGAGGGATACATTTTGATGTCCCTGTACTGCAAGCTCAGCACATAGATCCACTATGTGGTTTTGCACATCTGAAAGTTCTGCAACCGCTATTCATAGTCACAAAACTGAATTACTATGCCATCCTACCAATCACTGCTCATTTCTCAGTCCCAGAAACAGTGCTCCACCATCTGCAGCTGCTCCATGAACATTACCAACTAACTTGAATTGGTTTTCACAATCTCTCCTCTATGAAATCCTCATGTCCCTCATTGTCGTAGTTTGTCCTGTGGCTCTGCAAATACCGGAGGGTTGTTTGTCCTTTGTTTGCAATGTTCATGACTATAGTGCAGACCTGTGTGGGTTCCATGCTTCTGTCTGAGATGGACAGCAGGAAGTAGCGAATGGTTTTGCAGGATTTTTTTAAAAGACATGAAAATTATGGAATGGAGATGCTTGCATGATGGGAATCTGACCCTTTGCTCCCAGACACCTGAGTGACACCCTGCACTGTCAAAATTTACTAAGGGACAGTGCTCTGGACAATGGCACTTTAACACACTCAGATTCCACTAGCTCATAGGCTCTAAAATATACTTCTGAAGTCAAGTCTACCAGTTAGCATGATAGCCTATCAGTAGTTTGGCCTGTCATGTTTCACATTTTTATTCTAAGTCAACGCATGAAATATCAGCAATAGTTTAAGTAAACACAAACACACGTACATGTCTAGCAATAGTATTAAAGAAGAAACCATATTCACTATTATTTTAAAATGCTACCTATGCATTCATTAGAATAACTTACATTGCATTTTTGGATTATGCTTAAATGTTATGCAAACATTATTTTTAAAATCTAGATGTTGTACAAATGTTACTGAGCATTTTATCTGAAAATTTAAAAAACACTAAGGGCTTAGAAACTGTTTTGAGATGCCTGTGCCGGGAACCCAAGCACACATACTCACAGAATTTCCCTCTAAAGCTTCTATTCGCATCTGTTCTTTATAAGCCCGTTCCTACAAGATTCTGAGCACACACAGCTCCTTGTAGTGACTTCAGTGGGAGCTGAAGGCTCTCCATATCTTGCTGAAGGCCACAATTGGTCTATTATGCACATATCTTATTACCCCTACCAGAATAGGTACAGTTTGCCCTAACCCGCCCTTTTAATATGGAAATGTGTGGTTTTGCCTAACACATAGAGTAGCTGCCATTGAAAGTCAATATCAACCTACAGCTAGCCATAGTGGTATCACACAAGTGTTTCCTGCTATAAGTACAGGGAAACAGCATGGCATTTTAAATATCACCACGGACCAACTATATGTAAATGGTGAATTTTTAATGACAACCACTGCATTCTACCATTTCATTCTAGAGATGGGCCTTACACACTTTCCATTTTGGCCTTAGATAACTAAATACTGTTATCTCAGAATCTGCAATACTCCTTTGCTATTCTTATTATAGCCAAGGTGTACAACAAATGTTGAGGTAATAGTATCAAGGTGGCTGAAAGGTTATTAAAGGTAACTATAGTACATGTAAAACACTTACTTTGCACATTTTTATGACTTGGGTGCAAATCCTGGAGTGTGTTAATAAGTCCTTATTTTACAACTTATGAACATAGACAATAAGTCAAAAGGAAATGGGAACTCCCTAGGGACGCTGTCCAAAAAAAAAAAAAAAAAAAAAGAAAGAAAAAAAGGAAAGAAAGAAAAGTAGCCCCTATAGAGTCACTCGTCCTAACTCAGGATGCTGTTGCTGCTGAAACTACACAATGAATCCTTCTGCAGTTGGAATTTCAGATTCAATAATCCCTTACAGAGTGTTGTCTAATTATTTTATTATGCATCATAAATGTAAAATATTTATTTTAGTTTACATAATTATATTAAATATGCATGCTATTTATCCTGATTCTTGTAACACAACCTTCACAAGTGATGTATTTTTCAGAATGGTGCATTTATGGAATTAATGCTGTTTTGCTGGTCTGGCTGTTTATTTTGTAAAGCTTGTAAAAAGTCTCAAAGAACATTTTGTCAACCCTCTGGATGCTGCCTTCCATTTTTTCCTGAGTAGTGTGTGTAAAATGAAGAGTGGATTGTAAACTGTTCAGTGGGGCCCCAGAGGAATAAATGTCATTTTCTTTAATTAAAGAACAGTGGTGACATACAGTAAGTTAATGTTAAACCTGTCATGAGATCTCATGGTCACAGTAAGTTATGGCAATGTGTGGTAAACACATCATAAGACTAATCCTACATTTCTCAAGCTCTCTAAATTCCTATAGACTTCAATCGTGTGCTAGAAAAGCAGGATCGGGCCTTATATGATCAATGACAAATTAACTTGAATCTATTTTGTATTAAGATATACATGTTCTTCTACAGTGAATGGATATTATTATATGTCTAAGAAATGGTGATAGTTATAGGAAACAGTAAGTTCTAATGGGCTCAGACTTAAGCCAAATGGTTCAAATCTGGATAACCACAAGTAGCCTCCCAAATCTACTATTCAAAGTTTACGGACATAGACCTGTTTCAGCAAGTTCCAAGACTCCTTATTTTTCACTGTGCCACACAGAAAATGCAAATAATTTTTTTGTCAGTAGAACTCCAATGTCATGCAATTAAAAAAGTTTAGCCACATAACACTTTTCTCTTAAATGACACAGAAATCTAGGATAACGATTGCAGAAGTAATAGAGGAAGAGGGCCCTATAAGACCAATTCTGTACTATAAAATTATGGTGAACATTAATTAAGAATGAATAACTTTTTTGTATAATGGAGTATATTGATTTAATAATGGAAAAGACATATTGTGAATTGAGATCATAAATGCAGAGAAAAGCATATATATTTACATTTAAATAGACTGAAGGAGTCATTGGCTAAATTAATAGTGCAAACTTGAAAAATAGATCCAGGCTGAAAAGACCAATTATATCTCTTTTTTGAAACACATCCAAATGAGAATTGTTCATATTTTAAGATTTTTTCTTATTTCATAAATAATAATTATTCACACTATTGCTGGATACATAAAATTAGAAGATAATTTCTTTGCCACTGAGGTAATGTATTTTTGCATTATGAATTTAGAAGTCTAAAAGTAAATATTACAAGGTCAAAATGCAAATGACTCCCAATGTAAGATAAAATACTGCACAATTTTGGAGCTACAGTCATAAACATAGCTTATATAAACAAATCAATCAAGTATATACAATCCAATGCAACACTTGTTTTCTTTCTGGGAATATAGATTTCATTACGAAATATATAATTTGTGTGATAAAATTCTGAAAGTAGTTTATTATTCACTTGGGCACACCACAGTCATTCAAGCCTTTCCCTAGTTAAGGAAGGAATTTCCCTGCTGACTGTGAGTTATTGAGAATATTTTCTCCTTTTTAGTCTATCCAGCCCAAACCAATCTTTTCCCCTAGATGTCTTATAGTCTATTCCACTTTAGTCTCTGTTGCTAATAAAAAAGACAAGCGATATGTGCTTATATAGTTGCAAAACAATCCACATTTAAATCACAAGAGTTTCTAAATTCATATTTATTCTTTTATTAACATCCTTTCATCTTAAAGCTTCTCAAACTGCCTTAGAGAAGATGAGCTCTGTTGAGCTTAAAACCGGGTCTCTTTCCCCAGCAGAAGTTGGTCCAATAAAAGATATTACCTCACCCAGCTTGCCTCTTATGGAATGCATGCAGAGATCATGTAATTCACCTCTGAAAGCAGATGTAAAAGAGTGCAAGCAACATTACTGTATTTCTACACACAAACTAAAGAATACTCCTCTCATTGAAATGAAAGTGATTACAATTAAAAAGTCTGCATTTGCCAAGAGTTACCACAAAATAGTATTTAAGGAAGTCCAGCAACGACCTAACCACTTGTTCTGGGGGAACTTAGCCCTCGTCCAGACTAACCCGCGGCATCGGCGGGTTAAAATCGATTGCTCGGGGATCGATATATCGCGTCTAGTCTGGACGCGGTGTATCGATCCCCGAGCGCGCTTACATCGATTCCGGAACTCCATCAATCCGAACGGAGTTCCGGAATCGACGCGGAGAGCCGCGGACATCGATGCCGCGCCGTCCAGACTGGTGAGTACCTCGATTTTAGAAATTCGACTTCAGCTACGTTATTCACGTAGCTGAAGTTGCGTATCTAAAATCGATTTTAATTCCTAGTCTGGACGTGGCCTTAGAGTAGACTGACAGGATATAATTACCAGCATGAGAGTTTGAGTAGAACACATGAAGATTAACATGTTTACTACTGCAAAAAGTTCTCTAATGCCTACAAATAGTTACAGCCTCAATTTCATGTTCTTCCAAAGGGTGGCACCTACAATAACACATGCTGAGGTGTTGGCTTACAATTGAAGAGCACCACATGTTGAGTCTCAGCACACGAGTGAGAGAACTAAGAGGAGGGCAATATGTTAGCCACTTTTTTTAAAGAAAGGAAAGGAAAGAGGAAGATGGAGTGAGGAAAACATAAGCTGCCAACAACCTTGGCTATTATCCCAGGACTGTGGAAGCTGGCAGGCAGATAGAGAGACGCTGAACTCTAGGCACAGCGGTCCCACTCCTGGCTCCTCAGCAGCTTTGCAAGGTGCCTCTCTGCCTCTCAACTGCAGCAGCAACAGCTCTAATTTCTGCATCACTGCCAGTGCTTATAAGGAATCTCCTGCTGGACAAAGAGTCGGTCACCTTGCCCAGAAGGGGGCCGTGACAGAGGAGATCTGAGATACTATAGTCCTGGGACAATTATTTCCAAATAAACAAGGAAGTGGGGGCTGCCAGAGGGTTTTCTATGCACTCTAATGAATTTTGGGTTATTTTCTTTGCTCGGTCTCTTCTCTAGGAAAATAACTACAAACACACTAGAATACTTATAAAAACCTTCTATGTTTTGGGATCTCTAGAGTATTTAGAAAATTGTCCCTGGCCAGCAGTTTAGCTTCATTCACTACACATCTTATCGGACACAATATTTAAGACACCATGGCACCTTTTCCAAACCTGAAGTAGAGCTCTGTGTAGCTTGAAAACTTGTCTCTTTCACCAACAGAAGTTGATCCAATAAAAGATGCTACGTCACCCACCTTGTCTAGGACCAACACAACTACAACAGCACTGCAATCAATATGTAAGATATGCATTTTGTGTCATGAGCAGTGAAAAAGGTAAAGATCTAGAGGAGCTGTCCATTCATTCACTGTGCACCCAGGGCCCAATCCCGCAAACTCTTACATGAGCAACGAGAAGCTCTCCCTTTCACTGGTGATTTCAAATGAATCTCATTAGACCACCAAAACATTTTCTTATTTCCTAGTTGAGGCCAATGGGACTACTCCTCTGAGTAGGGACTGCTCATGAGAGTGAAGGTTTGCAAGATGAGGCCCCTTTTGAGGTGCATTGGGAATGGGAGAGCATTCCTCAGGAGTCTTTACATCTTGCCATATTCACTGCAATCCTTGCAAGTCCTCACCTTCTATGTGCATCTTCAAAGGTGAGCATTCAGTGATGTAGAGCCCAACACAAACGCTGCCTTCACTGCCTGATCCAAAGCTCATTGAAGTCATTGGACAGACTCCAATTTACTTCAGTGGTGCCCTTAGTTTGCATTTGTAAAGCAGAAACTGTATAGCTCCTAATGCATGCAGTACAGGAGCTTCCTAGTATCCACTTCATGCTGTGTGGGACAGGGCACTCTGGAAGTGTCTAACCTTTATTATATTTTTTCTATTTAAACACTAGGAAATTCTATTAAAAAAAACTATGTTAAAAGAACATTATGGTTGTATGCTTAGCGCTCACAAGTCAAGAAATGCTGCAGAATTGCACTCACAAGTTTAACTTTCTCCTTGTGTATATGCACTGAGATAACCTTTACGGACATGATCACATACTCTTTTCCAAATATATTATCCATTTCTAAAACTTTGAAAGTTAATTCTCATAAGCTGCATGTGAATGATTTTTGTGCACTCTTTGTATAGCGTACACAGAATAGTACACAGTGCTATAAGATGTCAAAAATGCAATCAAAGAGAAAGCATATATTACACTGCATTTGAAAAACAGTATATGACCATTTAATTAAGAACTGCATTGTAATGTATATAAAGCTTATGAGGTCGAGTTAAGCTTGCACAAATAACCTTAATTTCTCTCTTTTCTTGGCTTTTGCGTGCTTAACAATGCAGCCATGATAGTGTCAAAACAGGATGGCTTTTAGGGCAGTATCTTATGATATTTTGCCTCACAGAATGCTCTTCTTCCAACCTTGCCTGATCAACTAGCCTGGCCAGAGGAAAAACAGTAGCAGAAACTTTAACTTTAACTAACTCCAGTTGCTTCCACTTTTAATATGTATTTGATGGGTGCTCAGGCTGCTAAGCCTTTTGGGGAAGCTTTTCTTTCTTGGTGGAATGGCTGCAACTCAACCGAGAAAAATTTCAAAAGCAGAGTTGATTTGAAAAGGCAATGCAGATAAGTAGCCTCACCATGGAGAATTCTAAAAGACACCAGAGCAGCTGTGAAACCAACACTCTGTATTAGCATTATAGTTTTACCACTAAAACGTTTCCCATCATTTGTTTTTCTTCCTAAAATAATATCTCAGTACTATGAGACTAATTTTTAAGTTACCTCCTAATTTAATATGCGATTACTGCTGCACTGATGGAATTTTAATGGCAATATATTTTCACTGGTGACATCAAATGAACTTCATCAGATCACCTTAACGTCTTTCATCACTTTATTATTAATAACTTGTTTACCTGTAGTCACACCAGGGACATCTGTAGGGTTTTTCACCAGTATGGACACGCTTATGTCGTGTCAGATGTGACTGTGTTGTGGAAGCGAAATTACACTCATCACATCTGAATGGTTTCTCTCCTGAAAGAGGACAAGAAAATACAGGCATTAATAATTTTAACAGTTAGAAAACTCCCTGAGCCAGATTTTCAGTTCATATGCAGCACAAAAGCAAATACAATCTGCAGTTTCAAATATAACGAACCTCTTCTTAATTACAAAATACTCCTGCAGTAACTCTCATTACAAGTTATCTACCTTGCTTGCTGGTTGCTTCATGTGGCACTAGAGCAGCCTGCCTGCCAGGGAGGAGGAAGTACTGCCCTGGGCTCAGATGTGAAGCTCTTCTTCCTCCTTCCTGAAAGTGCACTACTAGCAAGGGAGTCAATATATTGCTGCTTTATTGGACTCATCAATGCAACTTCCACCATGAAAAAGAGAGATAAGTAGGGATGGGGAACCAAAGGAGACACGGGAAAGAATAGCAAAATTATTGGCCTTATTTTATAGCTGGACTAACTGAGAAAAGTTAAATCACTCAGTCACTGGAGTCAGTGCCAGAGCATGGGATTCTCTAGTTTTCAGTCCTTTGCTTCATTCACAAGACTACTCCGCCACTCATGCTACCCAGTTTCTCTTAGTGGGAAGAGGTCACACTGGCTGCTAAGATGCTAGCAGCTGACTTGAAGAGATCTTGAGGCAGCCTTAGCACAGTTAGCAGCAGCAGCCTAAGCAGCTCTGCGCACCACAGCTGCAAACCAATTTGGGATGCACTCGAACACTGAAGGACCTGTAGCCATGGTTAGGAAAAATCAGCGATAAATTTTCAAGTCTAGGGATCAGTTCACATTGTTCTTCATTTTTAAGGATTCCTTCTCAAAACAAAGAATAAAAAACATAACACACACAAAATCACTATTTTAAAATAACATTATTAAGGTGGAATGGTCAAGCATTCAAAAGTTCGGAACTGCCAGAATTAACGTTGCATTAATGTGCATGCATTATGAAAGTCTTTCATTACATGATCACATACCATTATTTCCATAGGATCCCTGCCTCATATACTGTACAGAATAGCACTGCTCTCTTAATGAGCAGGTATTCAATATTTTGTTTTATTCTGGTTGTTAAATGTGGGCCCCTAGCCCTTATTTACTGCAAACTATTCAAACTCTGAAGACAGATTAATTTCCATGTGAGCTTTTCTGTGGTGCTCATCATTATAGTGAGTGCTTCACAGATATCAATTATCTTCACAAAACCTCTGTGAAACAAGGGGTTGGGGGTATTAATTCCATTTGGATGGGGAACTGAGGCACAGAGAGATTAAAGTAAAAAGTTTCCACTAATTTTGGGTGCCCAAGTTGAGACAACTAAGACCTGATTTTTTTCAGAGTACTTAGAATTATACAGCAATTTAATTCTCACTGACTTCAGCTGCAGCTGTGACTTCTGCTAATTAGGGTCTCAAACTGAACACCTATAAAATGAGGACTACACAATTAATAAGCATCTCTGAAAAGTTGGGTTTAAGTGACTTGCCCAGCACCACAAAGGAACTCTGTGGCACTGTCAAGAGATAGAATCCAACTCTGCAGGGTAGCATTTGACTGTCTTAATAATGAGACCATTCTTTCTCTTTGTGTAATCCTCTGCCTCTTTCATAATACAACTGGAGCTAGAGCAGGCTGGAAAACGTAAATCTCTTCTTGTGAAAAATTTTGCTTTTTTGAACAGTTTTTTGTCACAAACCAGGATGAAAATGCAAAAAATAAAATTGTCTTTAGCAGGATGGGGGTTTTGGAGAAAAAATTGTTTTGGGAGAATCAAAACAGAGTATTTCAGCTTCCTGGCTGCTTGGCCTGAAGGTGCTGGCCAATTTCAGGCAGCAAGTGCAACAGACAAGAGACTTCCAGCCTGGCTGGAGAGGCGGAAAGCCAGGGTGCTCAGCATACCCACATCTGGGGTCACAGCGACAGAGAGTAGAGATGCCCAGTATCTCCGGTCCTGCAGTTGAGGGAGTAGGCTGGAAGCTACTGAGGCAGAGTCATGGCACTCAGCCCCACCAGCTCTCCTGGAATGTTTTTGACAGTTTCACTTTCCACTAGGCAGTTTCTTGCCGGGCAGTTTTAGTCTCTCCCACCCAGGATCACTGTCCTAGTCCCAAGTTACACCCAGACTCCCAGTCTCTCTCTTTCTCCTCTCTTCCCCCATCCCCTTGCCCAGCCAGACCCAGCCAATCTGTTTCCTCTTCCTCCAACTTCCAGTTGCCCTCCCACCCACACTGCCTGTCCCTGCAGGATCCCAGTTCCAATCTTCCTCCCCAGGCTCTCCATCCAATCAAAGTCCCCTCTCCCACTGGCTCCATATCCCAGCCTCTATGCCCTGCTTCTTCCAGTTCCCCTCCCACACCAACACTCCTCTTCAGATACGTCTCCCGTCCTCCCTCACCTCGTTCCCCCCACCCCACAGATACTCAGTCCCAAACTGCTTCCAAGCCAGGTGCAGTCTCCCTCTTACCTCACCTCCCAGACCCAGTTTCCCTCTCCCCAAACCACCAGCCTGCAATCACAATCTCCCTCAGAAGGCTCCTTGTCCCAGTCCTACTCCCTGGTTGCCTGTTTACCCCACATCCAGCAGATCCAGCTCTTGTCCTTTCTGAATTCATATCAAGTAGCTTCTCCCTTCCTATTGCCTGGGCCCAGTTGGGGGTGGGGGAGTCACTAAGAGCACAGAAGAAATAGGCTCCCTGTTCTTAGTTCCAGCCGTACCTGGCACCGCCTGCAGCAACTCAGGCCTTCAATTGCAGAGAAAGTCCTGCTCAGGTCCAGGCTGGAGCATGCTCAGTGTGGATGGAATCTTTGGGTGAATTTCATTACTAAAATCTAAGAAGTCTCTACTGAGCATGTGCAAATGGCAATTTTTTCTAAGGTTTATAGCTTGGCCATATTTGGTCAGATTTTCCTTGGGACAGCGAGAGGAACGTCCCCTAACATAAAGGCCACCTTCTGCCAAATATCAAGTGCCTGCTCCAAAGCAGGGAATGCAAAAAATGTTAAACTAAAGGATGCCACATTTTTTTTTTAATGTGAACAAAGCAACATATTTTTTTCCCTAGCCTCATTGTCAGAAACGACTAAACTGTTTTGGCTGCAATCTTAAAAAACTAGCCTGAGGCAGACACCTGGCACGGAAAATTTCAACCCATACAGTTGAGGTTTGGCAAAGTTATAAGCAACTGAAAACAGGGTCTTAAAATGGGAAGTGTTAGACAATATTAAGAATAGACGGTCATACCAGCCCCACATATATTTCCCAAATGAGAGCTGGGAGTAATCCTCATATTTCTAACTAGACAAACCAGGAGAAGCCCAGACTGTAGGCTTCGTAGGCTCTGAAAGACAGCTCTAGAGAAAGAAGATGGGAAACCTGCATGGACACTGGGGAGAAACAGGCAAAGGAGAGGTAGCTTCAAGACTTAGAACAATTGATTCTAGTAGCTATTGGAGAGAATTTCAGCTACAATTTTTCAGCTCCTGTTCCCTGGCCAGGGGAGTGAGGGAAACCAGGATTGTGCTGGACAGATTGGGACTGCTGGCAAATATGCCTTTCCGGCTCCAAACGAGACTTTCCTGTCAGATACCCAATCTCTTCTTCTCTGAAGAAAGTGATTCTTCCAACTGTTTGACTGACAGTGGCTTCTTTTCCAATTAAACTCTCTGGGATACTTAGCACTATTTCGACAACCCAGTCTTGAACTGAAAATACGTGAATAACGTAGCTGAAGTCGAAGTATCTAAGATCGAATTACTCACCATCCTCACGGCACGGGATCGATGTCCGCGGCTCCCCCGTCGATTTCGCAACTCCGTTTGGGTTGGTGGAGTTACGAAATCGATATAACCGCGTTCGGGGATCGATATATCGCGTCTAGATGAGACGCGATATATCAATCCCCGAGCAATCGATTGCTACCCGCCAATACGGCGAGTAGTGAAGACATACTCTTAGAGAATTAAAGAAGATAGTAATATTTCTGAAGCCTAAGTAACACAACTGCAAATATTATAGAGAAGGGTCTTCCTTCCTTCCTTCTAGAAGTTTTCATTTAATATACATTTGAACCTTATTGAACCGCACCTTTGCAAACTGGAAACCAGCAAATCTGCACTGAAAATGATTTTCTGGTTTGCAGTCCATTTCAACACATATCAGGAAAGTTCTGCTGCTATGCTGAGGCAGAGCCAGTGAGGCTGACAGATCAGCGAGGTTCCACTGTAGCTAGTAGAGTTTGGAAATTCCATCATGACCAAAAGAAAAATGAACAATCCTCACCCACCGCATGAGGAAGTTTCTCCTTAGGAAATCCTTGTGGCTAAGTGTTCCTGTCAGACAGAGTATGTGTAAATTTCACTTGACAGAAAATAGATCACAGGAACACAAAACAAAAGGCCAAATGAACTGGGGAAAACTGACAGCCTAACATTCTCAGTAGCTCTTAGAGGCTGCACCAAGGGGAAAAATATTTATGTATGAAACCAAGTCAATAAGAAAACTTTTCGGTTCACTTGATAGATAAGTTTGTCTCAGCCAAAAACAGAACATCCCATGCTAAAGTGCTAGGGAAACAAAAAGAAGCCCAATTGCTTTTTCCACAGTCCAGGACAAGGAAGAAGTACAGCTGCTACCTCCCAATCATTCCCCCCATGCTTGGTCCAACTGCTTCTGCTGCTTCTACTTCCCCTCCTAACTGCTTGGTCCCATCCTGATCCTCTCCCCACAACTGCTTCTACTCTTCTCCTGATATCTAACATTTCCACTCCCAATCCGTGCTCTCCTCAAGTGCCTATGCCCATTCTCATACACCTCCAGGTCAGTTTCCACTATCTCCTTACTGCTTACTCCATTTCATATCTGTCCTTCACAGCTCCGCAACAGCTCTAAACTTTGCAGCACAATTCCCTGTTTGCTGTGGCAGAATACAGGGAATGAACACCTACCGAGTTCCTGGGGGGTGGGCAGGCACAAGCAGGCTAGGGGAAAGAGTGAATAAACCCAGGACTCAAATAATTTCAGAGGACAACTAATAAAAAAAACAAAACAGGAACAGGAGTGAGGTCAGAGGGCCACAAACAAGGAACTGGAAGGAGACACTGAGCAGACAATGCCGGACTGTGCCACTGCTTCTCAAAGGTGTGTAGGGAGCCAGTGGACGCGGCCTAAAGGAACTCTGTCTGGATGCATGATCAGAGAGAGGAACAGAAATTGTCCCACAGTCGTAGAACATCTCCTCATCCAGCATCCTCCTCCTGATTTTACAGATGGACACTTTGGCTAGCGCCAGGAGGAGGCTGATGAGGAGGTCTCATGACTCTGTGGGGCCATGGACAGGGTGTGAATAAATCAGGAGATGTAGGGAAAAGTGCGGTCAGACCCTGGGGAGAAGGTTCTGGAGGAGCAGGAAAAGGGGATGCAACCTGAAACACTTGAGATAGATGTTTGCCAGGATCTCCGTCATCCAACAGAAGGGGCACCTATTGGGGAAGGGGGTGAACCGCGCCAAGTACACACCTGTGTTCACAGATGCATGAAGGAGCCACCAACTAATATCCTTGGCAGGCCGGGGGCTGGGGTCAAGGTGGAATACAGGCTGGCCCACTGGGGTTCCTCACCCTCCACAGATGGTAGGAGAGCCCGCCACTTGGAGTCAGGACAGGACACGATGGTGAGGAAGTGAAAGGTATGGAGCGCAAACTTGTATAGATATCCTGGGTGTGGTTCGGAAATGAACTTGCTGCAGATCGCGCAGCCAGCTCGGGTTGCAGAAGGGAGGAGCCTGGGGTGGCTCATGGGGCAGGGGTCCCAATAACAAGGTTCAGATGGCCAGGGGTGAGTGGGGAGTACCCTCCCACAGGACCTGCTCAAGGAAAGCCTGAGAGGCAGGCGATAAGGCTGCCTGCACTTCTTGGAGTACATGCTGGGAAGTAGGAGAGGTGGAGAGTCTCACAAGCAGGCTGAGCACCAGGGGATCCACCCACTCCCTCTGGCTGTAGTCCAGGTGGTCTCTGATTCTGGTGATGCCTATCAGGACCAAATTCTGGTGCACCGTGGGGGACTCTGCACACCAAGCTGAGGGTTGTATAGCAGGGGCTCCCTGAGGAGATCTGCCCCCTTGGCAGCAGCCACAGACCTGGTCGCCAAAGCCAGCTTCTAGGTCCAGAGAAGGTCCAGGTAGAAGACTGGCAGCTGGTAGAGGTCTAAAGGAAAACTCCTTGGATGGAGATAACATAGCTTCTGGTCATATCGGAGCCCTTGGAAAGCAGGGAATGAACAGGTAAGCCTGCATTCTGACCACTCAGACACCAGTTAGTTCCTCTGGAGAAAGCCAACTGAGGTAATTAGATAATTGGGCTGGCCAATCAGTTCAGATGGACAAAGAAACAAAGGAAGGGCATGCCAGGGGAGAAAGAGGAACAGGGCTTCCTGAGCCCAGTCTCACAGAGGCCTCGAAGGGAGACCTTTGTTCCTGTCAGGTTTTGAGAAGGGAGATGGAAGCACAAGGGATGTTGTAAATAGACTCTTGTACAGGTACTGTAGTGGTGTTGGTGAAGGGAACTCAAATAAATGGCTCTATGAATGCACAACTACTGGAATCTGTGGCAATAAGACAGGAGCGAAGGCGTGCCCTGCTACCAGCAGCACTGGATTTTATGGTAAATTTAAGCAACCCCCTGAAATTCATGGAAGTCACAACCAAAGTTTTCAGTTATAATCTTTATACATCTCTGGCAGCCTCAGTTTCCAATTTGCTGCAGAAATGGTGCAGAATGATGTGCAAGAGGGAGTACACAGCACTCTGCTATAGGTGCAGTTACAATGGAGGATGAGTTTATCACTTTGTATCAGGAATACTGCTGTTCAGACTGTTCAGGTAAAAGGGAATTTTGATGATGTGAGGTTTGCCCCTTAAACCTTAGAAAAAATTTACCTTTCTTTGTCATTGCTAAGACCACTAGAAAGTTTTACAGAATTTTAGCTTAAAAATAGTGAGGGGAAATTTGGGAAAGGTTTTTGTTTTGGCTACACATTTGGAGACTGAACAGGACAAAATACTCAGAACAGTTCCCACCCCATGCAAAGAAACTACTCTCCTCTTCCTCACCTCTAGCTTTAATAACTACAACCTCCGGAAAAGCCTGAGAAATGAGATGATTGCCCAGGAAAGCCTGAAAGGTGATCCAACACAGGGTCCATCTAATCAAGGGAGAAAGTCAGAAGGACATATCTCTGTTAGCCCTCTCTTGCTTAAACCAAAGGCCTGTGTGTCTAATCACAACTGTCAATGTGTCATGCAGGAAAAGAGAGTTTTTCAGGTAGCCAGAGTCCAAACTACTTCTGAATTGAGTATCAGTTAACCATTTAAGCCACTCAGCATAGAAAACTTCAGCCTAAAATGATTAAAGTTTGGCAAATTTAAAAGCAATTGAAAACAGGGTCTTATAAGGGGAGGTGTTAAGACAGCCTTAATAATAGGCAGTGCTACTAACCTCACTTATAATAACCTTCTCTCTGGTTTTCCGCACTGCTCAGCTCTCCTCATTTCACTCTATTCAAAATTCTCTTTCTATTCTACAACTCTGTCAGTTCTCCTTATGTTTCTTGATTGGCTTCATCTTCAAGCCTCTATATGTGATCTTGTCCCACCTAAATCTCAGCTTTCATTTCCTCCTCTGCCTCCTTACACTCTCCCTAATCCTTTCATAGTCTACTCCATGTCGTTCTCCCACTCTCAGCTTATGTCTAAAATAGTCCCCTTCTGATTATTCTCTAAGTGTTCTCTCTCTTATCATCTTCTGTTCTCAAACAACATTTAAATGCTCCCTTTCCTAAATATGTGTTGTTCTTCATACTGTGTCCCTTTTGAGTGTAAGCTCTTTGGGATGCAGAGCATACCTTTCGGCACTCATAAACTGCATAGTAAATTTATGATAATAGATAAGTATTTAATAATTACTAAAATAATACAACAATAATAATAAATAGTGAGGGCATGATTATTAAGAATGCTTACATTTTTTTTGTTTACAGACTACACACAGTACTTATGGGTATGGGAGTATGCTGTGGCTGATCCAGTTTTGATGTGAATGAATTTCAAAATTTTTTAAATGCTATTATGGAAGCGCCTTTAACAAAACACACGAAGTGTTAACAGAGTGGATAAAGTCTCATCCCTATCATCTCTACAGCAAGGCCTATTTTTTGTCCTAGATGTCTCATGTGGAGGGCTCAGTGGTGTAAACAGAGCCCTAAATAATTACTATATACCATATATTTTAAAGTTCTGTTTATCGAATTATCACGTTTGAAACAAGTGGACAATCCAAACTATGGTCTGCTGACTACTCCTCCTAATTTCCAGCTATTTCTACAGTTGATCAGGCTTTTCACTGTGAAGAGGCGCCCAAAGGCCTGAAAAAACAGCTTGAAACAGAGACAGCCTATTTGCCTCTAGCAGGTGCTCACTGTTACATACGAAGAACTGAGAAAACAAGAATTATCCCTTATTGTATAAAAGACATCCAAAAATTTCATATATACTTTCCTAACACATTTTTCCATAAGAGAAATTGCAGTAATTGCTACAGAGCTGTTATTTGACTGCAAACTGTGATTGTGATGGGGACACATGGTCTGTGTGTTCATGAATGGGAGAGGAAAAGGACCATGAGACAATCTTCTTGTAAAATATGGTCCACAGTATAAGAAAGTTTAAGACACCTGGATTTCAACCCTTATCTACCACTGAAAGTCTGCTGTAATTAAGTTTCACGCTCTTCTAATGGCTTAAATGGAAAGGAAAAATAGCACATACCCATCCAAAAACTTCATCCCT
This sequence comes from Gopherus flavomarginatus, assembly GCF_025201925.1. Lineage (NCBI taxonomy): Eukaryota > Metazoa > Chordata > Testudines > Testudinidae > Gopherus > Gopherus flavomarginatus. Next base: position 197,351,262 of record NC_066618.1, read on the forward strand.
CTTCTTAAAAAACATTTAATGAAACAGCACAATACTTACTGTGCTATACTTTACATAGAATTCCACTTTTTTTAGCTTGGGTGTGGGAAGAGGCTACTGTAATAACCTTAGTCCCAGATTTGGACCTTAGCGTCCAAGATATGGGGGTTAGCATGAAAACCTCCAAGCTTAGTTACCAGCTTGGACCTGGTACTTGCTGCCACCACCCAAAAAATTAGAGTGTTTTGGGGCACTCTGGTCCCCCTGAAAAACCTTCCCTGGGGACCCCAAGACCCAAATCCCTTGAGTCTCACAACAAAGGGAAATAATCCTTTTTCCCTTCCCCCCTCCAGGTGCTCCTGGAGAGATACACAGACACAAGCTCTGTGAACCCAAACAGAGTGAATCTCCCTCTCTGTTCCCAATCCTGGAAACAAAAAGTACTTTCCTATTCCCCCCAGAGGGAATGCAAAAATCAGGCTAGCAATCCAACACACAGATCTCTCCGATTCCTTCCTCCCACCAATTCCCTGGTGAGTACAGACTCAATTTCCCTGAAGTAAAGAAAAACTCCAACAGGTCTTAAAAGAAAGCTTTATATAAAAAGAAAGAAAAATAAGTACAAATGTTCTCTCTGTATTAAGATGATACAACACAGGGTCAATTGCTTAAAAGAATATTGAATAAACAGCCCTATTCCAAAAGAATACAAATCAAAGCACTCCAGCACTTATATTCATGCAAATACCAAAGAAAAGAAACCATATAACTTACTATCTGATCTCTTTGTCCTTACACTTGGAAACAGAAGACTAGAAAAAAGAAACTACTTCTCCAAAGCTCAGAGAAAGCAGGCAGGCAGAAAACAAAGACTCAGACACACAATTCCCTCCACCCAAAGTTGAAAAAATCCGGTTTCCTGATTGGTCCTCTGGTCAGGTGCTTCAGCTCCAGCACTTATATTCATGCAAATACCAAAGAAAAGAAACCATATAACTTACTATCTGATCTCTTTGTCCTTACACTTGGAAACAGAAGACTAGAAAAAAGAAACTACTTCTCCAAAGCTCAGAGAAAGCAGGCAGGCAGAAAACAAAGACTCAGACACACAATTCCCTCCACCCAAAGTTGAAAAAATCCGGTTTCCTGATTGGTCCTCTGGTCAGGTGCTTCAGGTGAAAGAGACATTAACCCTTAGCTATCTGTTTATGACACGCCCCCCAAATTGCAGACAGTGGGGAAGCTCACTGGCGGCGATTTCCTTCTAGAACTTGAAAATAAACAGATTAATACAACACATACACCTTTACCTATACTCCTAAGTATATAACTAACAGACTTCTACATTTTAAGAACACTTTTTAACTACTGAATTCTGGGAAACTCTCACGGGAGAGTGCATCAGCTACTTTGTTAGAAGCTCCTGTGATGTGTTGAATTTCAAAATCAAAATCTTGGAGAGCTAAACTCCAACGAAGAAGTTTCTTGTTGTTCCCCTTGGCAGTATGAAGCCACTTTAGTGCAGCATGGTCAGTTTGTAGTTGGAACCGCCGTCCCCAAACATATGGGCGTAGCTTTTCCAGGGCGTACACAATGGCATAGCATTCCTTTTCACTGACTGACCAGTGACTTTCCCTCTCAGACAGTTTCTTGCTGAGAAACACGACAGGATGGAAGTTGTGATCTGTTGCTTCCTGCATGAGCACCGCTCCTATACCACGCTCAGATGCATCTGTGGTTACTAGGAATGGCTTGTCAAAATCCGGGGCCCTGAGCACGGGGTCAGACATGAGCATCGCCTTAAGCTGGGTAAAGGCCTTTTGACACTCATTAGTCCACTTAACGGCATTTGGCTGGGTCTTTTTGGTCAGGTCGGTCAATGGGGCAGCGATTTGGCTGTAGTGTGGTACAAATCGCCTGTAGTATCCGGCCAAGCCTAAGAAGGATTGGACCTGCTTCTTGGACCGTGGGACAGGCCACTTTTGGATAGCATCCACCTTGGCCTGTAGGGGGTTAATGGTTCCTCGACCCACCTGGTGCCCCAGGTAAGTCACTCTGTTTTGGCCTATTTGACACTTTTTGGCCTTAACAGTTAGTCCTGCCTGCCTGATGCGCTCAAAGACCTTTTCCAGGTGTAGTAGGTGTTCGGGCCAGGAGTCTGAAAAAATGGCCACATCATCGAGGTAGGCAACTGCAAATTCTCCCAGTCCAGCTAGTAGACCATCTACCAGCCTCTGGAAGGTGGCGGGTGCATTTCGAAGGCCGAAAGGAAGGACATTGAATTCATACACCCCCGCATGGGTGACGAATGCTGACCTCTCCTTGGCAGGTTCATCTAGCGGTACTTGCCAGTACCCCTTGGTTAAGTCTATTGTAGAGATGAACTGGGCACGTCCCAACTTTTCCAATAGCTTATCGGTGCGTGGCATTGGATAGTTGTCCGGACGAGTTACCGCATTTAGCTTACGGTAGTCCACGCAAAAGCGTATTTCCCCATCTGGTTTGGGTACCAGAACCACTGGAGATGCCCATGCACTGGAAGATGGGCGGATTATACCCATCTGTAGCATGTTCTGGATCTCCCGTTCTATAGCAGCTTGGGCATGAGGAGACACTCGGTAGGGTGGGGTTCTGATTGGGTGAGCATTACCTGTATCAATGGAGTGGTATGCCCGTTCAGTCCGTCCTGGGGTGGCTGAGAACAATGGGGCGAAGCTAGTGCACAGCTCCTTGATTTGTTGCCGCTGCAGACGTTCCAGGGTGGTTGAGAGGTTGACCTCTTCCACGCCACCGTCTTTTTTCCCGTCGTAGTAGACACCGTCAGGCCACTCAGCATCCTCTCCCTGGACTGTAAACTGACAAACCTGTAAGTCTCTGGAATAGAAAGGCTTGAGAGAATTAACATGGTACACTTTAGGCTTTAGTGAGGAATTGGGAAATGCTATGAGGTAGTTTACAGCTCCCAGGCGCTCTTGGACCGTGAATGGCCCTTCCCATGATGCTTCCATCTTATGGGCCTGTTGCGCCTTCAAGACCATAACCTGGTCTCCTACCTTGAAGGAACGTTCTCTGGCATGTCTGTCATACCAGGCCTTTTGCTCTTCTTGAGCATCCTTTAGGTTCTCTCTAGCAAGGGCTAAAGAGTGTCAGAGGGTGCTTTGTAGGTTGCTTACAAAGTCCAGAATGTTAGTTCCTGGAGAAGGCGTAAACCCCTCCCATTGCTGCTTCACCAACTGTAATGGCCCCTTAACCTCGTGACCATACACACGTTCAAATGGTGAAAACCCTAAACTGGGATGTGGTACAGCCCTGTAGGCAAACAGCAACTGCTGCAACACTAGGTCCCAATTATTGAAGAATTCGTTGATGAATTTTCGTATCATGGCCCCCAAAGTTCCATTGAACCTTTCCACCAGGCCATTGGTTTGATGGTGGTATGGGGTGGCAACCAAGTGATTTACCCCATGAGTTTCCCACAGTTTTTCCATGGTCCCTGCCAGGAAATTAGACCCTGAATCTGTAAGGATGTCGCAGGGCCAACCTACCCTGGCAAAGATGTCTGTTAGGGCCAGGCACACAGTGTTAGCCCTGGTGTTGCCTAGAGCGACTGCTTCTGGCCATCGGGTAGCAAAGTCCACTAAAGTCAGTACGTACTGCTTTCCTTTGGGCGTCTTTTTTGGGAAAGGGCCCAGAATATCCACAGCTACTCGCTGAAATGGGACCTCAATTATGGGGAGTGGCTGGAGAGGGGCCTTGACCTGGTCTTGAGGCTTACCCACTCTTTGGCATACCTCACAAGACCGGACATACTTGGCAACGTCCTTGCCCATCCCCTCCCAGTGGAAGGACTTCCCCAACCGGTCCTTGGTTCGGTTCACCCCAGCATGGCCACTGGGATGATCATGGGCTAAGCTTAAGAGCTTCCCCCGGTACTTAGTTGGAACCACCAACTGTTTTTGCGGCTGCCATTCTTCCCGGTGTCCACCAGAAAGAATTTCCTTGTATAAAAGTCCTTGGTCTATAACAAACCGGGATCGATTAGAAGAGCTGAGAGGCGGTGGGGTGCTCCGTGCCGCCGCCCAAGCTTTCTGAAGGCTGTTATCCGCTTCCTGCTCAGTCTGGAACTGTTCCCTTGAGTCTGGGGTCACCAGTTCTTCCTCAGACTGTGGACTTGGGCTTGGTCCCTCTGGAAGCGATGTAGGTGATGGGGTTGTTTTCGTTGCTGGTGAACCGCTCTCCGCTGGTGCACCTGAGGGTATTTCAGGCTCTGGCTGAGCCTTTTGGGTATGGCTGTCTGTTGCTTCTGCCAGTTTTGGCTCGCTGGCGCCCTCTGGCGTTGAGTTTGAAGATGTAGTTGCACTTGCTGGTGCTGGTTGCTGTTCCAGTTCCGGGCCTGGGACTGGAGGTGCTGTGGCTGTTTCAGTGGTTGGCATGGAATCCGGGTCCACTACCTCTGTCTGGGTCTCTGGTAACACAGACGGGGCCTCTGTGGACGGTTCAGGAACAGGAATGGGTCTGGAAGCTTGCCTGGTTTGGCTACGTGTAACCATTCCCACTCTCTTGGCCCGCCTCACCTGGTTGGCCAAGTCTTCCCCCAGTAGCATGGGGATAGGATAATTGTCATAGACTGCAAAAGTCCACATTCCTGACCAGCCTTTGTACTGGACAGGCAGTTGAGCTGTAGGCAAGTCTACAGCTTGTGACATGAAGGGGTAAATTGTAACTTTGGCCTTTGGGTTGATGAATTTGGGGTCAACGAAGGATTGGTGGATAGCTGACACTTGTGCCCCCGTGTCTCTCCACGCAGTAACCTTCTTTTCGCCCACTCTCAAATTTTCCCTTCGCTCCAAGGGTATTTGAGAGGCATCCGGGCCTGGGGATCTTTGGTGTGATGGTGGTGTAATGAATTGCACTCGCATGGTGTTCTTGGGACACTTGGCCTTGATATGTCCCAGTTCATTACACTTAAAGCATCTTCCATCTGATGGGTCACTGGGCCGAGGTGAGTTACTGGAGACTGGTGAGGTTGAAGGGTAGGGTATCTGTGGCTTTACTTGGGTGGTATGTGGGGTCTTTGGCTGTCCTCGGTTGTAGGGTTTATGGTCTGTGTGCCCCCTGGGGTAATCGTTCCCCTTGACAGTAGCTTTCTTGCTTTCTGCCAGTTCCATCCATTTGGCTCCAATCTCCCCCGCCTCAGCGATATTCTTGGGGTTTCCATCTTGTATGTACCGTGTGATGTCTTCAGGAACACCATCCAAGAACTGCTCCATTTGTATGAGGAGGTTCAGTTCTTCCAAGGTTTGAATGTTGTTTCCTGTTAGCCAGGCCTCATAGTTTTTTGCAATGTAGTAGGCGTGTTTGGGAAATGACACCTCTGGTTTCCACTTTTGGGTTCTGAAGCGCCGACGGGCATGATCTGGGGTTATCCCCATCCTGTATCTGGCCTTGGTTTGAAAAAGTTTATAGTCATTCATTTGCTGCTTAGGCATTTCAGCTGCCACCTCTGCTAAAGGTCCACTGAGGTGTGGCCTTAATTCTACCATGTACTGGTCTTCGGGGATGCTGTACCCAAGACAGGCTCTTTCAAAGTTTTCCAAGAAGGCCTCGGTGTCATCACCTGCCTTGTAGGTGGGAAATTTCCTGTGCTGTGGAGCAATATTTGGCGCCGGGTTGTTAGGGTTGGCTGGCACAGGCAGCCCAGCTTTTGCCATCTCCAGTTCATGTTTTCTCTGTTTTTCCTTCTCTTCATTCTCTTTTTGTTGTTTTTCCATTTCTTTTTGTTGTTTTTCCATTTCTTTTTGGTGTTTTTCCATGTCTCGGCGGTGGGCCGCCTCCTCTTCTTCTTGCTTCCTTCTGTGGGCCAACTCATCTTCTGCTTGTTTCCTTCGGTAGGCCATCTCTTCTTCTTCTAGCTTTCTTTTGTGTGCTGCCTCTTTGGCTGCCTCTTTGGCTGCCTGTTCTCTTTGGTAGGCTGCCTCTTTGGCTGCCTGTTCTCTTTGGTAGGCTGCCTCTTTGATCTGTTCTTCTCTTTCTTTCATCTCCATCTCTTTTTGTTTTATTTCCAGTTGTCGCCTGTGTTCAGCTTCTTTGATTTGTTCTTCGGCGCCAATTTTTGCCTTAGAAGTCATGGTTCCTGTTTTCTTGTGTTGGGGTGCCCTCCGGTGTTTATCTTCTGAACTGCAGGTTCTCTGTTGCCTCCTGAAGTCTGCCTAGCAACAGTGCCTTTAGCTAATTTTCCTTTTCTCTCTCTAGCTAACGTTCAATGAAGGGAAACCAGAAAAACCACTTTATTTGCATGCCTATAAGTGCTGGTACTTGCCTCCTAATGGGAGGGCTATTGCATGACAAAAGACCCTTAACATGCAAGCCACAAACTGCGAGAGAGAGCAGAAAAAAAAAATTCTCTCTGGTTCCCTTTTAAAACCAACTGCTTCTCTCTGCTAAAAAGCCCTTAGCAGAGAAAAGAAAAATATAATATTTTTACTGGCTTCTGGATTCTGTCTATATCCCACCGCTGCCACCATGTAATAACCTTAGTCCCAGATTTGGACCTTAGCGTCCAAGATATGGGGGTTAGCATGAAAACCTCCAAGCTTAGTTACCAGCTTGGACCTGGTACTTGCTGCCACCACCCAAAAAATTAGAGTGTTTTGGGGCACTCTGGTCCCCCTGAAAAACCTTCCCTGGGGACCCCAAGACCCAAATCCCTTGAGTCTCACAACAAAGGGAAATAATCCTTTTTCCCTTCCCCCCTCCAGGTGCTCCTGGAGAGATACACAGACACAAGCTCTGTGAACCCAAACAGAGTGAATCTCCCTCTCTGTTCCCAATCCTGGAAACAAAAAGTACTTTCCTATTCCCCCCAGAGGGAATGCAAAAATCAGGCTAGCAATCCAACACACAGATCTCCCCGATTCCTTCCTCCCACCAATTCCCTGGTGAGTACAGACTCAATTTCCCTGAAGTAAAGAAAAACTCCAACAGGTCTTAAAAGAAAGCTTTATATAAAAAGAAAGAAAAATAAGTACAAATGTTCTCTCTGTATTAAGATGATACAACACAGGGTCAATTGCTTAAAAGAATATTGAATAAACAGCCCTATTCCAAAAGAATACAAATCAAAGCACTCCAGCACTTATATTCATGCAAATACCAAAGAAAAGAAACCATATAACTTACTATCTGATCTCTTTGTCCTTACACTTGGAAACAGAAGACTAGAAAAAAGAAACTACTTCTCCAAAGCTCAGAGAAAGCAGGCAGGCAGAAAACAAAGACTCAGACACACAATTCCCTCCACCCAAAGTTGAAAAAATCCGGTTTCCTGATTGGTCCTCTGGTCAGGTGCTTCAGGTGAAAGAGACATTAACCCTTAGCTATCTGTTTATGACAGCTACATTATACAGTTAATTCGGACAATGCCAAGTAAGGTAACTGCACATTAAAGTCAAAGAGCAGTTCACATGAAAAATAGAAACACAAAGTGAGTCACTCATCTGGATAAAATACATACATTATTAAATTTTCTTTTTTTATTACATTGACCTATAAATGTCTTGAGAAGTACAAGATTGAAATGAGTGAATGGAATTGATCATACGAACAGTGATCTATGTGAAAAGTGTAAGTCACCATCTTCAAAAACTCATGAAAACATTTGAACAAAGACACAAACTGCTTAGGCATTGCAGTAAGTTCAGGAGCTGCCATAAACAATAAGGGTGCCATCCCTAATTACTCTACTACTGTGGTGTACTTTACTGAAATTATGAACATAACATATGGAAATCAGGGCTGCAAATCACAGTTAATGTATGCAATTAATGCAAAACAAATTAGCTAGATTAAAAAAAAATAGTCCACTCAGTCCTACTTCTTGTTCAGCCAATCCCTAAGACAAACAAGTTTGTTTACATTTATAGGAGATAATGCTGTCCGCTCCTTTTTTACAATGTCACCTGAAAGTGAGAACAGGCATTCACATGGCACTGTTGTAGCAGGTGTTACAAAGTATTTACATGCCGGATATGCTAAATATTCATATGCCCCTTCATGCTTTGACTTGTAAGATCTAAAGTTTTATATTGTTTCATTTTAGAATGCAGTTATGTAAAAAAATTTAAAAATCTACATTTGTAAGTTGCACTTTCATGATAAAGAGATTGCATTACAGTTCTTTTATGAGGTAAATTGAAAAATATTATTTCTTTGTTTATCTTTTTACAGTGCAAAATTTTTAATGAAACTAATAATATAAAGTGGGCACCATACACTTTGTGCTGTAACTGAAATAAATATATTTGAAAATGTAGACAAACATCCAAAAATATTTATAATAAATTGAAATTGGTATTCTGTTATTAATAGTGTAATTAAAACTGCAATTAATCGTGACTATCTTTTTTTTAAATCTCATGATTAATTGTGAATTTTTAAATTGTTTGACAGCCCTAATGGAAACTAATTTTATACACAGGCTGTCACTAAAAGTTGTAATATAACTTTCATGTTTCCCTTGGGGATAGATTCTCTCAACTGCACAAAGTGTGAGTAAACAGCATTGGCTTGGGGGAATCCATGACAATTGGTGGGATGGAAACCTCCCCTCCAACTCATGGAGTAGCAGCAGCATTACTTCATAGACATTACTGCAACCCAGTGAAGTGGGCTGTATTTACCGCATTAAATCAATTTCCTGCTTTGTGTCAGCCAGCAAAAGTTGTTTAAAGACACTGACTTGGCTTTTTGACCCAGTTTCTGATAACACATAAAATGTATTTCTTTGTTCCACAAGTACCCATAAGCGTTCAAGAAGGATGGAGGCATCATTCTTAAAAAGTCTCTTTATAATGGAAAAGACTATGGCTTGAACTTCAGAGGTACTGAGCACCTGTAGTTCTTACTGCCTTTAGCCAGAAGTGGGGATGCTCAGCGCTTCCAAAAAATGAGGTCATCAGTCTTTATGTAGCTGATGAAACACATTATAGAACTTTGTATGCTAATCCATTGTAGAACTGCTGGAAAAGCTCTTAGTGGACCACCAGACATCCCCTTATGAAGTAAAGGTCAGTGAAAACCGTAGGCCATTCTATATTCAAAGACCATACTGTACAGAGAAGCAGTATACTTACAAACTAGATACTTTTTTTTTTTTACCATAGAATAGAGATGTCAACCAACAAATCATAGGTTGCATCCTTCTTTAGTAAGAAAATGATACCATTTCTGGGTCGAATTTTTCCCCTCTCTCAGTACTGACATGCTAACACACATGGTACTGTGCAACTGAGCATATCTATGTAAAACAGGTCTGTGTGGCAATGCACCATGCCAGTGAAAGTGGAAAGCACACATTTACTACCTCTTAAAGAGGAAATAAATATAATTAATCTTAACATGAACATTTTTTTTATTCCTTTCTCTTTCTCATTTTAAAAATACAAACAATTCTGTGATCAGTAGCATCCTCTGTTTGCCAAACTGACTTCTGAGGGTCAGAATCCTATATTCATGTTGAGTAGTACTCTCCTCTGCAAATAATTCCAGTGAAGAAAATGGTACTATTTGCAGAGTCAGGTATTTCTCAGTGTAAGTGTACAGTCTGGCCCAATTCTGTTCCCAAAAAGAGGAACAGAATAAGAAGCATCAGAAGCAAGAGAATGCAGGGCTAAGTAACAAATAAGGCACACTCAGGTCCGAGAGCCAGTCCTCCTCTGTGTCAGGTATCTGTCAGATATTTTGAACATTCCTCCTGGATACCAAGATACCTTATGCCTGGAGGCTAGGAGAACGCGAAGCTTATTGAAGTGGTCAAGACACCCCAACTACATGTGAGGATTTGCTCCTTTGCCCTTGAATCAAGGGTCTCTGACAGGTGATAAAAATAAATCTTGGATAGGGAGATGTTTTGTATCACCCTCTGAGACACTTTGTATTAGAGTAAGGAATTATTTAAGCCATTTTGACCATTTTTATTCCAATTCCTTTCAAACTTTATTGTAATTTTCTTGGGCATTCTCTATGCAGAGAAAACGGTGTCCAACAGGGATGCACAAGAGAAATATAGATACAAAGAGTGGTGCATGTGGCTAAGAACTGAGATAAAGCTGTGCAAAGGATAAGAATATTGTGGAACCTGCATAAGTAAAAAGAACACCAACAAAAGGCATATTGCGTCATTTTCTTTGAAATAAATAGAAAACACAGATAATTTTTCTGCTAAAGAATCATCTCCGATTGTTTGTGCCACAGAGGCAGATAAATGCCAAAAAGATAGATCCTTCTGTCTCTGAGATACTGTCCTGTATAGTATAAAGTTAATAGCAAAGTAATAACGAGCCTCCAGTCCTGACATAAAATATAAACTTACGCCTGCTGGATGCAAGCTTCATGATCTATAACCTCAAATGCCTGAGATCATAGCAGGGAAGTCTCCACCAGGGTGGCATGAGGAGGGCAGATACCATCTAGCAAATAAATTGCATTAAAAGTGTTTCACTGGGACCAAACCTGTTTATAATGGCCAATATTTTCAACCTAACTTTAGGCATCTAAATATATATTAGGGCACTTAATACAAATGGCCTGATTTTCAGTGAAGTTGAGTACTAAAACTCTCCCTGAAATCACTGAAAGCTGCTAATGGTCAAGATGTCTGAAAATCAGGATATTTTTATTTAGTTCCCTAAAGACAGATTCAGGTGCCTACCTTTAGGCAGCTACGGTACGAAAGTTTGGCTAATGTGTTTAGCCATCATAATGTAATAAATCTATTACAAATAACTTAAGAGAAGGCTGTAGTTGCATGGTTAAGTACTCAGAAGTCAATAAATTAAAAAGTTTATGTTGCATGTGCAGCACTAGCTCTTCCTCTTGTGTGTACACATTAGTCTATAGGACCAGACACTCAGCTGGCTTAAACTGATGCAGCTCCACTGACTTAAACTTTGTCCATTGACTTCAACAGAGCTATACAAATGTACAACTTCTGAGGGTCCAGTCCATTGTTTTTAGTTTCCTGATCATATACTACTTCTCTAAAAACATAATGTAATGATGTACCTTTTTTCTGTAGCTCAGGATAAATATGTGTAGAATTTGTAAAATATTTTCTGTTCGTTTTTATATACAATACTTTCAGTATTATACTGGGCAGATATATCTTCATTAACTTAGGAACCTCATATACCACCTTTTCTATGCCTATCAATAATTTTATCAGCACCCAGATACTACATATTTTGCAGAATGCATAATGAAGAAAATAAGGCAGCTAACTATGAAGGTAACTTTAGGTGTATACTTGGGTCTGCAAGTGGTCTATATGCTAGCTCTATTGCTGAAGTACTGTTACAAATTTCATATAAATGAATTTAATGAACTCTGTGCAACAAACACAGAGTATTACACAATACTGCAAGATACTACATAACTGTAGCAAAGGTTGCAAAAATATGTATGCTATTATCTTGCATTATTTGAGAAATGGTACCTGCATTCACACAAGAGGCAAAGTTAAGGATGGTAATGCAGTTTTCCCCCCAGCTTTCCTCTTCTAAAATTACTGAACTGTTTCTGCTTATACTATATATACAGAGAGAGAGAGGGGGATGTAATGTTGAAGAAGAGATCAGGCTTGGCAAATTCCAGCCCAATAAGAGAACATTTTATAAAGTTATCAGGAAATGAGAATGGGGAGTTAGAATGGAAGCACATGACTTTAACTACAGCAGTTACTACACTCCTTCTAAAATTCAGATGCACTGACATAGTGACATATTGATAGAATACAGTGTAAAATTTTCTAAATGCATCACCTTAAATACTTTAACTATATAAACATCCTGTAGTAAGTGGGAAATGAATGAGGCAGTACCTCTCACATACGTAAATTTTTTGCTACCACAGAAGTTAATTCCCAGGAATGACAACCCCATTGACTTCAGTGAAAATGAATAGTTGCGACTAGGGGAGAACTTGGCCCTGCACATTCATCTTTATAACAAATTTACTTCATGATGTTGGCAGTCAATCTCTGAATACCCCACCCTTGTGTGAACATCGCACTTCCCTCCAACCAGACTTGGTTGAATAATCTGACATCATGGCTGTGAGTATATGGCTTCAGGATCTCCAGGAAAGCAGAGTAAGTGCTATCAGGGAAATTCTGCTCTAAGACACTGAATGTCCTGAATCGGATTATTCTACACAGTGCCACAATACAAAATCCCCCCAATACAAAATCCATGGAAAATTCACAATGCAACTATTAGAACCATACATTTGTTAGCAATACTGTCCAGTGTACATTCAACAATAGTGACTTAACCACATACCATTATTCTTGATGATATTATGTTATCTTCATGCAAGTCACTAATATAAAAATTACAGTGGTTTAAACAGTGATGCTTCTGCATCTGTTTGAACAAAACCTACTCAAATAATCAAACACAATGAACTACTAAAAAGCACAATTACAGTAAAATGTATTAATAAATGTTTAAAACTTATACTTTTTAAAAGTCTTCTGAAGCAGAGACCCAATTTAATTTTATCTGATATTAAATTTTTACAACCAGGTGGTATGAAAGCTTTACCAGTTTGAAAGAGAAATTCTGCTTTACATGCAAGCCTTGTGGTATCTCTTTAAGTTGCATCTATTAATTACAAACCATCTTAAAATTGCAAAAGGGCAACTGAAACAACACTGGCTTTGAACTATGTCTCAGTCCAAAATAATGGATTCATCTAAATATGATCTCTAATTTTCACTCAGGGACTCCCAGGCAGATTCTTGCAAAAGCTTCAGGCAGTGTGTAATCTATTTGGGCCTTTAAAAAAAAGCCGTTAGTGTACTTAGCATTAATTTAAAAAAGACACCTGATCTTTACAATTTTATCTTGCTTTAAAATTAAAATGAAGATTACTCAAACTCATAGCTAATAGCATTTGATATATAGCCTGGGCGTAGAGATTTTAAAAAAATGAAAAAGAGAAAGCAAACAATGAACCAATATATTATTTGTGCTGTAATGTGCTATTTGACTTGCTTTTTCCTCAGTCTGGTTGATACTCCCTTGCTATAGAGAATATACCAAAGGGTAAAGACAGCTTTACCGACCTGTGTGCTGCCTCCGATGCTTAGTGAGGGCATGACGTGTCCCGCCGGCAAAGCCACAAAGGTCACACAGGAACGACTTCTCGCCTGTTGCAACAATAAACAGATGAGGGACTGCGGAGGTCACAGATCATTAAAACATATCTATCAAGGCTTTCAGGGTTACTAATTCCTCCAATCAAATGTTTCCATGTAAATATGTCAAATGGGAATGAAATTACCACTGCGGTTTATTGACTGTGATAAAATCTGAAAAGCACCACTGAACATAATTACATACTTGTCAGACCCATAAAAATTAGCTTTATTATCAATGGAATGGTTTTGTACAACTTCATTTCTGTTAGATGTCTTCCAGATGGGGCTGCTTTATGCACTTGAACAGTTTTTATGCATATCCTGATTTTTTACAATTCCCATACATCTGGCCTTTCTGTGCTGAGTAAAGATTGCCTGGAAAAGTTAATATACTGTATATATGATTCTGCTTAAATAAAATATATTGAATTTACTAATAAATTAAGGATAGTGAGAAATTTTAACTGACTTGATCATGGTCTTCTTTAGTAACCTTATGTTTAATAAAATGAATTAAATTATTGTCTTGAATATATTGAAGAGCCCAGGCAACAATAAAAGCCATATTATTCAGTACCAGTGGCAATTCAGTACTGTTTATGTTTCTAAAACTTTCATGACATAAAGAAAACAAGTCTGGGGATTACTACAGAAATTGCAGTAGAACTCATATTGTTCATCTTTAATGATATTTCTTCATTCCAAACCTCCGGAACAATTAGAGAGAGATTTGGCAGGCTCACTACTTTTAAAAAGTGTGTAAATGATCATTTTTTTAGTATTTTTATTCCAGCTAAAATTTTGCCCCACTGTCTATAAAAACAATCTATCATTTCACAGTAGCCTTTTTACACAGTAAGTACTAGCATACTAGGCAGTTTCATCCCATAAGACCCATTGAGAAGGGCATGATGGAATAATAACTTTAACCTTGGACAGATCCTGTGCAATTATAAAATAGCTTTAAAAACAAATGAGTCACTTTACTAATTTGGAACCAAATTGTACCCACCCACAGAAATACTAAGGAGAGAGCAGTAGAAGAGACAGCACACTGCATGTTGGGAATCTAACAGAGCTTCCTTAAAACTCTCCCAATGGGAAGGGGATTTAGGCTCCTCAAAGGATTAGAGGGGGTCCTGTCTCCCAATTCTACTGAGACCCACAGGCTACTTTTCTGACTCCTTTTATCCCTAGTAGTCATCTACATTAGTATCTGTGCAAAACATTCCATTCGGAAGAGGTACAGAGCCTGAATTAATGTTGCTTTGACAGCATTAATATAAGTGAGATACTTTCTGGGATATCCACTGTCTTTGGAGAGAAGAATGCCACAAACAAGAGCTCCTATCCCTCCTCTCCAGCATGGCAAAACCTCTATGGGAATTCCAAGTCCATGGAGCATCCAGAGAGGGGATTCCACATAGTAGCAGTGAGCTGACCCCTCAACAGAAATTTGGGGCCCTGGTATATCACGTCCGCTTGGGTCCTACCCCTCTCCAACTTCACTTTATTTACACAGATGTTACAGAGGTTTTGGGGGCTCCTCTGAGCTCAGGGTCCCTGTACAATTGTTCCCTCTGTCCCCTACTCTCATCAACTCTGTGGATGATGCTATGGTGATAGCACTCTCCTCTTCCTTATCCTCTAACCAAATATACCTGATGGGAGATACCTGTGCTCTCGATCTGGAGAAAATTATCAAGCTCATGGAATGATTCAAACTAAATTTCAAAAATGGCCTCAAACTTATCACTATAGTGTGTTCACAAAAACATTGATTGACCTGTACAAGGTACTTCATTGTCTAAAATGGAGCTTGGACAAGCAAATCCATATATTATGACACTCAAAAACACAAGCAGCAATATTTTACACACGAATTTAGACTTGCAACTGTAGGGTTCACTTTTGAAAATTTGGCTCCTTATGCAATAGGTATTCCAAATGGTATCCTACGTGCAGAATACCTTTTGGTAAATGAATATAAGAATTAGCTCTAGCCCTTTTGCAATTGTAATTGAATTAAAAACCAACCAACCAACAACACCCACTACAACAGACAGAAAAATAGTAGCAATTCAAAACAGCCCCTCATTTCCTCTTGACGTGAATATATTCCTTTTAAGAAGCAAATTAATACAAGCAAAACTTTAAAATTATATAACCAAAATCTGAATTCTAGCTCACAATGTTACTCATTAATATTAATTACTGAAGTAATATATTGCTTTTTTACAAAGAAATTTCCCTCTATAATCTTTCTGCTCTTCTTGTTTGGATTTTTGTGTCAAGATCTTTTCTCTAGCACTTGAGTTCATCAAAGTATAAAGGAAGGGAATAGAAGGGCTATAAAGAAAAAAGCTTAATTATAATTAATTAAATAATAATTAATTAATTTTAAATATAAATCTTTCTAACTAGCTGCAATACCCACCACCCCAGCATAAAATTCACACTTTAAAGTTAAATGCTGTTCCATGCCTGCTAGGAAATAGTTCATATATATTGTCATGAATTAGCTCATGTTTTGTTTAACATCTCTGAGCAGACTTGAGAGTGACCAGCAGCTTTGTATGTTAATAAGGACTCAGAGTATCCATATTACCTTTGCAGGCTTGAACATTTATTGTGTGTTATATTTTTGGCTGGTTTTTTTAATGTCTTTTTTGAAACACTGATACAAAATATTAAAAACAGGAGTTATTTTAAAATAGGCAGATTAATACATGTTATATAATGTTGCATTATCTAGATTCTTCATATTCATTTGTAGTCAAATCCTGCATTTCTAATTTAGACAAAACTCCTACTAAAGTCAATGGGAGTTTATATCTGAAAATACTTGATGAAGAAGGCAGGATTTTGCCCCTGTTTTTTAAACTACAGAAAGGAGGTGAAGAGCTATGATTTGCTTCCAGACACATTAGTGAATTAGTGACCTTGTTTATATGTGTGTGCATGTATAACAACCACACACAGAGACACAATTTCCCTCTCTATGACACTAGCTTCTACTGTACAGTGTTTCACATCTACCTCTGCAGCTTGATGTTTGTCGAATTCTCCATAATCGAGAAATAATTTTCCTTTTTTTGTGTGTGTGTGCTGACATATGGATATGTTTAACAATTTATCTGGATATGTTTAGCAATTTTAATCAATGATTAGCAATTTTATCATTATAACTTTGGAATTTGCAATCTTTAAACTTTTAGGAAAATCTTAAGGTAATATTTCATTTGTTGTACAGGGTTGAGCTAACATGCCACGTTTATATGATAGCAGGAATGTAATGGAAAATGGTTCTTTTCTTAACAACTTGAATTACTTTCAAGTGTGCCATTTTGCATTCAAATGTAGAAAGACACGGAAACCAATCCTTTATTTTCTATTAGAAAACAGCCACTGTCCCCTATCTCTCATTATGGTGCAGACTACAAGACCTAACAACAAAAATCCATATTATTGATCTAGCCAAGTCTCCACAATTATTCTTTAGAAGGAAACGCCGACGATAAATTACATCTGCACTGGCTTTTCATCTGCTGCTCGATATAAGTGATCTCTCAGGGCAGGTTGGAGACCTTAAATCGTCAACACCCTTGTCAAAGAAGCTAAGGAGGCCTGGGCTTCCCACAAACTGCTTTGGAAGAACTTTTAACCTATAACTTCTAGCAATAATACAGGTTTTTAGAACACTAGGGGAAATATGCTCAGTGATATTAAACATTATTTTTTATTTCAAATAAAAACATGTTCAATCTTTATATGGAAATGACCATCACACTGTAAACACAACATGCATTGTTTAAAGCCCATCTTCTATCTTTGTGAAACCACACGTCTAAGTTCCTAAAAGAGCTCAGATAATGTAAAGTCAGC